>NC_092226.1:72505290-72540290 GCF_036320965.1 Panulirus ornatus | reverse complement strand
CGTAATTTTACCCCTGACTCTCCAAGGTCATGACCAGCACACGCTTGTTCCTGCTCCATCATGAGCACACACACACACACACACACACACACACACACACACACACACACACACACACACACACACACACACAAGCTTCATGTGTGTGTGTGTGTGTGTGTGTGTGCGTGTGTGTGTGTGTGTTGGTGTGTGTGTGTGTGTGTGTTGGTGTGTGTGTGTGTGTGTGTGTGTGTGTGTGTGTGTGTGTGTGTGTATGTGTGTGTGTGTGTGT
The DNA here is from genome assembly GCF_036320965.1 of Panulirus ornatus. Classification (NCBI taxonomy): domain Eukaryota; kingdom Metazoa; phylum Arthropoda; class Malacostraca; order Decapoda; family Palinuridae; genus Panulirus; species Panulirus ornatus. Next base: position 72,540,019 of record NC_092226.1, on the reverse strand, counting down.
GTGTGTGTGTGTATGTGTGTGTGTGTGTGTTGGTGATGGGGACCACTGATGCCGCCACCAGCCAACACCTCCAACTATCTTGTACGTAAATACAAACATACGTACTTACTGTAGACATACATACATACATGCATGCATATACATACGTATATGCATACATAAACATACATACATATATACATACATGTATACATACATATATACATACAACCTTCAAGTGAATCGTTCTTCGAGAGACACAGGGACATATCGAACAAAGAAATATCATGAAATCAACCAGGAAACGTTTTGAAAACGTTGTAGTGTTTTTTTTTATATAATGTAAGGAATTAGGTAAACTGAGTCATGAGTTAACGAATGTGGAGAACATAGACAAATGTTAAGACTTGTAAGGCAGAAGAGGATGTTCAAGAGACGGGGCCTTACGAGTGTACAGTTCCCTCCCCGTACTGTACAAATTGATACGTAAAACGCGTACATAGAGATTCATTTATCGTTTTCCTTTCGTTCACTTTGAGAACAACACAAATCCAAGCCTGTAATAAGTTGATCTTGTCGGGCCTAACCACATGTCTGTCCTGGGAAATCCCACATCAACGTCTGCTTTCCCACCAAAAAAGCTTTGAGAATGTTGCACAGGGAGCCGTGTTCCAGCAGGCAGCTGTTTCATACCCCTCGGGATGTTGTTGTTCGCCCTAGTATGGTGGTGGCGTCTTCTCCACCGCTTCTCTTTTAACCACAGTGGCATCGGGAGCCTTTAGTCTCTCATTATCTCTCGCGGCATCACTTGATTTGTGCCGGTGTCCCTTGGATGCAAGTTTATTGTGCACTCCCATGCTCTTCCTGTGAGCGGTAGCGCCAGAGGATGACAGGGGGTCACATTTCTCTCCAGCCATCCCACTCTGTCCCCTGCGATGTTGCTTCGTTCACTCTGGTGTACAGGGAGTATATTGGTCGCTCTTCACGTGAGCTGTCAGCATGCGTCCTTACGCCCTGCCCCTCCATGGCCTGCACCTGAGGCACAAATATGGCTGCAGCTTCCTACTGTTTTTCTGTGGAGATCGACCACTCGAATATTGACCGTTATGATACCTCCTCCTCCCCACAGCTGGTGGCTGTGCAATTCTCTTCCTCCTGCCGTCTGTCTCTCGCTTCCTGTAACCTTTCTACCTGTGACAGTCAGGTCCTCAAACACCTGTAGTGACCTGATTATCTTCTGCTTTCTTTTTTCTTTTGCTTTAGTCCCTTCGTCCCAAGACGGCCTTTGAATAGTTCAGGCTTAGCCTATCAAGTCTGTCACTATATAGGAAAAAAAACAACTAAGCTTTGTATCTCTTCCTTATCCCGCAAGATTATAAGTTCTGATAATTATCATTGTTATCTTGTGTCAGGAGATGCTCATTGCATGTCGACGTCGAATCTCTAAAACCTGAATCAAGAGAATCCTGGCAGCCACAACACGGAGTTAGAACCTGTTCTTTACCCCTGATGACTTTCATAAGGCTCGTCAGTAGGCGCATATGTCGCAAGGCGGCGGGGGAGGAGCCTCCTCCTCCTCCTCAGTCATGACTTGGACAAGTGGTGGTCGGCAGGTGCGATTGGTTTCTTCGACTTCTCTCCAGAATGTAAAGTGTCAGGACCTGGTAGGTTCAATAGGTCAGTGAGGGCCGTGTCGCTGGACATGGGCATCCTTAGTGGGATCATCAGCCCTGAGGGCCATGTCCCCGGACATGGACAACTCCCTGATGAGGCTCATTAGGCCCGTCATTGAGGGCCATGTCCGAGGACATGGACACCCCTGGAAGGCTCATTGCGACTGTGAGTGAGCTCTGCGTCCTGTGCCCTTGCCGGGGGATCGAACCAGGGCCGTTGGATGAGAGATCAGCGATGCTGACCACAGCCCCATCGAGGCATTTCCTCGTCGATACAAGTTTCAAGTTTTCATTAAGGTTCCGATGTGTTCCAGAATCGTTCGTTCCCGGTGCGATATCGGGAAGCGTCAGTCGCCTCGCCGGCCGGCCGACAGACCTGCAGGGGCGCCTTGTTGTTGGGCCTCAGGGTTTGAGGGAGGTTGGCAGGAGGCTCCTCCACTCGCGGTGCAAAAACTGAGGACCTCTTTACTGGCGGCTCCTGCCGCGGGAGAACAATATCCCAGTGATCCCTACACACCCGGGGTTTTCTTTAAAGTTTCCTTGAGGTTTTGGGGTACAGTAGTTTCCTTTGAGGTTTGGGGTACAGTAGTTTCCCTTTGGGGTTTTGTGGTACAGTATTTTCCCTTTTTGAGGTTTTGGGTCAGTAGTTTGCCTTGAGGTTTTGGGGTACATTTTTTTTGTTGAGGTTATGAGGTACAGTAGTTTGCCTTGAGGTTATTAGGTACAGTAGTTTGAAGTGAGGTTGTGAGATACAGTAGTTTGCCTTGAGGTTATTAGGTACAGTAGTTTGCCTTGAGGTTATTAGGTACAGTAGTTTGCCTTGAGGTTGTGAGAAACAGTAGTTTGCCTTGAGGTTATGAGGTACAGTAGTTTGCCTTGAGGTTGTGAGAAACAGTAGTTTGCCTTGAGGTTATGAGGTACAGTAGTTTGCCTGGAGGTTATTAGGTACAGTAGTTTGCCTTGAGGTTGTGAGAAACAGTAGTTTGCCTGGAGGTTGTGAGATACAGTAGTTTGCCTTGAGGTTGTGAGATACAGTAGTTTGCCTGGAGGTTGTGAGATACAGTAGTTTTCCTTGAGGTTGTGAGATACAGTAGTTTGCCTTGAGGTTGTGAGATACAGTAGTTTGCCTTGAGGTTGTGAGATACAGTAGTTTGCTTGGAGGTTGTGAGATACAGTAGTTTGCCTTGAGGTTATGAGATACAGTTAGTTTGCCATGAGGTTATGAGATACAGTAACTTAAAAAAAAAAGAAAAACTGTTGTTACTTTTAGATAGATTACTGCGACGTCCTAGACCGGATCTGCCACAGCAGAAGGTAACACCCAGCACGGCCAGTGCCGCCTGGGCCGGGCCATGATGGTAGAGCCGCGTCATTCGCTCTTCCGAATTAGTCACACGGATATTATTCAACCGGATATTCAGCCGTACACGGAGAGCCGGATGATCACGGGTTCGTTACTGTACGGCGCAAGCCTTCGTCAGTCATTTACGGTTTTTAATGACTTTTTTTTTTCTTCTTTTTTCTTTTTATATTTTTTTGAGAGTTTTGTATCCTGGATGCCAGTCACTCATCGTATGTCCTCATGATACCACTGTGTCCCAGTGGCTCGCAAGACACTGACTGATGAATGCCAGCTGTGAAGGAGAATTGATATACATATATATATATATATATATATATATATATATATATATATATATATATATATATATATATATATATATATATTTCTTGTTTCTCCCCTGATGATGTGATTATTACACGAAAGTGCACTTGGGAACTTATCGTGGTTCATTTACTCTTGGACTCACAGGAATATATATATATATATATATATATATATATATATATATATATATATATATATATATATATATATATATATATATATATATATATATATATACGAGTTGATGTGTGGTCAGGTGTTACATGTTCATGTGTATCCCTCAGTCTCGACAGGTTGGCCAGACAGCTTGGCGCCTCTACTGCTGTTGTTCCCGTTGCGTCGGTTGAGTGTATGATGAGTCAGTACCTGAGTGCGCGATGAGTCCATCCTCGAGGACGTGATGAGTCAGTACCTTGAGTGGAATGATGAGTTCGCTCCCGAGGACATGGCGAGTCCATCCCTGAGAGATGAGTCATTCTTTGAGTGCATGGTGAGTCCGCTACTGAGTAAATGATGAGTTTATCCGTGAGAGATGAGTCGTTCTTTGAGTACACGATGAGTATCACCTGAGAGTGCTTTAGAAGCAGGTCAGCTACGACCCCTGGGAACGGTCATTTTGCCGTCAAAAACCACCATCCATGTGTTGGGCCGCCAGAGCCGCCGTCCGTGATGTCCAACGAAAAACCATCGTTCGTGTACTGGGGAATTAGATCCAGCGTCCGTGTGTTTTGCCATCAAACGACCCTCGTCACCGTGTTTTACAACCACTGGAGCCGTCGTTCGTGTGTTGCGCCATTTAAGAAAAAAAGATACGTCGTTCGTGTGTTGTACCATTAAAAAATGCCGTTGGTGTGTTGTGCCATTAAAAAGAAAAAAAGAAACGCCGTTCATTTGTTGTACCATTTAAAAAAAACAGTCGTCCGGACGTTGAACCATTGAAAAGAAACCTGTCGTCCGTCTGTCTGTCTGTCTGTTGCGCCGTTAGCGTCACCTGAATGATGCCAGGCCGAGGCTGGGGAGGATCCAGCGCCCACGAGAACGGCCGAGGGCTACGTACACACACACACACACAGGACCTGGAGCACCCCAGACGCTTCGGCTGCCTTCCGGGGCTTCGCTCGGAAGGCTCGAACGACTGAACCCAGACGGAATGGCCGAGAGAGAGGAAAAGAGAATTGACAGTGGATCACATCACACACACACACACACACACACACACACACACACACACACACACTCACTAAGGCTCTGGGAAGGTATGAGCTGGATCGAAGCTGGAAAGACATTGGCCGGATCGTAATTAGTACGAAATACACTGGTTCTTTTTCCTCGACCATACTTGTTGCTTGGGGGTGAATGAACTTATTTAGAGAGAGAGAGAGAGAGAGAGAGAGAGAGAGAGAGAGAGAGAGAGAGAGAGAGAGAGAGAGAGAGAGAATAACAGCTCACGTTTCCTGCAGTGTCATTGTATCTCGTATATCCAGAGCTGTGGATCTTTCACGGAGGAAATATGGAAGAGTGAAATGATCTTTCTTTTTTTGGCGGGATGGAAACTTGTGGTTTTGAACGGACACCATGATCGACGTTAGGGGGGGAGGACTCAGACGAGCAGGAGGGACGATGGTGTTGTTAACCCCACGAGCACGTCGGTACGACCTTCGAGATCAACGGAGGGTTACGACCCGTATTGGTCGTATGGTGGCCCGTGCCATGACCCGACCCCTCGAAGGTTCAGGACCAATGTAAGGTCGTCGTATTCCGAGGGTCGCGTCACCGTCGTGTTCAAGGGTCGTACCACCGTCCTGTTTAGAGGTGGGTCGTACACACCGTCGTCCTCAAGGGTCGTGGGGTGGTGCTGAGGTGGTAGCTAACGACCCGCCTGGTCGTGCTCACAGTAGCAGTGGTGAAGTTCCGTCTCGTATAACTGTGCCTGAGACGGTCGCCCGTTCCTCTCGTCATTAGAACTCATCCGTCCGTGTCGTGCCTCAGCTGAACGTGTCGTGCATCATCCGTCCGTGTCGTGCCTCAGCTGAACGTGTCGTGCATCATCCGTCCGTGTCATTCGTCAACCGTACTTGTCTTTCCAGACCGCCCTTGTCCCTCCTCGCCGTACGTGCCGTTCCCCAGCCGTCCGTATCTCGCCGCATCCAACAGCGTCTTGCCCCCAGCCGTCCGTGTTTTGCCCCAGTCGTCCTTGTCTTACCTCAGCCGTCCGTGTATAGCCTCAGCCGAGGAGACTACGTCACCGGGGTCGCCAAGTCACCGGAGAACGCGAAAGAAAAACCGTCATCAGAAGGCCATCGATCAGGCGTCGTGGCTGTAAAGGGGTGGAAATTCCTTCACTGGCACCCTGATGCGGGAGAGACAGGAACTCATTTTTTCCTCCCATTTTGGGGGAAAATTATGGCTGTTTTATGGCTCCTGGAAAGGGAAGGACCTTGGGTCCATCTCGCTTTGTTTTCTCCGGGAGATTACGGCCGTTTTTGCGATCCAGTGGCGTCCTGGAAGCAGGGAAAGTGGAACCTATCTTTGTTTCGTTTCCTGGGAGAAATCGCCGTTTTCTTCTTCTGATTCACCGGCATCCCGAAAGAAGAGAGCCTTGAGCCCATTTTGTTTTCTCCCCTTGGGGCTAAGCTTACGGCCCTCATGTCCTGGACGCTTGGAGGAGGCGAGCTGATTAGCCAGGCAATAGGGGCGGCGTGCTGAGAGGTCGGCTGTGACTGGGTGCCTCGTTGTGAGACACGGAGACGGCCAACAAATGAGGGGGCTGTGAGGCGGTGCAGGAGGAGTGGCCAGCAGGCAGGGGTCTGATGGAGGGAGGTGACGCAGGGGGCTGGACTGTTGGCTATCCTGGTTGTAGTCTTCTTCTTCTCTTCTTCTTCTTCTTCTTCTTCTTCTTCTTCTTCTTCTTCTTCTTCTTCTTCCTCTGTCAACTGCTTATCTTATATCATGCATCTTCATTTTTTCCTCTATCTGACATCTCTCCTCTTTTCTCCTTTCTTCTCTTCCTCTATCGCCTTCTCCTCCATCCTTCCTCTCCTCCTCTTCCACCTTCGTTATCTTTCCTCCCGTTTACCCCACTTTCCACCTTAAATCCCTGTGAGACTCGTCCTCCTCTTCCATCATCCTCTCCCGCTGCTCTTTAACCTTTATTCTTCACACCTTGCTTCTCGTCCCCACTGTTGACTCTGGTGTTCCACCCGCTTTAGATATTCCTCTTTCTTGCCACTTTTTTTTCCTCCTCTGGTGTGTATCTTACTCCTCGCATTGTCTTTCTGCACTGTTGCTCTCCTGCTATGACATCCCGGGCAACGAATCTGGGTTGGGTGGGGTGGTTGTGGGTGGAGGAGTGCTTGCTGGGACGGGGGAGTCCCTCCTGGAAGCCAAGGGGCCTTTCCAGGAGAAGGATTGGTAAGAAAAAAAAAAAAAAGAATAGAGTAAAGGGAATTCGTCTGGTTTCGTGTAAATAGACACTTTCGTGGGAGTGCCTTTGAGAACAGATGCTTTCGTGGGGATGCTATGGAAAAGAGAGAGAGAGAGAGAGAGAGAGAGAGAGAGAGAGAGAGAGAGAGAGAGAGAGAGAGAGAGAGACTTCCGTGAGTGTTCCATGTAACCAGACACTTTCGTGGGGTTCACTGTAGTACCCACTTTGTGTGACCATCCCACTTTAGCCCCCGGCCGCTGAAAGATCCTCACTGTATCTCTAATCTTGAGCCCACTCCCAACTCTCCCACTCCTCTCTCTCTCTCTCTCTCTCTCTCTCTCTCTCTCTCTCTCTCTCTCTCTCTCTCTCTCTCTCTCTCTCTCTCTCTCTCTCTCTCTCTCTCTCTCTCTCTCTCTCTCTCTCTCTCTCTCTCTCTCTCTCTCTCTCTCTCTCTCTCTCTCTCTCTCTCTCTCTCTCTCTCTCTCTCTCTCCCCGCCTCCTCTCCCTCCCTCGCCAGCTGTCACCCACCTGCCGTGTTAACCGCTCGCTGGCACAAGATGACATTGTCTTGTGAGCAGCTGAAAGCAAATTCATGCGGTTTGGCAAGGTGGCATTATCGACGTGTTTTTTTTTTTTTTTTTTTTGGGGGGGGGGAGGATCGCTCCCGCCTGAGGGGCGAGTGGGTCGGCTCCCCACACATCATTTGCCAACGCGAATTCAGAATTGCACATACCTCTCTTTCGCATGTAGTTGGTCTACCAGGAATGCACACGCAGGAGGCTGATCGTCCACGATACGTTTGTTGAGAGTGTACGTCCCAGGAAGATTCAGTGAGGGGGGGTGTATTTCTGTGTGTTTCAGGCGAGTAGAATATTCTCATGTCTTTGAACGACTCACTGAGGCAGATCCCTGAGGTAATTGATGAATGTGAGGCCATGCTCTCATTACCTCAGCCCTTGGCTAAAACCTGCTTCCTCTGTGGTGTTAAGGGCTTCATTGTACACCAGCTTGCCATCTGGCCTTCTTTGTGTGTGTGTGTATGTGTGTGTGTGTGTGTGTGTGTGTGTGTGTGTGTGTCGGTGGTGGTTGGGTGTGAGTGAGTGAGTGCGTGTGTGTAGGTGGTTGGGTGTGAGTGAGTGCGCGTGTGTGTAGGTGGGTGGGTGTGTGTCTGTGTGTACTTCTTTAGTAAATTAGGGTCTTTCACACCCCATAGCCTGCAGTAGGAAGGTCGTCCTTGGCTGCTCCGTACGCTACTGAGAGGAGCAGTAGCGCGTCGCGAAGTGCTGCGGGCGCCGAGGAGCACCTCCGGGGAACGTGGATAAAAGATGGATGTCAGGTGATAATATGCGAGAGGCGATGACCAGGAACAATGTTGGCACCTCAAGCGGAATGGAAAGTGAGGGGGGGAATGTGGCTGAGAACTGCAGTGTTGGTCCGTTCGTGGTCGTGACCGGTCGTAAGGGAGCGACCCCTTCAGCACGACGCTACGACCCATGAGCAGGACGCTACGGCGCTTGAGCACAACGCTACGGCCCTTCGCTAGTGACAGCCCGTCGTACCCAAGGGTCGTCCCGTTGTGCTAAGAGGACCATGACCTGGCCCAGGGCACCATGACCCAGCAACATGAGAGAAGCAGTAACTCTGGCGTTGAGTCACCCCACGCACACCCCACGCACACCCCAAGCACCCCACGCATACCCACCCCACACACCCCACACACACACACACACTTTCTCTTTACATATTCTTGCGTCTGGTGGAACAGAAGGCGTCGTGGTCGAACCTGGGCACGACCTTACCCATGTCCTCGCCCTCTGACCCCTACCTAGGCTTCGTATTTAGAATAGAAGACGAAGGAGACGAGACAGGTCCTCGAGTTCTTGAGGTAGAGGGTAATGCATGATCCTTTCTGCATGACCTTGCGATCACTAGGTACTATGTCGTGCTTAGCCTCTGACCTGTCCATCAAGGTGTCGGGTCAAAGGTTTAAAAACAGCCTTCATTCTGAGGGGTCGTCCTGCCAGGCGTACCGATGAGGTCAAGGGTCGTGTCGTCGTGTTTAAGGATCGTACCGTCGTGCTCAAGGATCATACTGTCGTGCGCAAGGACCATACTGTCGTACTCAGGGGATAGTACAGTCGTTCTCAAGGAATCGTACCGTCGTGCTCAAGGGGTCGTACCGTCGTGCTCAAGGATCGTACCGTCGTGTTCAAGGGGTCGTACTGTCGTGCTCAAAGGATCATACCGTCATGCTCAAGGAGTCGTTCCTTCCGCGGTCAAGAGTCGTACCTCAGCTCTCGAGAGGGTTAAGCAACAGATCCTCCGTCTCGGACAATATCAACACGACATTTCAGTCCGTCCCTTACCATACGTCACTTCCGTTTGACTGCTGTGGGTGGGTGGGTGTATGTATAGACTAAATGACATCACCTCGGGGGTAGAATATTATACTTAGGATTAGTGTCTGACCTGCTTTACTGCGTGCCAAAAAATGTGCCCAGAATAGCCCGTGCGAGCCGACCGTACTCCACACACCAGAAGAAAACAACGGACCACTCCTATAAATGAGGCATGCATAGGCCGCGAAATTTTAATTACCTATTTATAACTACCTGTTTATACTGTACGGGAAGGGGGGTTTACCGTCGTGTGTGTGTGTGTGTGTGTGTAATTACTATTTGTGTGATATGGGGAGAGAGTTTCACCCTCGCGTTGCCCCGTCTCTAAATCTTGTAAATACGTAACATGTCTTTACTCCACTGTATGTTCACACACACACACACACACACACACACACACACACACACACACACACACAGTAATGATAATAGAAACGCTGTTCGTCACCACAGTCGACTTGTTGCAATGAGCTCCTACACACAGATATAGGGCCAGTCCTGTACCTAGTTTTGTGAACGTCATACACAATCCATGAACAAGTGTACAGCTGTGCAAGTGAAGAGCTCAGTTTCCTGCTAGTTAGGCATGTGTGGTATGTCAACTACTGTATTGCTGTAACTATTCGTCACTTAATGTTCAGTCAAGTTCATGATGCATATACCATTGTATTCATTCTCTAAACATCCCTGTGTGTCTGTCACCCTGGCTATCCACATGTACCTCACAGTATGCTTATCCAAAGTGTAGAAATATCCAGCTCATCTTGATCTTAAGTTCTTGTACGATTAGTTAACTAGTAACTATCACAACCTCCCTAAAGTTAACGAAGCGTTATTCATTTATCTGTTCATTCATTTATATACTTGCACACACATTTCAGCCTAAGCCAGGTACCCATCTACCGACTAGCCTCGTGGGGAGGAAGAACACCTGTGTGGCTTTTGCAGTGCCACGATCCTCAGTGACATCACAGTGATAATGACTCCGCCTCACCATGGGAGTTCGGAGAACACTCTGTCGCAGCCCTGGACTGGGTGTGACTGACAAAAGTCTTTGCCTGCTAGACTTCCTTCGCACCCCGGGCGTTCCGACGCAGTAGTCGTTAATGGAACGACACCACCTCCCTCTCACCAACGCTGGTGTTCCTCAGGGTTCTGTCCTGTCGCCTGGCCTCTCTGCTCTCCACAGATTATCTTTCCTCGGCCTCCAACCCAATTGGCCCTTACGCTGACGTCTGTACTCCATACGCAGCTCAACGCACTTCCCCTCCCTACTAAATTCAGACCCGTGCAACGTGGCAGAAAAGAGAGGCTGTGAACTAATCAGATTCATTAGTGCCAAAGCGGCGATTCGATTATTCTTCATTCCACATCTCACTCGTCGTCTCCCGCGAGTCAAAACGTATCATTTCAAACCTGTGATAACGTAAACACGTTGGACACATACCGTATGTGTCACTGTCTCTGGTCTGGACTCCTGCTCGTGTTCCCGTGTGGGGGTGGCACTTCTTTCCCCCGCCTCTCTCTCTCTCTCTCTCTCTCTCTCTCTCTCTCTCTCTCTCTCTCTCTCTCTCTCTCTCTCTCTCTCTCTCTCTCTCTCTCTCCTCCACAGGTGTCACCTCATAAGCCACTGCTCCCCCGAGCTGTCTTCTCTGCCTGCATCCCGGCATCTGTGACCTGGACCCGTGGCAAGAGTGCGACCGCTGCTTCCCATAGTTTCTCTGAGAAGCCCAGCCACACGAGGTCCACCGTTATGACACCTCCAAATTTTTTTATTTCCTTTCTTTTTTTTCGTCCTTTGTCTCTTTACAATAAACTTTCCCACTTTTTAAAGAGTCTGGTCTGAAGGGGGTCGAGTTGGTCCTTGAAGCGTCTGAAGGGGTTGAGTTGGTCCTTGAGGCATCTGAAGGGGTCGAGTTGGTCCTTGAGGCGTCTGAAGGGGTCGAGTTGGTCCTTGAGGCGTCTGAAGGGATCGAGTTGGTCCTTGAGGCGTTTGAAGGGGTCGAGTTGGTCCTTGAGGCGTCTGAAGGGGTCGAGTAGGTCCTTGAGGCATCTGAAGGGGTCGAGTTGGTCCTTGAGGCGTCTGAAGGGGTCGATTTGGTCCTTGAGGCGTCTGAAGGGGGTCGAGTTGGTCCTTGCTCCTTAGGCTTACTGTGTCACCAAGTGATCCGAAGGTGGCCGTTCTTATCATAAGTTACCCGAGAGGTCTGCCTGTACACACACGCACGCGCGCCTTCGTGAGTTGTTTAAGTTAATGAAGATAATCATAGAGGAACTGGCAGTTATGACCTGACGGTGAGGTTACAGGAGTGACGGTATACCCGTCAACTTGTGATTAATGACAGACGGAGAAAATACGACAGGGGATGAATCTTCATTCGGGCGGTGGTAAATCTCCTGCATGATTTATGCAAAAGAGGTTCACGTGTCAGATGGAAGATGAATTACGGAAACAGATCAAGTTATAAATGAAAGGTTTATGAGGTCTTTTGTATGTTAGATGGTGTTTACACTTTATATCATGTGCTCCTCATTCTTTCATATCCTCGTGGTACTTTTAAATGGTAAGTACTTGCAGTTATTGGAGTGAATGTAGGAGAAAAAAAAAGAAGTTTGCCTTAGAGTATATTCTTGAGTGAGTCGTCTGTTTTCCTTGTTTGTTTACTTGTCTTATAGTTCATTGACTGGCCGGTGATCCTTAAGTGGTTCTTTATAAGTGTGTTGATTCATCATCTCAGACTCACAGTTTGCTGCAGGCTTGACTGTAGTAGTAGTAGTAGTAGTAGTAGTAGAAGTATTTGATGCTGTTACCGTTCATGTAAGGCAGAGGAGGGATACGGTTCAGTCATGATGTAGTGAAGGGAAACAGTAGATAGATGGTTAGGTAGGTAGATAGGCAGATAGGTAGGTAATGGGGTAGGTAGGCAAGCAGATAGGTAGACAGGTATAGGTAAGGAGGTAGGTAGGCAGGCAGGAAGGCGTAGATAAGTAGTGAGGAAGGAAGGTAGGTGGATAGGTAAGTGGGGAGATAGGTGGGCAGGTAGGTAGGTAGGTAGATAAGTAGCAAGGTAGGTAAATAGGTAGGAAGGTAGGTAGGTAGGAAGATAGGTAGGTAGGTAGGTAGGTAAGAAGGTAGGTAGGTAGGTAGGTAGGAAGGTAGGAAGGTAGGTAGGTAGGTAGAGAGGGAGGGAGGGAGGCATCAGTCAATGAACTACCGGTGTGTGCCTCTCTCCACCCCAACACCTGTTGGAGTTGGGTGCTGGTTGCTGGTGCTGGTGGTGTGGCTCTTCGCCACCATCACCACCAGCAGCTGTCCGACATTTAGTAGCGTCAAATGGCATTGTTCTAGACCCGTCCAAACCTCTTGTAGTCTTAGCCGATCTCCAGTTAATATGGCATGGCCTATGTGTCACCTTGCTGTTGCTTAGGGCCAGTAGCGAGCTGCTGGTGTGGCAGTGTGAGCTGTGAGGGGAGATGGCTGAGTGTGAGTGGCTATAGCTTCGGGTGGTGTGATATATGGCAAGTGTGCGAGTGGTACTGTCCGTGATAGAGCAAGTGTGCGCGAGTGGTATAGTAGGTGATATTGCTGTGTGCACCTAGTGTGATAGAGCGAAGTGTGCGAGTCGCAGGAAGCACAGCGAGTGTGTGACTGCTATACGTCTAGTGTGTGTGTGTGATGGGCGGGGCTCAGAGAGAGAGAGAGAGAGAGAGAGAGAGAGAGAGAGAGAGAGAGAGAGAGAGAGAGAGAGAGAGAGAGAGTTGAATTGTATTTCATTAAGTCGATCCGGTTGTCCGTCCATCAGACTGAGTTGGCCGTCATTTGATTGTGGAAACGATAAACCATGAGCGAACGAGTCCCTCCCTCTCAACGGATAGTAGATAGATAGACAGACAGACAGATAGATAGATAGACAGAGAGATAGATAGCTTGACAGGCGAATAGAGATCTGCGTCTCGTCAGCAACAGCGAACAACAGCATGAGCGCTTGTATTGCCCCTCCCCCCAGGCGTCGAGCTGGTGAGTATACAGGGTTGTAGATCCCCCAGGCCAGACTGTAGCTGGCGAACCGCTGTAATGGCCGGCCGACATGCACGGTGAATGACCTGTCACATGCAGGGTGAATGACCTGTCACATGCAGGGTGAATGACCTGTCACATGCACGATGAATTACCTGTCACATGCTGGATGAATGACCTGTCACATGCAGGGTGAATGACCAGTCACATGTAGGGTGAATGACCTGTCACATGCAGGGTGAATGACCTGTCACATGCAGGGTGAATGACCTGTCACATGCAGGGTGAATGACCTGTCACATGCAGAGTGAATGACCTGTCACATGTAGGGTGAATGACCTGTCACATGCAGGGTGAATGATCTGTCACATGCAGGGTGAATGACCTGTCACATGCAGGGTGAATGACCTGTCACATGCTGGGTGAATGACCTGTCACATGCAGAGTGAATGACCTGTCACATGCTGGGTGAATGACCTGTCACATGCAGAGTGAATGACCTGTCACATGTGGGGTGAATGACCTGTCATATATATATAAACCGTAACCTACCGCAGAAGCCGCTAGGTTTATGAAATTTGTACACATTACGGCCATCTAAAGTGCGGATCTCATCGCCCGCCGAGGTGTAATAATACAGGAGGCAGCGGAATCGCTCGAGACATCCGCTCCACCGCTGCTGGCCCGCGTCGCGCGGTTAAGCGCCCGCCTGGGTGGGTGAGGTATCCACTCATATGTTCCCCCAGGGGGGCATCCACCTGCTGTTCATGTGGTGGGAGGGAGGGAAGGGGACGACCTAGCACCAGAGAGGGCGAGACACAAGGCTCGGCCGTCCAGACACAGGAAGCACTGCGGGTCGTCCCCTCCCTCCTCCTCCTCCTCCTGTGTCTCGTGTGGGGTCGTCCCCTCCCTCCCTCCTCCTCCTCCTCCTGTGTCTCGTGTGGGATCGTCCCCTCCCTCCTCCTCCTCCTCCTGTGTCTCGTGTTGGATCGTCCCCTCCCTCCCTCCCTCCTCCTGTGTCTCGTGTGGAATCGTCCCTCCCTCCTTTCCTCCTCCTGCGTCTCGTGTTGGAATCGCCCCCTCCCTCCCTTCCTCCTCCTGTGTCTCGTGTGGAATCGTCCCTCCCTCCTTTTGTGTCTCGTGTGGGATCGTCCCCTCCCTCCCTCCTCCTCCTCCTCCTGTGTCTCGTGTGGGATCGTCCCCTCCCTCCCTCCTCCTCCTCCTCCTGTGTCTCGTGTGGAATCGTCCCTCCCTCCTTTTGTGTCTCGTGTGGGATCGTCCCCTCCCTCCCTCCTCCTCCTCCTCCTATGTCTCGTGTGGGATCGTCCCCTCCCTCCTCCTCCTCCTTATCTTCCTGTGTGGGATCGTTTTTTGAAGAACAACCAACCGACGAATTTCTGTGTTCGGGAGATCTCCCATGCTGCTCGGGTCTCACGCTGGCTGCACTGCTGCAGTGGCGTCGTCTGTGTGTGTGTGTGTGTGTGTGTGTGTGTGTGTGCCCTGGCCGGGGTTGTATTCAGCACCCCACGCGCGGCGAGGAAATGGCTTTCAACGCTAGAGTTGTGAAGACAATCTGATGCCCGCCCTCCTCTCTCAACGCCCGGGGCGTGTCCGAGCCAGTCTGATGTATGTATCCTCACCTACAGGAGGAGGAGGTGGGTGTTGCAGGGCAGGTAGTGAGTGAGTGAGTGAGAGTGAGCGATGAGCGGAGGATGAGGAAGGATCGTGGCCCTTCAGTGAGTCAGTCTTGTCTGAAGGTTTCGTGGTATGAGGTAACCTGATACCAACACCTTGGCGGATACTATGGACGGGTCAGGTCAAAAGGTCAGACGGTTTCTCTCCTCGGTCAACTCATTTTTTTTTCTCGTCTTAGCAGTTTAGCTAACGCGGGAGACAGCGACAAAGTATGATAAAAAAAATATGAATCATATATATATATATATATATATATATATATATATATATATATATATATATATATATATATATATATATATAGATAGATAGATAGATAGATAGATAGATAGATAGATAGATAGATAGATAGGTATTTAGATACATATGTTAAAGTTTGCCCTGAAGTCACGCCTCTTTCCCTCGCCCCTCGTGGGTGTGCAAGTGCCCAGAAATGCTGTCAGGTGAAAGTTGCATGGATGGTGTAGGGGTGGAAGAGAGAAGAGTGAGGGGAGGTCAGTGTCAGTGCAGTAAAAACGCAGAGATATGGAGCTTTATCTTGGGGTGAAGATAGTGTGTGTGTGTGTGTGTGTGTGTGTGCCGGGCAGGGGCGCCCCTCGCCCTGTGAGTGATCGAGATACGATCAGTCAGCCAGGAAGGCAGGCAGGCAGGCAGGCAGGCGCCCGCCTCTCCTATACATAGAGGCGGCTCCTCCCCGACGCAGAATAATAGCTCGGTGTCCGGGCCGCTGGTTGGTGCAGGCTCTGGTGCGTGAGGTACTTGACCGACGACCATATTTTCCTCAGTGCCCCTCAGCTGGTGATATATGTGTGCCGTACGAATATCAACGGGTGTATACAATGTGCGAATATCAACAAGTTTATACACATTGTACGAATATCAACAAGTATTTACGGTGTACGAATATCTGCAAGTATATATACATTATACGAATATCAGCATGTATATATACATTGTACGAATATCAGCAAGTATATGTACATTCTACGAATATCAGCAAGTATATATACATCGTACGAATATCAGCAAGTATATGTACATTCTACGAATATCAGCAAGTATATATACATCGTACGAATATCAGCAAGTATATATATACATTGTGCTGATATCAACTCAACCTGTTTTACCACACGGTATTTTGATTTCGAAAGTATATTTTGGCAACAGAGAGAGAGAGACATAGCGGAGACCATACGACACACCCAGAGCAACAGCATCTGTCGCAATCTCTCTCTCTCTCTCTCTCTCTCTCTCTCTCTCTCTCTCTCTCTCTCTCTCTCTCTCTCTCTCTCTCTCTCTCTCTCTCTCTCTCTCTCTCTCTCTCTCTCTACATCTTATACTCTGCCACTGGCGAGGGAAGCGACGCGTCCCTCCACAGTGTCCTGGCTATGAGAGAGTTCGTATCACGATTTTTCAGAATTATTCGTCATTGGCACTACATGGTGCGCTGGGCCGTGACCTGCAGTCAGACTTTGAGTGTAATACCCAGACGACAAGGGGGAGGGAGCGGGGAGGGGCTGGCTGGAAATCCAGCCCCTCCCGTTTATGATTTTCCAAAAGAAGGAATGGAGAGGTGGGCCAAGTGAGGATATTCCCTCTAAGGTTCACTCCTCTGTTCTTAACGCTACCTCGCTAACGCGGGATAAGGCGAATATGTAAAAAAAAAAAAAAAAAGGAGAGAGAGAAAAAAAAAAAAAAATATATATATATATATATATATATATATATATATATATATATATATATATATATATATATATATATATATATATATATATATATATATATATATATATATATACCTTTTTTCATGTTGGAGCCTCCAGTCATTGACTAAAGTCCACATCAAAGCCGCGCCTTAATTAAAATATTGAGAGGATTTTGAAAGAGAAAAAAGAAAAGACAGCGGATACTAATTACGATTTTTGGAGGAAGTGAAAAACCTGTCTTTTAAAATCAGCCACGTCATAGTTATTGGGCAAGACATGAGAAGGTAGAGAGTTCCAAAGCTTCGACGTGTAGGGAAAGAAACAGTCATCAGAACTGCCTTTTCCCTAAGTTAGCGACGTAGCGCCAGGGACAGATGAATAAAATGCCTCATTTTGCTCACGTATTTATTTCTTTATTCTTAACATTGCCATTCCAAATATACAAGTTTTTTTTTGCATATGGATCAGTGATCAAAAGACCCTCCCTCCCCCCCCCTCCACATGTAAACCTTCAAAGCATACACTTAAATGTAAAACTTCCCAATGTATGATAAAGTTATACACTGCAGTATAAAAACTTGTTTTAAACGGTTCCAATCACGCATAACGCTGAAAAGAAGGTTGCAGGTAGAGATTCCCAGAATATTAGGAATCCATGTCACGGACGCTTAGAACCTGTTCCTAAGATATCCTGCCTTTCGTATAGGTTTTAAACCCGATATCTTAAGTTCATCCAATTCCACAGCTTTTATGATACAGGCTACGGTTACAGAGCTTGTATAAGGAAAGGCTACACAGGTATAGAGGCTTTCCTGCAAATGAACACTCAGGACCACATCATGAATATGCCGCCCAGTTTTGGTCTTTCATATACATAAAGATGAAGAAAAACTTGAACAAGTCCAAAGAAGACCAACAAAACCTATTCCAGCCCTGAGGAACTTTACGTAATGGTGAGAAACATAAGATGTTCACATCCCTTCTCTCTCAAGAAGCGTTGACTGCCTGGAGACAAGGATTATCAAGGACTGACGTCACACAGAAACAGACTAATACTACGCCCTGACTAGGATGTTTGCGATAGTTGCAAGAGATCGGGAACGCGTTACAGGCTTTCACAATTTTTAGATGAATTTGACCACGTAAACCACAGCGACCTGTGTGAAACGCGAGGCAACACGTAGTATTACTACAACAAATAGAATGAAACCTGAGCAACAGAACGAAAGTTGTGATGATAAGTGTTAAAAATAAGCATTCTCTCTCAAATGCAAAAAGTCGAACGCTGGATTAACTTGATTTTAAGCTTTGTTGCTGAGGCAGATATATTACCTTCAAGAACCAGTCAGGCAAATCATTGGCCAGTTCATGTCGTTTTGATTAACGTAAAGTTCCCAGCATGGTGCTTCTCCCTCTCCTTGATCCTGCTGGCTGTCTTCGCAGGCGAGGGTGGACTGGGGAACGTGGTTAGTGGTCTATCTTGTACCCCCGTCTCTCTACAACATGAATGTAGATGGTACTAGAATATTCACTATCAGATAACCTCGCCAAGTGGGGCTGCTTTTTGCAAATGTCTCTCCTGTGTAATCCTATACACTCCTGTGTTCCGTATATGGATCGCTCTTATAGACAATAAGAGTCCCCCTTAAACAGGACGCATTGTATGATGGCTTCGGGTATAGAGGATTCATATGCGTTCGCGTACAAGTGGGTACTCGCCCCGTGTATTGCCCCGAACACATGGTGGCTGTTAAGGTGGTACAAGGGCTTCTTTGTTGCACACACAAGAGTGCTTCTGTTAACGCCCATTTGTATGGTACTGGGAGGGAGCCACACACTGTTAGGAAGGGGGTTGGCCTCCTCACCTGTGTTTGCCTGTGTGGGGCCAACTTACGCAATCTAACACAGAGCACCAACAGCGTTCTAGGGCTCACGCAGCGCACTCTACCACAGAGACAGACCACTGAGGACCGAGCTTGACAACAACAACAACAGACAGAAGGAACTCTGAAGGCTCAGGAGCCTGGCAGCTGGCGGCCTACACTCCCGCCTCACCCCGCTCCCCGGACACTTCCACAACCGTTCCATTGCGTGCCATGTGTGTCTGTATGTGTGTGTGTGTGTGTGTGTGTGTGTGTGTGTGTGTGTGTGTGTGTGTGTGTGTGTGTGTGGCGGACACTGTGGTGGTAGATTCCCGGCCGATGTGTGTGCTTGCCCCTCCGGGTTCATCATAGCCGCTTGGACACTGTCTCTTGTGACTGCTCCTCTCCGTTTGCAAGCGCTTGCCCTGGCACATCCCTCGGCGGGGGTCTGGCGGCAGCGGCGGCGGCACAATAGCGAGCAGACCTTCGTAAGAAAAAGAAATATCGGTGGCAGATTTTGTGTGAAAGCGTTTCGAAACATCGTATGAAGTCATGCGTTCTGCTCGCGTGGCTCCGAGTTGTTTGTGTGATTGCGTGTCGTCAACCACTTCAGTATGACGGTACGAGGCCTGAGTATGACGGTACGAGGCCTGAGTATGACGGTACGAGGCCTGAGTATGACGGTACGAGGCCTGAGTATGACGGTGCTACTTCGGCCCTTGAGTATGACGGTACGACCCCTTGAACACAACTGTACGACCCTTGAGCACAACGGTATGACGACCCTTTAGAACGACGGCACGCCCCTTGAGAACGACGGTACGACCCTTTAGAACGATGGTACGACCCTTGACCACGAAGGTACGACCCTTGACCACGACGGTACGATCTTTAAGCACGGAAGCAGTGCTTACTTGGGTATGAGGGTCTGACACACATTTTTTGAGGAGGGCCTGCTCTCTCTCTCTCTCTCTCTCTCTCTCTCTCTCTCTCTCTCTCTCTCTCTCTCTCTCTCTCTCTCTCTCTCTCTCTCTCTCTCTCTCTCTCTCTCCCCCGACCGTGCCTTTCACCCTGAGCTCTACCGGTTGGCCCCCAGTCATCGCCGCTGTAGCAACACCACACCCTCCCTCCATCCCTCCCTCCCTCCTCACCCTGCCAGACCTACCTGTCGCCGCGCGCGTCATGCGGTCGCCGTTTCTCCGCAAGCGGCTCAGCAATTTCGTCTCCGGAGCGATCGAGGACTCGGCTCCTTATGGGGGTCGCCTACTCACAACGCCCTCAACCCCCGCCAACCCCAACCCTTTTTTTTTCCGAGGGTTGGATGACGAGGTGAACGTACACGCTGCTGGATGACCCGGCAAGACATCACCGGCTGCTGGTGTGGCTGATCGCCTCGTCATCCGCTTAACTTGAGGAGGGGGCTGGGTACTACGCTTGATCAGGGGGAGGGATGCGAGGTCTCCCAATGGAGGGGGTTGGGTAGTACGCTTGATCAGGGGGAGGGATGCGAGATCTCCCAAGGGAGGGAGTTGGGTAGAACGCTTGATCAGAGGGAGGGATGTGAGGCTTCCCAAGAGAGAGGGTTGCGTAGTACGCTTGATCAGGGGGAGGGATGTATGTGAGGCTTACGAAAAGAGGAGGAATTCGATGCATATATATATATATATATATATCTTTTCTTCTTTCATACTATTCGCCATTTCCCGCATTAGCGAGGTAGCGTTAAGAACAGAGGACTGGGCCTTTTTTGGAATATCCTCACCTGGCCCCCTCTGTTCCTTCTTTTGGAAAATTAAAAAAAAAAACGAGAGGGGAGGATTTCCAGCCCCCCGCTCCCTCCCCTTTTAGTCGCCTTCTACGACACGCAGGGAATACGTGGGAAGTATTCTTAATATATTCTCTTCGTTATAGTGTTTAGAGGGGATAGTGTTTACAGGTGTCGGGAGCAGGTTCGCTGACGTAAATGGTTGATATTGATATCTTGAAGCGTGTTCATCTGTGCCTTATTTCCATATACCCCCTCGGCAGACCTGGGTGTGTGTGTGTGTGTGTGTGATCACCTGTTTCCACTGCACGGGAAGGGAGTATATGCGTATGTGTATTCTGCAAATCAAGATCTTGCATTTGATGGTGAAAGGCAAATTTTTGCTTTTCAATTCTTCCACCATTTAAGACGCGAGGTGAGGTATACACTTGTTCCCACCACAGGTTTTCCTTGACTTGCCTGTGCAGTGCTGATGTTGTGTTGAGGAAACATTATGACGTATGTTCATACTGATGCAGACGGTCTGGGGTTTAGTGTGTAGTGCGATCCCTGGTGTTATATGATGTCTGTGTTGGTTGTGGAGTGTGTGGGGGAAGTGTGTTGTGGCAGTGTTGGCTTTGAGGTATGTGGGGAAAGTGTGTTTTGGTAGTGTTGGCTGTGAAGTATGTGGGGAAAGTGTGTTGTGGCAGTGTTGGCTGTGAATGTGGGGAAAGTGCGTTGTGGTAGTGTTGGTTGTAAAGTATGTGGGGAAAATATGTTGCGGTAGTATTTGCAGTTAAGTATGTGGGGAAGTGTGTTTGTGGCGGGTTATGCTTTGGAGTATGGAGTCCATAGTATGTTCTGTGGTGTTTTTGCTGTGTTAGAGTGCGTCTGTTTAGGTCCCAGGTTTGGTGGTGCGTTAGAGTGCGCTCCTGAGCCTTCAGAGTTCGTTCTCTGTCTGTTGTTGTTAAGAGCGTTCTGTAGTGTCTGTTGATGTGATAGAATGGGTTACTTGGTCCTCAGTGGTCTGTCTTTGTGACAGAGTGCGTTACGTGAGCCGCAGAACGCTCTCTGTGGTCTGTGTCTCTGTGTTAGATTGCGTAAGTTGGCCACACGTTGCGTTCTGTGGTGGTGTGAAAGAGTGCGTTAGTTGGAATCTAGCGTGTAACTGTGATGGTGTTAGAGTGCAAAAGTTGAGTGTTAGGGTGCGTCTGTGATGTCGAGTTCGTGTGCACTACTAGGGAGGCCTCTCAGGAGCGTTCCGTGGTGTCATTATGTGATAGAGTGCGTTAGCCAGGCCCCAGCTTTGATAAGGGTCAATGGAGGGTCCTCCCAAGGGTGCGTTCTCTGGTATCGTGGTGGTAGAGTGCGTTAGTGGGGTCCCCCCCTCACTCGGCACTTTATCAACACAGGAAAGACTGGGATAAGGTATCCACGGGCCTCTCTCTCTCTCTCTCTCTCTCTCTCTCTCTCTCTCTCTCTCTCTCTCTCTCTCTCTCTCTCTCTCTCTCTCTCTCTCTCTCTCTCTCTCTCTCTCCAGAACGTTATCAAGCGTTTTTTTTTTTAGAGTTGGAGAATCCCGATGAATGGCTCACCGCTTCAAATAACGCCCCCACCTCCCCCCCCAACACACACACTAACCGCATGGGCTCTGTGATACACACACACACACACACACACACACACACACACACACCAGGTTGGGGCCACCAGCCCATAATTACGGAGAACGGGTTAGTTTACAAAGCAAGTTATGATGGTGGTTGGAGCGAGCAGAGTCCCTCTGTGGCTGAAGACTAATATATATAGACGTAAACGTTTTAGAAAAGATACGTGCCGTATTAAGAGGGCCTGTAGCACCCGGCTTCGTTGAAGAGCACACACACACACACACACACACACACACACACACACACACACACACACACACACAAAAGGCTCGTCCCGCTCACGTCATCCAGTGTGTGTGTGTGTGTGTGTGTGTGTGTGTGTGTGTGTGTGTGTGTGTGTGTGTGTGTGTTCGTGTGCATAAGAACTTTAAGGTCATTACTTGATCGTCCGTAGCATCAGTGAGATGGATTCTGGCGTCTCATCACAACTATCATGAGGGGAGGTGGACGAGGCGAGCGCTCCCTCATCATGAGGGGTTGACCGACCCGCTGTGGCCTCACTGTGAACCAGGTGTACCTCCTGCAGTGTTTTGTGTCCGTCAGTTCACACTGCTCGGTACGTACACGCCCCCCAGTCCGCTGGTGGACGTGTGTACTCTGGGACTGAGCTGTCACCTGTAATTTTTGGAGCTTTTCGTAGTGGTAATAGATTTCCTTGACTACCTCTATAAGGACCAACTAATTTCCTTGCTGAATACGGATGTGAGGTTGTTTAGTGGTCATTAAGGCCTTTGATTAGATCATTATATTATAGATAGATCGTGTTATTATTTGCCACGTATTGACTTGGTATGCCTCGACTTCAGGGAAGCATTTATGAGATATCGTCAATGAATATTTCAAGTACAGAAGCGTTTCATTATAGTATATGACAGTTCTACGAGAAATAATGGATTTACTTTAAGAAAATTCTCTTACCTGTTTTTTTATGACCCCTTCAAGGTCTGGCCTCGGTAAGGGGGAATTCCCTCCGTCACTGGAGCTTTCCACTATGTAAGATAGATGCACAGGAAGACATACCTCTCCTCTCCTGTCTACCTGTGTCTCCTTATCCACATGACCGTCGTTGCTTCTCTTAGGGAGGCTGGGCCATATGCACAAGCATATCGCCTCTTATTGTAATGTACCCACCTACACACACACACACACACACACACACACACACACACACACACACACACACACACACACTGCAGTGAGACGCTGGCATTCATATACATTCATCATACACAGACCTCCTCCTACTGGTATACACCACATATACCGTACTGTCCAAAGAGATAATTTCACAGTCATTTGTCTGGTGGCTCTGTCCCTTTAGGCCTCACCCTCTGCAATCTCTCCATCTATCTGGTGGCGAACCTCTTCTCGCGCACCACCGCTCCCGCCGCACCAGCCCTCACCGTCCCTTTACCAGCCAGTCACCTGCTGTGTGCATCAGATGCGGTCATGCCACTGTGCCTCGTGCCCTCCTCCATGCGTCCCTCTGACGAGGGACTTACTCACCCTCGTATCTCACGCATTCCCTCGCTATCTCCTCTCGTAATTCCCAACTATACCAAGTAAGTCAAAGGCATCCCATATCTGTGGCCTAACGTGTTTTCCGGAGGAGGACTTCACGACCGAGTCATACGCGCCACTATTTACCTTCAACAACCACCTCCTCCTCCTCCTCCTACACATCATCACAGTAACCTACGGACCTGTTCAGACCTTCCTCTTCCTCCTGCGCGTCATCTATTCATGCCATCATTTGCGCACACAGAAGCGCTCTTTGAGAGTGAGGAAACAGTGGAAACACAGGCAAAGGATTGGCAAGATTTTGAAGAATATATTTCCCCAATTCCTTCTTGTGTCTCCTCTCCCGCCCTTATTTCCCCATCTGTCCACTGAGTCGTATTCGCAACTCGAAGAAAGAGATCGCAAACCAGGATCAGTATTCGTCCTCTGTGACCCCGACTCGAGCAGGCGAGCACGACCCTTTTGGGTATGACAGCCACAGGTCACGCCGTCATACGGGAAGGAGTCGCACGTAACGAAGGGCTGAAGGGGGTCAAGCGGCGCCCTTGGCTGTTGCTGGAGATTCCGTGTAGTCCAAGATGGCAGTGTCGTGCCGAGTCCCTGAGGATGACCACCTCGATGATAGAGAGGGAGAGTGAGAGAGAGAGAGGTCACCACGGGTCAAAACCACCCGGACCATCTAGGTCGTTTAACTCCACAACGTCAGATGGATAAGGGGAGAGAAGAACTAAGATGACATGTTCACGTTCGCTGTATCGGGTTCAAGCGGCGACAGAAGGATTCGTCTACGAGGTGTGTGTGTGTTGCAAGGGAAACAACCGCCCAACACTGCAGGTCTGGCTCGTGTCCAGGCATGAGTTCCTCGCTGATCAGACCAATTATTCCCCCTTGTTGCATCCACAACCGTCCATTGTGACATTTTGCATTAGGACACCACGTGGAGCTTTCTTCCTCTTCCTCACTGTTTTACACATTTCTCTCGAATTAAAGAATCACCTGTTATGCCTCCTCGAATCAGTGAATCACCTGAAATCCCCTGGACTCTCTCTCTCTCTCTCTCTCTCTCTCTCTCTCTCTCTCTCTCTCTCTCTCTCTCTCTCTCTCTCTCTCTCTCTCTCTCTCTCTCTCTCTTCGAATCACTGAATCCCTTGGACCTCCTCGCGCGAATCACTGATTCACCTGGGCCCCCGTCGTCGAATCACTGAGTCAAATGAACCCTCCCCCTTCCCCCCCCTTTCTAATACACCCAGTTTCTCAAAAATTACACTCCTGGAGGCCATTTAACCTCGTTTCCTCTGTGTCCTTTAACTATTAGAGAGCCGGTTCGGAGCGTCATCAGTTAAACTGTTCGGAGCGTCACCAGATGGACTGGTCGGAGCGTCACCAGATGGACTGTTCGGAGCGTCATCAGTTAAACTGTTCGGAGCGTCATCAGTTAAACTGTTCGGATCACCAGATGGACTTCCAGGAGTCTGTCAGCTGGGTCGGGCGGTCGGTCGGTCGGTCGGTCGGTCGAGCCACCAAAGCGGCAGGTCTTGGCAGAGAGTTACCGTGGCACCTCGGAGCATCACCGGCTATTGTGAGGGTCAAGACGACCCGCCACTTACTCGGCTAAACGCCCGGACGAGCGGTACCGCCTCCTCCGCCACCAGTGAGTGGTCCACTGCGAGGCCGCAGTGTCTTGTGGCGATGGATAGTCCTCGCGAGACCATGTAGGACGGTCCTCGCTAGGGCCCGCCAATGCCGTCAGCGGAAGAGAGACCTCGCGAGACCGCCTGCATCTCGTGACCAAGCCGTCATCCCCCGAGATGATGGACTCCCCACCTGGAATATACAGTCGAATATCATCCGGCGAGATTCGTGCTGTGTGATTGCGTGAGCCACAGAAGGCAGACTTGTACCATACGAATTTTGCCTACTCAAGGAGGCTTCGTCCTTTAACCACGAAATCACGAAAAATCCAGTACGAATCATTTATCTGTAGAGAGCAAGGTTTTTTTTTTTTCTAAACCGTTAAACCTGAGACACGAGTGGTTTACCAGGCTAGGTTTAGGTTTGTTCCCCCCCGAGCCAACAGGCAACGTTGACTGGGACGAGAATGATGTAGAGAAAAGAAAGGTAAAGTTGTGGAATTGTGTTGTAGTGAATGTTGTTGGAGAGCCAGGTTATATGACCGTTCCTCCTCCACACCCCGCAACTCCAGCAGTATCAGGGCCTCACCCCGCAACACCAGCAGTATCAGGGCCTCACCCCACAACACATACAGTATCAGGGCCTCACCCCACAACACCAGCAGTATCAGGGCCTCACCCCGCAACACCAGCAGTATCAGGGCCTCACCCCACAACACATACAGTATCAGGGCCTCACCCCACAACACCAGCAGTATCAGGGCCTCACCCCGCAACACCAGCAGTATCAGGGCCTCACCCCGCAACACCAGCAGTATCAGGGCCTCACCCCACAACACATACAGTATCAGGGCCTCACCCCACAACACCAGCAGTATCAGGGCCTCACCCCGCAACACCAGCAGTATCAGGGCCTCACCACCCCACAACACCAGCAGTATCAGGGCCTCACCACCCCACAACACCAGCAGTACCTTGCATCTCTCCCCTGCCCCGAGCAGCCAGACAGACGGTATCACGTCTATCTCAAACCAGCTGTGCGTTTCTAGCCTCGCCACTCTACTATCTTCCCATCCTCCCGAAAGACGCCACAGTTAGCCTGTCAACTTTTCAGCTGGATGGTTGGACTGTATTAGGATAGGAGACACCTTAAGTTGAGTGGGATAGATGGGTAGATCACCGGATGGTTGAGTGGTTAGGTTTTTCTATCGTGTGTGTGTGTGGAGTTTGAGATCTGAGGAGGCGGGTGTGGAGCGGCTTTGCCTGTACTTGGCCACCGCAGGAGATGGTGGAGGAGGAGAAAGAGGAGGAGGAGGAGGAAGAAGAGGAAGAAGAAGAGGAAGAGGAGAAAAAGAGGAAGTATGAAGAGGAGTAGGAAGTGGTGGCTTATGGATTGTACTTACGACGCAGTGAATCGGCTGGATGGATAGATCACCGGGATGATAGAGGATTGACTGTCTATCTTCCATGTGTATCTTGCCACACATGTGGCGAGTGGTAGGTGGAGCGGCCTGCCTGCCAGGACCTGGTGGTCGTAGGGGTGGCGACATTGAGCTCTTTTCGCACGGTGTCGTCCGCCCTCACCACGGATCGTGTTGCATACACACACACACACACACACACACACACACACACACACGCCCCCACCTCCTTCACCCCCTTTGGTTAGTTTCCACAGCCTTTTGTTAGTCTTCAGCCCCATTTGTTAGTCTTCCATTCCCTTTTTTTTTTATTTGGCTTCCACTCTCCTTTTTGTTGGTCTCCAGTCCCTATTGTTAGTGACTGCTTGCTCCCTTTCGTTAGTCTCTGCGCTCCCCTTTCTTAGTTTCTGTTCCCTATTTTCAGTCTCCAGTCCCCTTTTGTTAGTCTCCACGCCCCTTTGTTAATCTTCAAACTCCTTTTCTTTGTCTCTAATCTCTTTTGTTAGTATCCACTCCCTTTCGTTAGTTTGCGCTTGCTCTCGTTTGTCTCCACCCTATTTCATCAGTCCCGACCTTCCTTTGTTTCTGGTGTCTGGATCGTCTTGATGCTTCCCTTTCACGCCAGTCGTTCCCTCGATTTCTCGCATCCGTCTTTCTTATGATTTTTTCCAGGTTACCTTCATTTAATATCTTTTTGTGTGATTCTTTACTTTCCAATGCGCCACGTCTGAGCACAGCAGCCCCCCCCCCCCCCCCCCCCCCCCCGTGTTGGTCGGGTGTGAGAAATGAGAAGTTTATGAGGGAAGAATGACTCGCCCCCTACCCAGCAAGTGCATAGCCTCTCTCTGTCTCTCTCTCTCTCTCTCTCTCTCTCTCTCTCTCTCTCTCTCTCTCTCTCTCTCTCTCTCTCTCTCTCTCTCTTCTCCCCTCAGTCCTGATATCGCTAAATGAATTCCACAAAGTAGGGAGAGGCTCTGAAGACTGAGGAAAAAAATATTTAGGTTAACTAGTAACGAATTTCGTACAGTTTGGAGAGGCAGTCCTCACGAAGCCTATCCTAAGATAACTGATGATGATACAACAGGTTAGGTAGAGGCAGTTAACTGATGATAATACAGCAGGTTAGGTAGAGGCAGCTGACTGATGATAATACAGCAGGTTAGGTCGAGGCAGCTGACTGATGATAATACAGCAGGTTAGGTAGAGGCATCTGACTGATGATAATACAGCAGGTTAGGTAGAGGCAGCTGACTGATCGTTGACGCTATCACAGGTAGATTCATGGTGTAGCCTCACATCATGTTATGAACATAATGCAGGATGATTACAGACGTCACACAGGGTTTCTGTCACACCCTAGTGAGCTGATGTTCTCTTTGAAACCACAGTGAGCTGATGCTCTCTTTGAAACCAAGGGATATGCTAACCTAGGAAAGCATGGCATAACCTAACCTAGCAAAGCATGGCATATAACCTTACCTAAACAAGGCATGGCATAACCTAACCTAACCTAACCTAACCTAACCTAACCTAACCTAGCTTACTTCACACCACACGTTAGTTCTACGTCTGGCTTCGACTAACCAGACCCCGAATTGGATTCTGCCTTGATGCAGAGTCGGACGGAGAGCTGCAAGCAGGGAGCAAGTGTCTTGTACGATCCCTGCAGGACGCTCGCTGTGAGGAAGATCGTTCTCACATGGCGGACGACCTGCTGGCACCAGGACTTGAAGCTCTGTCGCCGAGCGGTCGTGTCCTACACACACACACACACACACACACACACACACACACTTCACAGGCCTCAGCCCGTCGCCCATGCGAGAGTGATCGATGTAGGACGGCACCAGCACCACCACTCACACGTGTGTGACTCAAGCAACGTCCCGAAGCTTCCTGCAAGCTCAAAAGAGAAGAAGTTATACACAAGCGGCCATGCGCAGAGGAGCTAAGGTTTCGGTTGTGAGGCTTACCCTACGCTTCGATGTAGCGATGACAGAAATGTAAAGATCGAAACGAAAATGCTTACCAGTCTTGTAGCGGTGATGACGGACTCTGACACACGAACATACCAGGAGAGAGAGAGAGAGAGAGAGAGAGAGAGAGAGAGAGAGAGAGAGAGAGAGAGAGAGAGAAGGAGAGCCGTAACGAAACTGTACCTGATGGATGTGGTCGTCAGACTTCGAAGTCCACCTCACGAACGAACTCCACCTCACGAACATTACCGGGACAAAACAAAGAGACGAGATACATGAGCCGTCAGCTGACACGCTGAACTCTAGTCTCGTTCCCCGGGGAAGAATCCGTCTCTGAACTTACACTCTCTCTCTCTCTCTCTCTCTCTCTCTCTCTCTCTCTCTCTCTCTCTCTCTCTCTCTCTCTCTCTCTCCACGTTCCGTTCCTCGATAATTGGAACGGCTCCCCCCCCCCCCCCCACGCTGTAGGATAGCGCCGAAGAATCCAATAAATGAACTTAGCGCAGAGGAATTATACGGGAAAAAAAGTAACGGTGAGGTTATTGTTGACGGGTTTTATTTATCCTTGTTGTTGTTGTGTTGTTGTTGTTGTTGTTGTGTTTTTGGCTTGGTGTCGTCTCACTCCTTACCTTCATCGCCATTTTTTTTATTATCATCATTTTGCTATATTCATATATTATCCGTCTCCTTCTTCTTCTTCCTTGTCATAAATCACCCTTTCTGCCCCATGCCATCCACCCTCTCCCTGCTCCCTGCCCACAAACCATCACTCCTCCTCCCTCTCCCAGGGAGCACCAGCGGCGTGGCAGGGCGGACTGCCTGGGAGAGTTCAGGTGTGCGGGGCGCTGTGGCTACCTGCCGCTGCTCACCCAGGCTTTCCCCACCCTGTTATCTGCTGGCGGCGGCGGTGGTGGTGCTGGCGGAGGACCCGATGGTGCTGCACACGGGATGGTGGTGGTGGTGGTGTTGCTGTACACGGGATGGTGGTGGTGGTGGTGGTGGTGCTGTACACGGGGTGGTAGTGGAGATAGTGATGATGGGGAGCCGCACAGTAACCCGCCACCTGACGTAGGTGCGTGACGTCACAGGATCCCTCAGGTCCATGACCAACCATAGACGGTGAGTGGAATGTTCTCATGACTCACGAATGTCAGGAATAACGCTTGGTGCCGAACACGTGCGTTTAAACCAGCTGAACACGTGCGTTTAAACCAGCTGCGGACCTGTCATGCGTTGAATAATGTCGTAGGTCGAGCGTTCATCATCGTCCGTGTGTCCGTGCGTTCGTGTGTACCCACACACGAACGGGACGAATTTTCTTTCTTATATATATATATATATATATATATATATATATATATATATATATATATATATATATGTATATATCTTTTTTCTTTTCTTTTAAACTATTCGCCATTTCCCGCGTTAGCGAGGTAGCATTAAGAACAGAGGACTGGGCCTTTAAGGGAATACCCTCACCTGGCCCAATTCTCTGTTCCTTCTTTTGGAAAAAAAAAAAAAAAAAAGAGAGGGGAGGATTTCCAGCCCCCCGCTCCCTCCCCTTTTAGTCGCCTTCTACGACACGCAGGGAATACGTGGGAAGTATTCTTAATCCCCTATCCCCAGGGATAATATATATATATATATATATATATATATATATATATATATATATATATATATATATATATATATATATATATATGAGAGAGAGAGAGAGAGAGAGAGAGAGAGAGAGAGAGAGAGAGATTACATACCTATAATTGACGTAGAATGTTTTAGTTTTGAAGTGTGGGCAAGCGACGTATGAGAGAAGGGAAGAGAGACCGCGAGTTAACGAGGCGGGTTTTGAGGAGTTGACGCACCCACGTAGACAGATCCGTAACCACATCAGCCCAGGAGACGGGAACTGACAGTGAGGGACGGTATGGTAGGGGCGGACATGTAGTGAATATACACTGGGAGCCTCGGGGATACAGAGGACGAAAGTGACGAACGCACCGGGAGAGTAAAACTGTTGTAATTAAAGGTAATAAAAAGCACCACAGGTGTGGGGTATGTGTGTAAGAACCAACCATTGCCGCTCCGCTGGTGATCCAGGTTCAAGCGTGGGTCCCGGCTGGAGATGCTGCGTTTCGCTGCGGAGGAAAATAGAAATATAATTATTGCTTGTTTTAAATTTCTAGGCCATATCCGTGGCTAGTACTGAGGTGTTCCTCTTTCAGTTTTCCTGTTATAGAGTTATTGTTGATTTTTTCTTAATCATCTATTCATTTGTTTATTTATTTCCTATCTATTATTCAGAAGAAGTTATAAGATCGTTTGGTTGGGATCGAGTTGCCAGCGATCGATAGATTTCTCTATGTTAAATAAGTTTACTTGTTTATTCGTGATTTACTTGTTTATTCGTGTAGATTATCATTTTTTTCTCTCTCTTTTTATGTTTGTGAAAACTCTGGGTCGTGAGCAAAGGTAGCTCTGATTTTTCTTATAATTTTTGAGCTAAAGTTTGGCTCACAATTTTTCCATTCTTAAAGTTGTTTTTTAAGTTTTCGTGTTCCGCAACTTCCCAAGTGAATTTGTAAACTTAAACTTACTGAACAAATCTAAATTCATTTAGTCTTATAAGACAGCAATTTCACCAAGAAAAAAAAAGGGAAAGAAAAATATAAGAAATCCTGGGAAATGATTGTACGCAAGAATATTTTAGTGTCGCCTGAAAAAAAAAGAAAAAAAACTATGAAATAGAGGTGAAAGGAAAAGAAAATGCGACACAAGCAGGCTTGAAACAATGTAATGTTCACGTTTGTACAAGACCTGTGAAGGCAACAAGCGGACATTTAATACAATGTCAAGAAAACACTCGCAGAAACACGAGAATGTAAGCCGAACAGGAGCGAGAGGGGAGGCACGAAGAAGAAAAGACGAAGACAAAGGCTGGAACACACCGTGTAAAATCGCCCAGGAAACTGGTAGAAAATAAAATTATATATATATATATATATATATATATATATATATATATATATATATATATATATATATATATATATATATATATATATATATTCCTGTGAGTCCACGGGGAAAATGAAACACGATAAGTTCCCAAGTGCACTTTCGTGTAATAATCACATCATCAGGGGAGACACAAGAGAGAAATATATATATATATATATATATATATATATATATATATATATATATATATATATATATATATATATATATAATCTTCAGTTACATACCTGTTAATATCTGCCAGGCCCTATTTAGAAGCCAATTATATAACCGGTTGTATACCCATTGATGCCTGTTAAACCCCGAGTATATATAACCACCGTTGCCTACTGGTCCCCAACTTACATACCTCTTAATCCCTGTTGGTCCTAATCGTACACCCATTAAGCCCCTATTTCACACCCTTTGATGTCCATCAACTCCAATTTTTAAACTCATTGATGCCTCTTAAACCCCAGTTTTTACCCATTAATGCCTATTTGGCCCCCAATTATACATCCAAAAACATTTGCTGCCAGTTACGTCCCAATTATGTACACATTAATACCCATTAGACCCCAAGTGTGTGTATATACCCGTTCATGCCTATCAGGCCCCCATTTCTATACCCATTAGCACCTGTTTGACCCTCCCTCCCCCCCCTTCCCTCCTCGCAGTTGTAAACCCATTAATGCCTCAGCCTTGCTTGCCTGGGGTCAGCCGCAGTCATGTGCTGGTTCAGGGCCATGTGATTAGAGTGAAAGTGACGGAATGGTTAGAGTCGTTCACTTTCGCGAACTTGTCGACTGACAAAAAAAAAAAAAAGAAAAAAAAGGGGAAAAAAAAAAGACGCCATGATTGTGTGATTAGCCAACTCTTCCCCCCCCACACCCCCCCCCAAGCTTCACCACAAGACCTCACCTGGAAAAGGAGGTAGGGAAGAGGTGGGTGGGTGGGTGGAAGAGGTGGGTGGGTGGGTGGAAGAGGTGGGTGGGTGGGTGGGAAGAGGTGGGTGGAGGAGCACGTGTGGTTAGCTGAACTAGAATTAAAACAATATATATATAAATAAAAAAAAAAAACGCTGCGAAATTTCTAAATATGTTTTATTTATATTTTGTGCTTCGTCAGGCGAGAGAACAATCGCAGAACAGTTCTTCAGACGGCAGTGAATGTGTGTGTGTGTGTGTGTGTGCGTGTGAGTGTGTGTGTGTGTGTGTGTGTGTGTGTGTATGCGTGTGTGTGTGTGTGTGTGTGTGTGTGTGTGTATGCGTGTGTGTGTGTGTCGGGCGGGGCGGGGCGGTGTGGGGGGGAGAGTACAGTCTTGTCAGATGTTGTCTAGATTCTATTTTCTCCTGCTTCCCCCCCCCCCACACACCCCCTCATCCCCACCCCCACCCTTTCCCTCCCTCCCTCCCTCCCTCCCTCCCTCCCTAGGTGTCGATTGGGCAGGAATTACTGATTGGTTCTTCTCTCTCTCTCTCTCTCTCTCTCTCTCTCTCTCTCTCTCTCTCTCTCTCTCTCTCTCTCTCTCTCTCTCTCTCTCTCTCTCTTTCTCTCTCTCTCTCTCTCTCTCTCTCTCTCTCTCTCTCTCTCTCTCTCTCTCTCTCTCTCTCTCTCTCTCTCTCTCTCTTGTCACGTTATTGGACTCCTTTGGCGCACCCCTGCCCCTTCCCCCTCCCCCCCTTTAAACCCTCACCCCCACCTCTGTCCCCCTCCCCCCCCCCCTTCACCCGAGGCACTCAGGAAGTGCCGGTAAGTGGGTTGGTATGATGGGGCGGAGGGGCAGGGGGGGGGGAACACTCAGCGGCTCACGCACGCACTCACACTTGGCACAGGAACCCCGGGAGTTCACGTCCGTGGCGGCGGTGGCGGGCGGTGATAATACAGGAGGCGGGGGGTACAGAAGGCAGGGACCTCAGGGGGTTATATGGCAAGGGTTTTGGGCTCTAGGTCCTTTTAAACACGACGGTCCAGCCCTTGATGGCATAGCCCGGCTGATCGTGCGCAAGGGTCGGACTGTCGTGCTTAAGGGACGTGCCGTCGTGCTCAAGGGTCTTACCGTCGTGTTCAAGGATCGTACCGTCGTGTTCAAGGGTCGTACAGTCGTGCTCAAGGGTCTTACCGTCGTGTTCAAGGATCGTACCGTCGTGCTCAAGGGTCGTACCGTCGTGCTCAAGGGTCTTACCGTCGTGTTCAAGGATCGTACCGTCGTGCTCAAGGGTCGTACCATCGTGCTCAAGTGTCGTACAGTCGTGCTCAGGGGAACTCCAGCACCCAACATTGTGTAGCAGGGGGACCTGTTCCTCACAGAAAAGTGTATAATTCTGACAATTATTTTCAATTCTGACAATTATTTTCTAGTTATCATATTTATTTCATTTATCATAAACTTTCCTCCAGAGGCGTACTGTTACGCTGGAATTAAAGGCTGGAACTGAATTTCATCACTACACGAGAGGGATGTCCTGGTTTGACTTCTCTTTTCCATCTATAGAGAAAAGAAATTGATCTTACTTTGTCATAGACCATCAGGTCTTCCGTCACCTGGCCTTCCCATGTATTTCTATTCTCTAGTTGTCCCAAATATTCCCATATAGGATTGGCGGAATGCTTGCATAGTGCCATTGTACAAAGGCAAAGGGGATAAGAGTGAGTGCTCAAATTACAGAGGTATAAGTTTGTTGAGTATTCCTGGTAAATTATATGGGAGGGTATTGATTGAGAGGGTGAAGGCATGTACAGAGCATCAGATTGGGGAAGAGCAGTGTGGTTTCAGAAGTGGTAGAGGATGTGTGGATCAGGTGTTTGCTTTGAAGAATGTATGTGAGAAATACTTAGAAAAGCAAATGGATTTGTATGTAGCATTTATGGATCTGGAGAAGGCATATGATAGAGTTGATAGAGATGCTCTGTGGAAGGTATTAAGAATATATGGTGTGGGAGGCAAGTTGTTAGAAGCAGTGAAAAGTTTTTATCGAGGATGTAAGGCATGTGTACGTGTAGGAAGAGAGGAAAGTGATTGGTTCTCAGTGAATGTAGGTTTGCGGCAGGGGTGTGTGATGTCTCCATGGTTGTTTAATTTGTTTATGGATGGGGTTGTTACGGAGGTAAGTGCAAGAGTTTTGGAAAGAGGGGCAAGTATGAAGTCTGTTGGGGATGAGAGAGCTTGGGAAGTGAGTCAGTTGTTGTTCGCTGATGATACAGCGCTGGTGGCGGATTCATGTGAGAAACTGCAGAAGCTGGTGACGGAGTTTGGTAAAGTGTGTGGAAGAAGAAAGTTAAGAGTAAATGTCAATAAGAGCAAGGTTATTAGGTACAGTAGGGTTGAGGGT
>NC_092226.1:72480290-72502790 GCF_036320965.1 Panulirus ornatus | reverse complement strand
TAGATAGATAGATAGATAGATAGATAGATAGATAGATAGATGGATAGATAGTTTACATGTTCCGTTAGGCACACCACGCCACACATCAGAAATAGCCGGCATCTTAGCACGTGCAGCTAGACAGTCGCCCCCACCCCCACAACTCCCCACACCCCCCACCTCTGTCAAGACTATCACCCCCACCTCCACCACCACCACCTCCCCCCTCTCCAACCCCTCCCGGCTGTACGAGGGGCCAACAGCGAGAGCCAATTGTTTACCCTCAGCTGGCACCCGCTCTCGCCTCTGGAGGCCAGGTGTGTGTGTTTATACCCATCTGGCACCACCCTCACTGCCCTCCCCCCCTCCCCCTCCCCCTCCCCCTCCCCCTCCTCCTCATGCATGACTCGATCTCAGTTTTTAAAGAAAAAAAAGACTCCGGCGCATTTTTCCGGTCGCGCCATTTTTCTTCTTTTTTTTTTGCCCTCCAAAATTTGGCGCGTTTTTTTTCACGCCAGCGTTATCGTTTTCGGAGGCAATTTCTCTCTCTCTCTCTCTCTCTCTCTCTCTCTCTCTCTCTCTCTCTCTCTCTCTCTCTCTCTCTCTCTCTCTCTCGTCCAGTTCATCTTCTCGGCGTTTTTTTTTTACCTTAAGCCTTTTTTTAATCTATATATATATATATATATATATATATATATATATATATATATATATATATATATATATATATATATATATATATATATATATTTATATTTTTGGAGTTTATTTGTATCTTGAAACTTGATGTTAGTTACACAGTTTCCGAGTAAGGTCATACATGACCCTGGCAAGGTCGCGCCTCACCCCAGCCACACCCCAGCCACACCACACCCTGCTATTTTATACCACACCTCACACCTGCCACATACCGCTACTCTCGCCACGCCACGCCACACCACATACCACACATCTTCCACACTCACACCACACCACTTTGTACCACACATCTTCCACACTCACACCACACCACTTTGTACCACACCACACACCTACCACACCACACATCCTCCACACACCACTCGCACCACACCACACCACATTATACCACACTTCCCTTCTAACACATACCACACTATAACACACCACAACACACCACACGCCTTCCACATACCAATCACACCACACCACACCACACCACATTATACCACACTTCCCATGTACCACATACCACACTTTAACACACCACAACACACCACACGCCTTCCACATACCAATCGCACCACACCACACCACATTATACCACACTTCCCATCTACCACACACCACACTGTAACACACCACAACACACCACACGCCTTCCACATATCACTCACACCACACCACACCACTTTATACCACACACCACACACCAACCACCTCACCACACACGAGCCCCGGTCTGTCCACTCGGACGTCTCCCACACTTGATAACGAATCATTAAGGGGGGAAAAACTTACAAATATTCTCCTCAGCCACACGTGAGCAGTGCCAGAGTCTGGCTGTGGCTTGGCCCTTAGCTTGGGTTTAGCTGTGGCCAGCCAGGCCAGGTGTGGGCCACGCTGTGCCTCGTAGCAGCGGGAGTGCCAGACCCGCCCTCATGAGATGGGAGAGCAATCGATATAGGAAACGTATATAATTATCTCACGTCAATATATGCCGAATGCCGTCACCTACTGCTTCGTCATCTGCCCACCGTGCACCTGAGTGGTCTTACTTCATATCTTTTCATGTGCTCATCCAAGGAAATGTTGGAGTTGGATATAGGGTATGTGTGGTATGTGGTGTGGTGGGGGTACGCGTGGAATATGTGCGTTGGTGGGGGTAGAAACGTGTAGAGCATGTGGTGTGGTGGGGGTAGAAACGTGTGGAATATGTAGTGTAGTGGGGGTACATGTAGAGTATGTGGTGTGGTGGGAGTAGAAACGTGTAGAGCATGTGGTGTGGTGGGGGTAAAAACGTGTAGAGCATGTGGTGTGGTGGGGGTAGATATATGTAGAGCATGTGGTGTGGTGGAGGTACGTGCAGAGTGTGTGGTTGGGGCACGTACGTGTACAGCATGTGTTGTGGCACTTTAAGCACCTGTAACTAACATGACCCCCTCCCTCCCCCCTCCCAAGACAGGTGTTCATATTCCGATATATTTCAAACCGATCCCCCATCCACGACCCCTCGCTGCGTCGCTCGACGTTGGAGCTTAACGATGACACGTTTCCCTGTAACGTAAGACGCGTTCACGATCTTAACACGTGCCACAGTAGTGACAGCGCACGTGCGAGAGAACTATGTGTGTGAAACCCAGGTACAAACCCGTGTGGAAAATGTCTCTCCCAGTTTAACAGTAAGACGGCTTGCATTGCTTTACTGACCATGGCTCGTGTGTTCCCAATTGGACAGTTAGAGCGTTGGCGTTCCTCGTAACGACGGGACTTCTTGTGTATTAACGTTCTCGCTGCCCCAGCGAGTGACTGTCTGACTGTGTGGAGGCCAAGACAGTCACCTTGGAGGTCTCAACACCCGACCCAACCAGACTGTTTGTATGTGTGTCTCCCCACCACTGACATGACTGAGAGGGAGGGGGTAATGGGGCGGGGTCTGGGGGGGTCAATCTACTGCCGTATCCTCCCCCCCCTCCACTTAACACTAACTGGTCTATCAGTCAGTCAGTCTGTCCTCCCTCCCTCCTACTTGCACAGTCTGTGTCTTATCTAGCCTCGTTTAACCCGCCAGATAACTCTCCCAGTTACACAAGAAAGCTGACAGCTTTCCCACACGTTTTATCAGTGCTTATGTCGCGTGGGGGGGGGGGGGGGGGGGCGCACCGTCGGTTTCCCGTAAGCGAGAGAGAGAGGGACTCTCTCTCTCTCTCTCTCTCTCTCTCTCTCTCTCTCTCTCTCTCTCTCTCTCTCTCTCTCTCTCTCTCTCTCTCTCTCTCTCTCAGAGCGCATCAGGGCAGGATGGAAAACCCAACCGCGTCCCTTAAAAAACAAAAGAAAAAAAATGAATATCTATATCTATCTATCTATATATATATCTATCTATCTATCTATATATATATATATATATATATATATATATATATATATATATATATATATATATATATATTCCTATGAGTCCACGGGAAAATGAAACACGATAAGTTCCCAAGTGCACTTTCGTGTAATAATCACATCATCAGGGGAGATGTGATTATTACACGAAAGTGCACTTGGGAACTTATCGTGTTTCATTTTCCCGTGGACTCATAGGAAGATCTTGATCACGCACAAAATTGTGATCCTTTCCAAAATATATATATATATATATATATATATATATATATATATATATATATATATATATATATATATATATGAGAGAGAGAGAGAGAGAGAGAGAGAGAGAGAGAGAGAGAGAGAGAGAGAGAGAGCTGCTGGTAAAAAGAAAAACAAACTGATGATATCGTATACTTAAAGCATGACTGATTTACGCCAGCCGCACCCGCACGGAAGGGACGGTGTGAAAAAGAGAATGCGGAAGCAGTGTACGGAGAGAAGTGAGGGAGCTGGAATACGCGAGGCTGTTCGTGAATGGTCGAAAGAGCTACGGTTATATGCAGGATGGTGTACTGTTGAGAGAGAGAGAGAGAGAGAGAGAGAGAGAGAGAGAGAGAGAGAGAGAGAGAGAGAGAGAGAGAGCGTACTCATCACACGATCACGTCATCCAGGTCTTGCCTGTCGGAGGAGGAGGAGCGCGTAGCGCCTCGTACTGTATCCACACCATCCTCGCTGGGTTGATGACAGACGCTGTTGTTTTCCATCAGCAACACAGCACAGCACAGCACAGCACTGCACAGCCGTGTTTGGTGGATCCGGTGCCCTTGTGAACCATCGAACAAGTGTCTGTGCGAAGGTGTTCCATCATACCCAGGCCATGTTTTCTTATCTCGATGTTGCATATCCCCTCCCTCCCTCCCTCCCTACCTCCGTCCTTCGTGCATGACACTCACGTATTTATGGCGCATGTCTTTTTCTTGTTCCCGGGTACACACCTGATCGTTCAGTCTGGTTTTCGTTCCGTGTGTGTGTGTGTGTGTGTGTGTGTGTGTGTGTGTGTGTTTTCCTGACCTTCTACGACCAGGCTACCTGCCACGCATGAATCATCGTAAATTATGAAACATATATTCTCTCTCTCTCTCTCTCTCTCTCTCTCTCTCTCTCTCTCTCTCTCTCTCTCTCTCTCTCTCTCTCTCTCTCTCTCGACCTATGCCTTCAGGTCAGCCACACGCCCAGCCTGGCCACGTCATTTCCATCCATCCCTCTATCCAGTCAGCCGCCTTCATCATCCACTACACTCTGTCCTCCAACACACACACCTCCACCCCCTCCCCTCGCAAACCATCCGCCCCCTCCCTCCCCCACCAGGCCTATCCACCCATCCACAGACATCCACTCCCTCTTACTCCCAACTCACCCGAGGTGAAAATATGGCCACGCGCGCGCACTCTCTTCCCGGGTGTTCGTGAGGAATACAGAGGGCAATGAAACACTTAAAACTGGCAGCTTAGGGTCCTGACGTGGGCATAACGCAGTCCATCACAACATATGCATTACGTGTGTCCCGCCGTCTTCAGTAGAAAGCGCTCCCCAAGCGCTGCCTTTCACTCGTAGGGCCACTCTGTATTATTCTTTATAGCTTCCTGCCTGTGTGTTTGTCTGTGTGCTTATCTTAAAGACCTTATGTGTGTGTGTGTGTGTGTGTGTGTGTGTGTGTGTGTGTGTGTGAAAGTCCGTGCCTCAGTTCATGTGTTAGGCTGTGTATGAATTCGTCCGTATATGTGTATCACTCTGTCTGTTTCTTCAGTGTCCGTCTGTGTGTCTGTACACCCGTGCATGAATGCTGTGCTTGTCTAGGTGTCAAGGGTCCATCACTTGCCGCTATTTCTTATCAGAGTCAGGTCAAAGGTAACGCCACCCGTATCCAGGGGTCGTACCACGTCGTCGCTCAAGGGCCGTAAGTCGTGCTCAAAGGTCGTATCGTCACGATCTTGGGTCGTGCCGTCGTGCTCAAGAGTCGTACCATCGTGTTCTATATATATATATATATATATATATATATATATATATATATATATATATATATATATATATATATATATATATATATATATATATATATATATATATACATATATATATATATATATATATATATATATATATATATATATATATATATATATATATATATATATATATATATATGATCACCGGTATAATGTAAACAGACATATCCTAGTTCAGTTCACGTCTTACGGAATATTACTTTACCGTCACCACGTTTAGCCTGTTATATCCTTACTTCCTTTAGTTCCTCTAACTCATTTTAAATCAATGGTTTAAATAAAGTTCGCCGTATCCCGCTCGAACCTGGTTTTAACCCACAGATCCATTATCTCATCCTTAACAACCCAGTCCGCCAGAGACCAAATTAATCATTCCATTCCATCGCAGCGCAACCAGTCTTGTAGAATGTTATCCTAAACATACCAGACCTAATTACTACACCTCACACTCTGCTAACTAGTACACCAAGTGTGTTTAACCTTAACCTAAACTAACCTAACCTAACCTAACCTTACCTAACCTAACCTAACCTTACCTAACCTAACCTAACCTAACCTAACTTAACCTAACCTAACCTTACCTAACCTAACCTAACCTAACCTAACCTAACCTAACCTAGCCTATCCTATCCTAACCTATCCTAAGCTAACCTAACCTACCCTAACCTAATCTAATTACCACACCTCACACTCCGGTAAAATTACACCAAGTGGATCTAACCTTAACTTAACCTAGCCGTAAGTCGAGGTGACAACCGCGTGTGCATATGGAAGGTTAAAGGTCACAGGTGAGGCGGACAGATTAAAAGAGAGAGAGAAAAAAAGAATAACCCTCCAGGCTTAGTTGCTGGGCGAGGAGCACCTAGCAACAGACGGCATTTGAGGTTCGCTGTCCACCCTCTGGTCTCGGGCCCCAGACACTCGCGCTACCGGTGACCTTTTCCCGCTAAAGTCCTGCCCCTCGGTCGTCGCCCGGGGCGTCGTCATCCCGTCCACGTGAAACGCAAAGTCGCATTTACGACTGTCCGGGGGCGACGTAACGATATTCGCCAGGAAGGTCGTTCTCGGGCGACTTGAAAAGGCTTGTCCGATGCCCCGTACGGAGCTGAGTGTCCTGGAGATGTTCGTGTCCATGTTATTGCATACCCGCTTCACCGGGAAGTTTATTGATTCATTTACAGACTAATTAGGTCTCGGGGAACGAGCGAACGGTCGGTAAGAGTTGTTTGGTATATGGCGGGGGTCAAAGACAAGAGGCCGTGGCCCTCTCTTGACCCCGGTTCAAAACGTGCCCCCCCTCACTCACCCCTCACTCACACACCCACACCCCTCCTCCTCTCACACACCCACTCCTCCAGAAGAGAGATATCCAGCCCCCTTCACAGTCGCATGATAGTGTCTTGCGTTGATCTTGCTTGCTGATCCTGTCTGGCCGGGAGTGTAAACTCTCTCTCTCTCTCTCTCTCTCTCTCTCTCTCTCTCTCTCTCTCTCTCTCTCTCTCTCTCTCTCTCTCTCTCTCTCTCTCTCTCTCAGTGATGTTTAAGAGCGACGTATACCTAATCCTCAAGCCTTTATGGCGGGCTCTTAAAGTACTCATTCACGCAAACCAGTTTTTTTCTTTTAATGGGGGGTTGGGGGGGGGAACTCTCTCGTAGTCTACAAGATCATCATCTCGTCGTGAAACCCACGAAGAGATACCAGTATACGTTGGAAAGACTAATAAAATTCTTCTTCTTCTTCTTCTTCTTCTTCTTCTTCTTCTTCTTCTTCTTCTTCTCTCTCTCTCTCTCTCTCTCTCTCTCTCTCTCTCTCTCTCTCTCTCTCTCTCTCTCTCTCTCTCTCTCTCTCTCTCTCTCTCTCTCTCTCTCTCTCTCTCCTTTTTCCTTCCTCCTTCCTTTCCTCGTCCTTTTTCCTTGTCCTCCAGTGCATGTCTAAGTGCAAGATTGTCTTCTTCTCGTGTGAAGGAGAAAATTTCTTCTTTATATTTGTAAAGGCGATATTGGCCGCAGCCTAGAAAGGGATATAGCGTCATGCGATCCCCAGCCTACTGCAAACCTCAGTTGAGGGC
The DNA here is from genome assembly GCF_036320965.1 of Panulirus ornatus. Taxonomy (NCBI): domain Eukaryota; kingdom Metazoa; phylum Arthropoda; class Malacostraca; order Decapoda; family Palinuridae; genus Panulirus; species Panulirus ornatus. Next base: position 72,495,616 of record NC_092226.1, on the reverse strand, counting down.
GAACTCCCTGCGTATCCGAACCCTATCCTGGTTCGAACCCCAGCTTTGTCTGAACCCCAGCCTGCTCCGCATCCCAGCTTGGTTCTGTTCCCCCCAGACTACACCGCATTCCGGCCTGGTTCACTCCCCAGAAGACTTGTCCACACACCAGCCTAGTGCGTCCGCTCTGTAGCGATACAGTCTACTTGTGGAACCATGCCGTCCAGCGGTACACTCTACTTCTAGAACCAGGTAAACCTGTCCAGCGGTATACTCTCTACCTAAAAGTGTCGACCTGACCGGGTATTAGTATCAGCAAATCTCTCGCTACACCTCAGTGTTCCTCTCTCTCTCTCTCTCTCTCTCTCTCTCTCTCTCTGGGGAGCCACCGACCAGGGGAGTATAATCCAGGTGCTACCCACCTGCCTTGTTATCGGGGAGGGTTTAGCGACTGCTGCTCGGCGTGCCGGCACTTCAGTGGCTTTCGCGTGTCACTCCTGCGACCCTAGTTGTCTCTATCTCTCTCTTCTTTCTGCCTCACCCGCACGTGGGGCTGCTGGAATTCAGTCCACAAACATACTTTATCTCCACACAGCTTTTCCCTTCGTGACTCATAAGTCACACAATTGCCCTTCGTGACTTTTATGATTTCCCTGCGATGAACGTTACGCGCCCCGTCGGCATCGTTGAGTTAATAATCACACTGTCCCTCTCCCCGGCCCCACACACACACACACACACACACACACACACACACACACACACACACACACACACACACACACGAGCAGAATACCTTGTACAGGTCTGAACGTTCCCACACAGTTCAAGGTTTGAGGTGACGTACATCTGCATAACCTGCTGTTGTTGTTGCTGTTGTTGTTGTTGTTGTTGTTTAACACCCACCCCCACCCACTCCCACTCCCACCCTCGGAACAGGGCAGTGCGTGCGTAAACAGCAGTTAGTTGAAGGTGTTTCCGTCAAGACTCTGCTCCAGGCCAGTGTCGTCTGTCGCCTCCCCCCCTTCGTCAAAATTCGTGCGTGCTGCTCACGCCGAGGTGGGCGGGGTGGGTCAAGTGGGTGGGTCTGCTGTCGTCGAGTCGTTGCCTCTGAGGAAGGAACCAGACCTACGAGAGGCCTGTCGTGCTGATGACTTCGTCGTGGTGTTGGTGAGCAGGCCCCATGTGCCATTGGGATCGGTAAGTGAGGAGTTCATCCTTGGGTTTAGTGAGGTACCTTGTGATGTTAGCGTTGACTCCCAAGGTCCTCTTAGAAGGCCAAGAGTACTCTTTAGTATTCTCTATACGACGTACAAAGACGTGCATTGTAGGGTTGTGATTCCTTCGGGATTCTGAGCCGTTCCAAGTCCCTTCACAGACGCACAGGTGTAGATTTCGCGGAGTGGATACGTTCCCCCCAAGGTTTTTTATCCTCTTGAGCGCAACGGTTCGATCCTTGAAGAAGAAGGTTCGATCCTTGAGGACGAAGATTCGATCCTTGAGGACGAGGATTCGATCCTTGAGGACGAATATTAGATCCTTGAGGAAGAATTTTCGATCCTTGAGGACGAAAATTCGATCCTTGAGGAAGAAGATCGATCCTTGACGAAAAAGGTTCGATCCTTGAGGACGAAGATTCGATCTTTGAGGAAAAAGGTTCGATCCTTGAGGAAGAAGATTCGATCCTTGTGTGTGTGTGTGTGTGTGTGTGTGTGTGTGTGTGTGTGTGTGTGTGTGTGAATGTGTGTCCACAGAGAATGTGTGGGTCCTGGGGGCTGAGGCCAACAGCTTTCCCTATATCTACTTCCTGGTGGCGCAGCTCCACGCAGGGCCGGTGTTCACAGTCGAGTGTTGCTTGCGGCGGACGCGTGGCACTTGAGGAAGGCTACCATGTGCTCCTCTGGGCAGTGCCATGGAGGACGAGTGTTCCATGCGCTGTCTGGAGTGTTAGTCTCATGCCTGATTGTCTTATTCCTGATTATCTTATACGTGTTTGTCTTATTCGTAATTGTCTTATGCCTGATTGTCTTATATGTGTTTGTCTTTGTCCTAATTGTCTTATGCCTGATTGTCTTCTTCCAGGTTGTCTTGCTCCTGTATTCATCCCTCACGTAAGTACCACGGCTTGGTTCCAGTCCCTTGGGGTCCAGAGACCATATGCCCCGACCTTTTGCCCCCTCTGGTCTGGGGGGTTATCACATTAATCACGATGGTGAAAGGTACGAATACCTGCTGTACTGGCGACTCTCCTGGTGGCGGGGGTCCGAACCTCGTCTGTACCTCACGCCGCAAGGTCGTGTACACATGGAAACCGAGCTAGGTGGTCACTTGGACCTTGGACCTGTGTGATCCTTTGGCGCTACCGCTCACAGGATGAGCATGGGGGGGCACAATAAGTTTGCTTGGGGGGGTTACCAGCACAAATTGATCTGGACTTGTGCTGTGCGCTCGGTTTTGGTGATGATCAACTGAACTTGCTCTTGCGGATTGAAGACTGGAAACTGAAATTTGCTCTTGCTGATTGGAGAGCGTAAACAACTTGTTCTGACAGGTTAAAGTCAGTAAACTTGCTCTCGCTGACTGAAGGAGTATCAAACCTTTGATTTGGTTGGTTTACATATTCCTGAAGTATGACCCTGTAGCGTGTCGGGCAAATCTCCTCCCCACACAGTAGGCTCCAGAAGTCATGCGCTTTCTCAGCCGGTTTGACTGACCTGCTCACTGCCTCACACTGAACAGGTCGGCAAAATGGGACGCATTTACCGATACTGTCTTACTATTTTCCCTCTTTCTTCCTTAGCGTCGGTCGAGGCCTCTGGCAGACACAGGTCAGTTGGTGCTGGTCGGTAGGAAAGATCCGGTCCACCTCAGCTGTCGAGGTCGTTCCTTGGGGGGAGAGAGAGAGAGAGAGAGAGAGAGAGAGAGAGAGAGAGAGAGAGAGAGAGAGAGAGAGAGAGAGAGAGAGAGAGAAGAGAGAGATGGACAAGGCCTTCAGGTCATACTCAGCCAGTGGGCCATCGGTTCTGTGTGAGGAGGCGATAGTTTGGGCTCGTCTGCTGTCATGAGGAGTTGATAGTCTAGGGTTGTCTACCGTCATGAGGCGTTGGTGGCCTCGGGTCGTCTACTGTCATGAGGGATCGATAGTCTGGTGTCGTCTGCAGTCATGAGGGGCTGATTGACCGCCTAGAGTCGTCCGCAGTCTTGGGGGAGGCGATTTATGAGGCAGGGTCGTATTCCGCCTCCAGGGACCATGTCGCGCTGGGATTCGACAAACAAGTTCACTGAGGAGGTCGAGAATGTCGCTCCCTCGAGGCGCAGTTGTGGGTGAGGAGGAGGAGGAGGAGGAGGAAGTAGGAGGCCCCGTGGTTTACAAGGGCCGCGGTTGGACAGCATTACCAGCATTCATCACGGGATTGAGGTCTAGAGTAACCCCCTCCACAACGAGTCCTTCTTCCCAGCACATGCTCGTGTCGCCTCCTGGTGTTCCCTCTAACATCAGTGTCTCTCCTCATTCTAAGGAGAGTCTTTTCGGGAATCTCTCCCCAGAGATCGGGGTCACTTGGACGATTCTCCAGGGGTTGGGAGGGGGTTGTTCTTAACTTCTCCTTCGTGGATGAAGCTATGAGTTGATAGTCAGTAGGCTGGTCCTCAGCCCATAGAGCTAGCTGGTTGACAGATATCAGTTGTGTGACCCTGATGGGAGAAATGATCGTGTAGAACCCATGGCTGCGTCGAGAGGAGGGGGGCAAAGGGGGGCCCCCTGGTACTGTTACGTCCTCCCAGTGTCCCACGGCAGAGATACCTTGGTGGGCAGGTTGTAGCTGGAAGGGCACCCGTGTCCTCGCCACCTGGTGACCAGGGACATCCTCCTACCTGTTACTTCACCTGTTGGTGGGGTGGCCTCACCGCCTGGTAACCAGGGACATCCTCCTGCCTTGTACTTCACCTGTTGGTGGGTGGCCTCACCACCTGGTAACCAGGGACATCCTCTGCCTTGTACTTCACCTGTGGGTGGGTGGCCTCACCACCTGGTAACCAGGGACATCCTTCTGCCTTGTACTTCACCTGTTGGTGGGTGGCCTCACCACCTGGTAACCAGAGACATCCTCCTGCCTTGTACTTCACCTGTTGATGGGTGGCCTCACCACCTGGTAACCAGAGACATCCTCCTGCCTTGTACTTCACCTGTTGGTGGGTTGCCTCACCGCCTGGTGACCAGGGACAGCGTGCCTGAGAGGATCCCCCCCGCCTGGGCTGGTCCAAGACGACCCTCCCGCTGCGGGCGTCGTCGGGCTGCGGACGCTGAGGTCACCCAGGCAGGTTTCCATCTGGTAGAGTTTCCGGCAGTGAGGTTTCTTCCGTCGATTTTCCACTTCTGTCCTTCTTCGGGATTGTGGTGGCGCTAGGAGGACTGGAGGGGTGATACTGGCTAGTGAGGGATGTCGTTGATCGTGTGTGTGTGTGTTGTGGCACGTGGAATGGGCAGGAGCGGGATAGCTGGGGGGAGTGGGAGGCAACAGTGGGGTGTCTAGAGGTCAGTGGTCAGCTGTCTGGAGGCAGGTCTGGGTTGTTGTGTGGGGGGGCAGGGTGTAGGAAGCTGTAAGGCTGCGTTACTTAGGGACGAGGGACCTCTGTCGTCTACGACGGCGGCGCTGTGTTGCGAAAGCGTCTCTCGTCCTTCCTCTCCCTCCTCCTCCTCCTCAGGTTTACAGATTCACACTGGTCCTTCTTCCCTGTCGTTCTCATTTGGCATTTCCCTCCCACTGCCCCATTCCCCAGCGTACGTCCGTCTTGTGGGGGGGAGAGCGCTAAGCACGTCCGTCTGGATCATCAAGCTCGTTGTCACCCCAAAGAGTCGGGGAGCATTAGGTGCTCGCACAGTGTGTGTGAGACAAGTCCCACACCGTGTTAAGGAGGAGCGGACCGTCAGAAGACACAGGGCCAGTCAGTCCAAAGCCTCGTGGACCCTGAGGAAGAGATACGTCTCTTCTTGCAGCCCATCACACAACGTTCGACGGAAGAGATGTGAACGTTTTCAAAACCATCTAGAAATCTGTGGCATGAACGTCTGAGATATTGACATGGATCCGCAGTGTCCAGCAGTTCCTATGTATGACCAGTTGATGACACCCTCACCACATGGCATTGATACGTTCACGCTAATCGATCAACGTGACCCTATATTCTTTCCCGCCCCTTCCTACACTACTTACGGAATGTGTTGTTATGAGGTCCTGTATGGCCTTGAGAGAGAGAGAGAGAGAGAGAGAGAGAGAGAGAGAGAGAGAGAGAGAGAGAGAGAGAGTTCGGGATTGTAAGGATAATGGGAGATGGGTTTTCGAGTGACCTTTGGAGCGACGTGGAGAGCTGCAGAGTAAGAGAGAGATGATGGAGGGCTGGTAAGAGAGAGAGAGAGAGAGAGAGAGAGAGAGAGAGAGAGAGAGAGAGAGAGAGAGAGAGAGAGAGAGTAAAGTAAGAGGAAAGAGTGAGGAAGGAGGAGGAGCAGTGGCGGCAGCCCGTCACCAGGCCTGACCTTCTCAGTACGGGGGTGGGGTGGGAGACTCGAAGTATTTCCTCTGGTTTTTGTGGGAGGCGGCAGCTCTGGGACCTCGTCTTATCGCCGCACCTGCAGCAGCAGCAGCCGCAGCGGCAGCTCCACACACACACACACACACACACACACACACACGTTACACGGGGATTCCCATCGATAAGACCTGTGGCATAAGGCTCATTACGGGCGTCACAAGCCTAGCACCGTGGCTTGGCCACAATGTGACAAGCCTCGCTTCCACTGAACCCAGAGACAATAACGCGTAAGTTTATATCTGCCGATTTATCTACCTTCCTCACGCCATGTTATTTGTAGATTGATTGACATACAGGGGTGAAAAAAGGTGTCGCAGTTAGTTATTAAGATCTAGAATTCGACAAATAGGAAAAAGATGATACGATTACGAAGGTGACTTAAAGCTTAACAAATTTCGGTAGATCTAAGAAAACGTGGAATATCGTCTTTCTCCAAATGATCTGTAAGGATCTCAATGATTGTTGATAACTATTCTTCCACAGAGCAGGTCGATTACTTCACACATAAAGTGGGAAAAAAAAGGACCAGGTGATATTGAAAAGAGCTTTCAAATACAGAACGAAAATATTGTGGTTATTAAGGTATTGACACGAATCAATCTTACCTAACCACGAGAAGCAGTGGTCCCATCCCCAGCCAGACCATCCCCCATGAACCGAGCCTGACTTAGTTACCCAACTGGTACAGCTCCCCAGACCACATCATGAAAGAACCAGTATACGAACATGTAATCACTAGTTTAGTGGCTGTTTAACTAACGCTGTCCGAAGCTTCCACAATAGCTCTTGGCTTTACTGTCTTGTGACGGACGCTTTAGGTGTCCCGGCTCTGTTCATGATAAGCGATGACTGGAGACAACATTCGTGCAGCCTGAGGAAGAATCAAGCTGTCCCCCAAGCGAATGATCAAAGTTTGAAGTACCTGGAGACGTCAGTTTAGGCCACGCATGCGCATAGGCAAATTGCTTCTGAAAAAAATCTCGTTTTATGCTCTATTGTTGTCTTAAAATGGATGAATATAGATAAAAGATCTTATGCCAAATTATTAGAGGTAAGAGAATGTATTGGAAATACTGTTAACAATGAAATACCGGCATGCGTTTCGAAAGAAGTAATAGACTCGCATTTGAATTATCGTCCCGGAACATTATTGGAACCAAACATGGAATCGGGTGAGAGCTGGTCTCTCGCCGACTCACGCTCGACATTCAAATTATCCGGTGAAATTCAAAAATTCTTGCCAGACATTACGACAGATGTAGAAGTCTTTGTTACTGCAGCATCTCCTCCTCAATAAGGTAAGTCCATTAATCCACAAATAATGTGGTGTGAAGAGAGTTTTTGATGACTGTGATCTCCCTATTTTGCTACTTCTCTGATTCGTCAGGAAAATTAGTCATAGAAAATGTATTAGATGTAGGAAATAGTTGAAAATTAATTCTGGTCATGGTACAGTATATTCATTGCGGAAAATAGTCGTGTTACTTGGCCCTGTGTGTGAGGTGTGATTGTGTAACCTGTTGTGCATCCAATTTACACCATTTTACTGGTCAAGCTTAATCCATGGTACAGCACCAGCGATATTTCCTGCTTGGAGAACATTGGGGTCCTAATTGCTAATGGCCTGGATGATAGTTCCCTAATTTCCTCAGTATACAAAGGACTCGACAGTCAAACCATAATCACCTCGTTTGCGACGATAATGCCAACTCAATGCCATTTAAATACAGCAAAATTAATTTCGTTTAAGCAGCTGCGAAGAATTGTCTTAGGTCGTCAAGAGTATATTAGGAAGATGCAAATCTAAATTGGCGTCTAAAAGGGGCTGGAAGGAGCATAGCCAATTCTGTCGTCAAAGGCTCATTCATCTGTTCCGAACGCAAACTCGTTCTTTATATATATATATATATATATATATATATATATATATATATATATATATATATATATATATATATATATATATAAGTATGTAGAAGCAATGGAAGTAAGGGGAGTGGGGGAGGAATGGGATGTATTTAGGGAATCAGTGATGGATTGCGCAAAAGATGCTTGTGGCATGAGAAGAGTGGGAGGTGGGCTGTTTAGAAAGGGTAGTGAGTGGTGGGATGAAGAAGTAAGAGTATTAGTGAAAGAGAAGAGAGAGGCATTTGGACGATTTTTGCAGGGAAAGAATGCAATTGAGTGGGAGAAGTATAAAAGAAAGAGACAGGAGGTCAAGAGAAAGGTGCAAGAGGTGAAAAAAAGGGCAAATGAGAGTTGGGGTGAGAGACTATCAGTAAATTTTAGGGAGAATAAAAAGATGTTCTGGAAGGAGGTAAATAGGGTGCGTAAGACAAGGGAGCAAATGGGAACTTCAGTGAAGGGCGTAAATGGGGAGGTGATAACAAGTAGTGGTGATGTGAGAAGGAGATGGAATGAGTATTTTGAAGGTTTGTTGAATGTGTCTGATGACAGAGTGGCAGATATAGGGTGTTTGGGTCGAGGTGGTGTGCAAAGTGAGAGGGTTAGGGAAAATGATTTGGTAAACAGAGAAGAGGTAGTAAAAGCTTTGCGGAAGATGAAAGCCGGCAAGGCAGCAGGTTTGGATGGTATTGCAGTGGAATTTATTAAAAAAGGGGGTGACTGTATTGTTGACTGGTTGGTAAGGTTGTTTAATGTATGTATGACTCATGGTGAGGTGCCTGAGGATTGGCGGAATGCGTGCATAGTGCCATTGTACAAAGGCAAAGGGGATAAGAGTGAGTGCTCAAATTACAGAGGTATAAGTTTGTTGAGTATTCCTGGTAAATTATATGGGAGGGTATTGATTGAGAGGGTGAAGGCATGTACAGAGCATCAGATTGGGGAAGAGCAGTGTGGTTTCAGAAGTGGTAGAGGATGTGTGGATCAGGTGTTTGCTTTGAAGAATGTATGTGAGAAATACTTAGAAAAGCAAATGGATTTGTATGTAGCATTTATGGATCTGGAGAAGGCATATGATAGAGTTGATAGAGATGCTCTGTGGAAGGTATTAAGAATATATGGTGTGGGAGGCAAGTTGTTAGAAGCAGTGAAAAGTTTTTATCGAGGATGTAAGGCGTGTGTACGTGTAGGAAGAGAGGAAAGTGATTGGTTCTCAGTGAATGTAGGTTTGCGGCAGGGGTGTGTGATGTCTCCATGGTTGTTTAATTTGTTTATGGATGGGGTTGTTAGGGAGGTAAATGCAAGAGTCCTGGAAAGAGGGGCAAGTATGAAGTCTGTTGGGGATGAGAGAGCTTGGGAAGTGAGTCAGTTGTTGTTCGCTGATGATACAGCGCTGGTGGCTGATTCATGTGAGAAACTGCAGAAGCTGGTGACTGAGTTTGGTAAAGTGTGTGGAAGAAGAAAGTTAAGAGTAAATGTGAATAAGAGCAAGGTTATTAGGTATAGTAGGGTTGAGGGTCAAGTCAATTGGGAGGTGAGTTTGAATGGAGAAAAACTGGAGGAAGTGAAGTGTTTTAGATATCTGGGAGTGGATCTGTCAGCGGATGGAACCATGGAAGCGGAAGTGGATCATAGGGTGGGGGAGGGAGCGAAAATTTTGGGAGCCTTGAAAAATGTGTGGAAGTCGAGAACATTATCCCGGAAAGCAAAAATGGGTATGTTTGAAGGAATAGTAGTTCCAACAATGTTGTATGGTTGCGAGGCGTGGGCTATGGATAGAGTTGTGCGCAGGAGGATGGATGTGCTGGAAATGAGATGTTTGAGGACAATGTGTGGTGTGAGGTGGTTTGATCGAGTAAGTAACGTAAGGGTAAGAGAGATGTGTGGAAATAAAAAGAGCGTGGTTGAGAGAGCAGAAGAGGGTGTTTTGAAATGGTTTGGGCACATGGAGAGAATGAGTGAGGAAAGATTGACCAAGAGGATATATGTGTCGGAGGTGAAGGGAACGAGGAGAAGAGGGAGACCAAATTGGAGGTGGAAAGATGGAGTGAAAAGGATTTTGTGTGATCGGGGCCTGAACATGCAGGAGGGTGAAAGGAGGGCAAGGAATAGAGTGAATTGGAGCGATGTGGTATACAGGGGTTGACGTGCTGTCAGTGGATTGAATCAGGGCATGTGGAGCGTCCGGGGTGGGCCGTGGAGGGCTGTGTGGGTATGTATATTTGCGTGTGTGGACGTGTGTATGTACATGTGTATGGGGGGGGTTGGGCCATTTCTTTCGTCTGTTTCCTTGCGCTACCTCGCAAACGCGGGAGACAGCGACAAAGTATAAAAAAAAAAAAAAAAAAAAAAAAAAAAAATATATATATATATATATAGGGTATATATATATATATATATATATATATATATATATATATCCCTGGGGATAGGGGACAAAGAATACTTCCCACGTATTCCCTGCGTGTCGTAAAAGGCGACTAAAAGGGGAGGGAGCGGGGGGCTGGAAATCCTCCCCTCTCGTTTTTTTTTTTTTTTTTTTTTTTTTTAATTTTCCAAAAGAAGGAACAGAGAATTGGGCCAGGTGAGGGTATTCCCTCAAAGGCCCAGTCCTCTGTTCTTAACGCTACCTCGCTAATGCGGGAAATGGCGAACAGTTTGAAAGAAAAAAGATATATATATATATATATATATATATATATATATATATATATATATATATATATATAGGGTTGAAGGACAGGTTAGTTGGTGTGTGAGCTTGAATAGAGATACATCGAAGGAACTGAATTATTCTATGTGCCAGGGAAAGGACATGGCAGAGAATGGAACGTGGAGGCGAAAATAAGTCATCTGGTAGGTGAGGAGGCGAATGTCCTGGAGCGCTGAAGAATGTGTGGTAAGAGAGATCGTTATCTGGGAGGGTAACATTGGGTATGGTTGAAGGTATAGTGATACCAACGATATTACATAGATGCGAGGCATGGATTGTAGACAGGGCTGTGCAGGAGGAGGGTGGATGTGGTGGTAACGAAATGTTTTAGAACGATATGTGGTGTGAGGTGGTTTGATCGAGTAAGTAATGAAAGGGTAAGAAAGTCGTGTGGTAATGAAAAAGAGTGTGGTTAAGAAAGCTGAGGAGGGTGTGCTGACATGGTTTGGACATATGCAGAGAATGAGCGAGAAAAGGTTGACAAAGTGGATATATGTGTCAAAGGAGGAGATAGAAGGATGGAGTGAAAAAGATTTTGAGCGATCGGGGCCTGAACATAAGGCGTGCATAAGATAGAGTGAACTGGAACGATGTGGTGTGCAGGGGTCGACGAGCTATCAAGGGAGGGCATGGGAAGCGTCCGAGGTAAACCATGGAAGGGTCTGTGGGGCCTGGATGTGGATTGGAAGCTGTGGTTTCGGTGCATTACACATGACAGCTAAAGAATGGATATGAGCGGATGCGACCTTTCTTTGTCTGTTCTTGGCGGTACCACGCTAACGCGGAAAACGACGAGCAAGTATTTTATATATATATATATATATATATATATATATATATATATATATATATATATATATATATATATATATATACCTTAACTTCATGCCGCAGGATCTTCCATGGGGTTCTTGTAGCACTCAGGAAGTCAGCCATGTCCACTGGGCGGGATTTTGTGACGTTGTGTGTATGTATTTGTGGTGTGAGTGCAGGAGAGCTGAAGTGTTGAGCGCCTGGACCACGGAAATTACATATTGGTCATGTGGGGGGGGGGGGGTCTTGTGATGTGCTGAAATGTTTATAAAGTGGGACAGATGGGTGGAGTTCAGCACAAAACAGGGTGGAGGGCCAGACAGGTGAGGCATAGTTTAGGATGGAGCGGGTGATTTATTTTGCAGAGGATGCCAAGGGATTCCTTTTCTTGTGCAAAATTGGTGTTGGTGAGCGTCCTGAGGGCAGTTTTTGATGGTCTGTGGATTTTGTGTTTGTTTCAGAAGGGGTGTGGGTTGGAGTTGGAGGGGTTGAATGTCATACGTCAGTTCTAATACTCAGTATGACAAGAGTGGGAGCCTTTGATTATTTAGGGCGATATGAGGGTAAAGTGTGATCTCTGTGTGTCTGGGGGATAAGAAGGGTGACTGGATTTTCTTTTGGCAGTCAGATATTCTTTTGGGGTGAGCAAGTGTTCTTGATTGCGCAGCGTAGCATTTATCATATACCTCTGGAAGCCCCATTTTTCTGAGGTTCCCTGGAGTTTCGAGGCTGCGTCCCACAAGAGAGCAGGGTAAGGTAGGCTCCTTTAGGCGAGAAGGTCCTCGACAACATTTTTTCTCTATGTTATATGATGGAGATACAGTCCAGTTGAAAGGAGACTTCTCGCTTGTGTGACCACTTGCAAGTGGAGTCCGCTTACTCTCTCTCTCTCTCTCTCTCTCTCTCTCTCTCTCTCTCTCTCTCTCTCTCTCTCTCACTAAACTTCACAAAGCAGATTATGACGAAGGATGGAAGAAGAGAGAACAGATACGGTACCTGTACCTTTATAAGAAGCCTACGGAGGAAGATGGTGACATATTCTCGCATGGAAGAGAACGAAATATATTTCTGTCAAGATACTTGGAAGAGCCGGACGCACGTCGCTGCCGATTTCGCAACAGCAAATAGAACAGTTTGTTAAAGAGAAAGACCACACTTGCAGCTCAGGTTCTACACCGTGCCGAAGCAAAACTTCTCACACCGTAATAAATGAAATATGAATTTACTGACAGGAAAAAGAAAAGGAAAGAATTAGATATAACTGGACCTGTAATACAAAGTCATTGTCAAAAGAGATTAATAAAAGAAAGAGAAATACAATAGTACATGATTTACAACGTCCTTGATGTCCGTACGTACACGTTATGAAGCATAGGGCGCTCATACACGTCCGTACGTGCACGTTATGAAGCACAGGGCGCTCATACACGTCCGTACGTGCACGTTATGAAGCATAGGGCGCTCATACACGTTATGAAGCATAGGGCGCTCATACACGTCCGTACATACACGTTATGAAGCATAGGGCGCTCATACACGTCCGTGCGTACACGTTATGAAGCATAGAGCGCTCATACACGTCCGTACGTACACGTTATGAAGCATAGGGCGCTCATACACGTCCGTACGTACACGTTATGAAGCATAGGGCGCTCATACACGTCCGTACCAACGCTGGAGAAGTCCTTGTTATACGTCTGTGCTAACACTTCAGAAACACAGACCCTCCACGTCCGTGCGGACACTTGAGCAGCACTGGTCCTCCTCCACGTCCCTAAGGTTTGGTAAGTCGGAGCCAACATCATCCACATCGGACGTGTGACGATACCTGGAGCGGCTGAGAATATATTCCATCATTTTGTATCCGACAAGTTACAGCTGTTGTTGCAGTTACAGGAAAATACATGAAGTCGTGGTTCTTTGGATCAGCTGTTCTTGTCTGGGAGACCTGTGCAGACGAGACTTGGCTGAAACTTGCCATGGTACGAGACTTGGCTCAAAGTTGCCCTGCTACTGACGCCCCCCCAAGTCTTATTAAAAAGACTGCGTCATGTGTGTGTGTGTGCGTGTGTGTCCTCCCTGTATATCATTTCACAGGGGTCAAAGGTCACAGATATTTGCCCTTTTTTGGGGGGGGAGGGGGTCGTCCTCAAGACTTAAGAGTTTCTAAGCCTTGTTAACCAGCCTCCGTGAGACTTATAGAAGGAAGACCAGATGCTATGAGTCCGACTTACTGATGCGGACGCAAAGTCAGACGTAGCGATGTAGACGTAAGGAGACTCATATCTCCCAGTTCAGTAATGTAGACGTGAGGAGACTCGTATCTCCCAGTTCAGTAATGTAGACGTGTGGAGACTCGTATCTCCCAGTTCAGTAATGTAGACGTAAGGAGACTCGTATCTCCCAGTTTCACAGATTCACGAAGAATAAAATTTTCACCAACTTCGTTTTTTTTTTTCTTTGACTTGGTGTTTCTGTGTATTTTTTTTTTTACGAGTATACGTAAGATCAGATAAAATTTGGTAGAAAGATAATTTGGTAATGGTGTCTCATGATAAATCATATATGTGTAGATATTTGCTCTTTTTTTTTTAAGTAATTATTCAGGTTTCATTTACGAAGAAGTATTATATGCAGTAAATTGCGTAGAGAGAGAGAGAGAGAGAGAGAGAGAGAGAGAGAGAGAGAGAGAGAGAGAGAGAGAGAGAGAGAGAGAGCATTTTTTTAAGGAAAGAGCTTTTCCAAAGGGTTGGGGATAACTAAAAGGAAATCGCAATCTTGAGTTGTTCAAAGCCTCATTTACTGGAGATGCCCCGGGAAGGGGTTCATCACACGCCTGGCGTTCCTGAGGTATGGTGACTGAGGCCGCCTTAGTTTCATAGTGTCCTGGAGAGGCAGATTACCTTCACAGTGACACCTTCACAAAGCATTAGTTGGAATATCGCGAGCTGGGTTATTTATATTCTTTTTTTTTTCTACCGTGCTTTCACACACCTGACTTAAGGTTGAGTAATTGTGAGTGAGTGTGTTCACAAACATGAATCGGATATTACGATTGTTTTTTTTTGTTTTGTTTTGTTTTTTTCTACCCTGTATTAAGGATGAGTAATTGTGAGTGAGTGTCCGATACATCATCTTAGTTGATCTGACTCACAGTGCGCGTAAACTACCTACATGTGATCTCCAAACAGTATTAAAGCACTTCCCAAGCGCTTGCACTCCATTTCATTAAGCTGTGTATGATGCTTTTTATGAGCGGGTTTAGCGATGTTCACTTCATATTCTTTTAATGATGTCTAGAGCGTTTGTACACCCTTGTTCATAAGTGATGAATCTGTCTTGTTGATTAGTTTATGTTCTTGTTGATACTCCTTCTTTGGTGTGTGTGTGTGTGCGTGTGTGGTGTGTATGTGTGCGCGTGTGTGTGTGTGTGTGTGTGTGTGTGTGTGTGTGTTGATGGTTTTATTTGTTCTGTTACAGTTTCTTCTAAGTAAGTCATGTTTTTTATTGTTTGTTTGTTTGTTTTTGTGTCTGATAACATTTCTTGTTGTTCGCATTTGATCTCATGGGGGGCCACCGGTCTAACACGACACACAAACATCGCTCAGAGTCGTCTTCACGACGCGCGACATGTCTTTGGAAGGCGACACCGGGGCGCGACGACGCCCTGTCGTCTGCAAGCAAGACTAACAAGTCGTGGTTACAGAGAGGTGGGCCCCAGGAGATGATTAGGTGAAAAAACCAGTTCTTAGAATTCACAGAAGTGCGCTGTGTTCTAGGAAGCTTCTTATTCCCTTGAGCACGACGGTACAACCCTTGAGCACGACGGTGCGACCCTTGAGCACGACGGTACGACCCTTGAGCACGACGGTACGACCCTTGAGCACGACGGTACGACCCTTGAGCACGACGGTACGACCCTTGAGCACGACGGTACGACCCTTGAGCACGACGTACGACCCTTGAGCACGACGGTACGACCCTTGAGCACGACGGTGTGACCCCTTGAGCATGACGGTGTGACCCCTTGAGCATGACGGTGTGACCCCTTGAGCATGACGGTGTGACCTCTTGAGCACGACTGTGCGACCCCTTGTGCACGACGGGGTGCTCAGTACCCAAGGGTCGCATCCCCGTGCTCCAGAGGATAGGCAGAACATCTACATGTTTAACTTGACTCTTCGAGTAGATAGATGGATAGATAGATAGATTATAAATAGATAGATAGAGAGATAGATAGATAGATAGATAGAGAGAGAGAGAGAGAGAGAGAGAGAGAGAGAGAGAGAGAGAGAGACCCAGAGTTACGACACGAGATGAGGACACT
>NC_092226.1:72437790-72477790 GCF_036320965.1 Panulirus ornatus | reverse complement strand
AGGGAAGTGGCAGAGGAGGAGGGGAAGGAGGAAGGGAAAATGTCGCATCCGTCTTCAGGATGGTAGACCGGAGATTGCCACGGAAGTACAGACCGGCGGCCCCCATGACGAGCATGGTAAGAGCAGTAGAACAGGGCGATCAGAAACCAGCTTGTTGACCACTGGCAGAGGAGAAACTACATGAGTGAGAGAGAGAGAGAAAAAGGGATTCAAGGAAGAGACTTGATGCATGACGAATCCTAAGAAGTCTATGATGGAGCAAGCGACGTTTTAGACAGGAGAGAAAGACGGGCGGATTATGAACGTTTTTTTTTTTTTTTTTTTTTTTTTTTTTTTTTTTTTTTTTGACTTGCCGGAAAGCGTTTGACGGTGCACCACAGGAAGTCTGCACGATCCCATCATTGTTCACTTAATGGTTGTCCACACTCTCTCTCTCTCTCTCTCTCTCTCTCTCTCTCTCTCTCTCTCTCTCTCTCTCTCTCTCTCTCTCTCTCTCTCGAAAAGGAGCGAGTGTTATCATCGTTATATTTTCTGAAGAGCAGGTGTTGACCAGCGTGGTCTTCCATTTTCATCTTCATTTAAAAAGGGTACATGGGAAAGCCAGATGCCTCAAGACCTCCCGGTCTGTGTCGAGGTACATGGGAAAGTTAGAGAACCTAAGACCTGATGGTCTGTGTCGAGGTACATGGGAAAGCCAGAGAACAGAAGACCTAGTGGTCTGTGTCGAGGTGTATGGGAAAGCCAGAGAGCACTGGGCCTGATGGTCTGTGTCGAGGCACACGGGAAAGCCAGAGAACAGAGGACGTAGTGGTCTGTGGCGAGGATACGCGGGAACACATGGGAAAACCAGATATAAGAAGACCCGATGTTCTGTGCTTGAAGAACATGGAAAAGCCAGATGACAGAAGCCATGATTGGTGGAGGATAGCACCAGTAACCTGAATTGATATAGAACGGAGGCGAGGGTAGTTAAGGAGGAGCGTCATCTGTCCTCAGGTTAAAGTCGTCGATGCTTAGGTGGTCAGCGAAGTACTGTAGAGGGGGTCCGTAACGATAGACCCAGAAGACCATCCATGCTCTGAGGTACGGCAGCACCGGCAGGGGTAAAGAGAAAAGATTACGTCTACTTCCGCCATCAAGGCGCAGCCCTTTGAGAGCGAGCAGAGGTCCACGAAGGTGGTCACGTCGAGGTGTAAGATGTAAACCAGGGAACTCCAGGACGGCTTTAGGATGTGTGAGGTTGGGTCTTAACACCACACACACACACACACACACACACACACACACGTCTTGTGGGGTGACGCGGGTGATTTCTAAGCGCCCCTCTGTCAGGTAGTGCTGCTGGGGAGGAGGTGGCGCTCCTGCCTAAATCCTCTTCGTTCAGCGGATCAAAAAATGTGGGAAGTCTTCTATCCTTTTTTTTTTCTAATGATTGCTGGAAGATATAGAATACTGGCCTGTGTTGCCCCCCTGGTGTTCTCCTGGAGGAGAGGTACTGTGGTGGTGATGGCTGTGAAAGAGTCGTCAGCATCGGCTGACGATCGTTCGCGTAGTACTGCCGGGAGAGAGAGAGAGAGAGAGAGAGAGAGAGAGAGAGAGAGAGAGAGAGAGAGAGAGAGAGAGAGTGGTGGGTTGATGGGAGAGGAGAGGCGAGAAGACCCTTCGTCTGGGTAGGAGACGGAGACCTTTAAGTGGGTACTTTTGGCAAATTACATGCCAACCCTTCTCTCTCTCTCTCTCTCTCTCTCTCTCTCTCTCTCTCTCTCTCTCTCTCTCTCTCTCTCTCTCTCTCTCTCTCTCTCTCTCTCGGCCTAGAGCTTACAATTAGCGTCTACCCTCCCTCCCCCCTAAAAAAAAAAAGAAATGAAAAAAGTATTGAGAAAAGAGTGGTATCGGGGGCGGACGTGCCCCTAGGCGCAAGATGAGTGAATCCTGAGGTGGCCCACCCCCGGGGGCTCCCACACCATCGCCACCACCACCATTATCATCCCCGAAACTTTCACAACGAGTTTGGTGGGTATGTTGCAACCCCCCTACCCCCCTTCTCTCTCTCTCTCTCTCTCTCTCTCTCTCTCTCTCTCTCTCTCTCTCTCTCTCTCTCTCTCTCTCTCTCTCCCCTATGTATGTAACCTCCCCCACTCTCTTTGCTTTTCCACAAAACCCCAGTTATATATATATATATATATATATATATATATATATATATATATATATATATATATCCGTCTCACTCGCATGCGGAAAAGGAAGGTGTGGACCGCGCGTGACCTGGGGATTTCGCAGGGTCGCACATGACCCCCAGAGTGGCCATTAGTTCAGCCCGGGGACATGGCAGGTTGGGTCAGCCAGGGGAAAGGCGACGTGTCTCCTGCTGGGGGTGGGCAGATGATGCGCAGGACCGCGATAAATCATTTTCGTGGTTACTGTCTCTCGTGTTTGTGTGTGTGGTGGTGGGGGGGGGGGGGGGGCTCATGGAGTAGATACTGGGCAGCTGCTGTGGTGTATTTGTGGGTGAGCGGCGACGCGTCTTGACGATGGATGCTGAGGGTGGGTTCGAACCTTCGAGCTCAAGTGAGTGACAGGTAGGAGGGAGAGAGAGGATTACCACACTGCCGTCGGTCGGTGTGTGTGTGTGTGTGGACGTAACTGCCTCTCCAGGTGGCTTGTGGGGTTACATGACGGCGTGGCGGGTGGTGCGGGGCAGCAGCCGGGCGTCGCCTCCTCCTCCTCCGACACCGGGGGACGCCACGATCCTGACGGGGGACGCTCCCGTGAATCCTCAGGTCCTGGCGAGGATGCAATGCAGTATGAGTAACTCAGGACGTGAAGAAATGCTCTTGCGTAGTGCCTTGTTTTCATACTGAAGTGTCTCACTTCACACACACACACACACACACACACACACACACACACACACACACACACACTCGTAACACAGGCTGGGACGTGGTCCTACCAAGACCGTCTGTCTCTCTCTCTCACGCTTCGATTGAGGAATCCATGCACATCAGTCACTTCTCGCCTGGTGGGTGCTGTGTTTTCCACGGTTCCTTGAGGTCTCCTTCCTTTAGAGCGGAGTATATATGGGGCGGCTGACTGGACCGGTAGACTTAATACCTGAAGACGGAGAGATAACATGTCTACACATGCACGAACGTTCTCTCCTACACCTGCACGAACGTACGAACGTTGTCCCTTAAGGAGGACGAGCCCGTAGGATGCGGTGTCTCGTATGATCTAATCAGGTCCCCCCTCACCGTCGACGCGCACCGGTATTAGATCAAGCCCTCGGCTGTAACGCGGGGGGGGGGGGGTCATTACGCTGGCCATCGGACCCCGTCACATCCTGCAGGCCTGGTCTGCCTGCGTCACATCCTGCAGGCCTGGTCTGCCTGCGTCACATCCTGCAAGCCTGGTCTGCCTGCGTCATATCCTGCAGGCCTGGTCTGCCTGCGTCACAACCTGCAGGCCTGGTCTGCCTGCGTCACAACCTGCAGGCCTGGTCTGCCTGCGTCACATCCTGCAGGCCTGATCTGCCTGCGTCACATCGATGACCATCTACCACAGTTATCTACCAGTTGTCAGACATCTTCCCTACACCCTAGGGTATCAGGGCCTTCCCTACACCCTCGGGTATCAGGGCCTTCTCTACACCCTCGGGTATTGGAGCCTAACCTACATCCTAAGATATCAGGGCCGGCCCTACACCCTAGGGTAACAGGGCTTTCCCTACACCGTAGGGTATCAGGACCTGCCCTACACTTTAGGGCATCAGAGCCTGCCCTACACCTTAGGGCCCATCCAAAAGGAAGAACCTTTTTAGCCTGGCGAAGGACAGGGAAGACAAGTCATTAATTCTCTGATCATGATGATGATTGAGGCTCCTGGTGTTACCGGACTCCACCCGCCCGAGGTTACACAGCCAGGGAGAGAAAACCACCTTCGTCCAGGCTGTGCCTCTGGGAGTACAGGCTGGTCCGCAGAATTTCTCACTCTAGTACATTCCAACCCCACAGCTCCTCGTGTTTCCATCTGTGCTGCAGTTCAACACCCTTTGCTCTCCACAACTTTGTGGTCTAGTGTGAATCGTCGTCCAGCGAGAGAGACTCGCAGACTCACGCCCGTTTTAACTCCTCGTGCGAAATACACGAAGGCATTCATTCCCTCATCATCAATATCGGTAAGGTTATCACACCTCGTCTTTCACTGGTGTTCAACGGTGGGCGAAGTTGATTACCCCACACCTGGGGAAGGTTGAGACTAAATTCTTACCTCAGGTATATATGCCATCGAAGTGACTCCTGGGGTCGCCTGGCTAGCTGCACGGGTCATGGGCTGGTTAGCTACTCGGGTCATGGGCTGGCTAGCTGCGCGGGTCATGGGCTGGCTAGCTGCACGGGCCATGGACCGGTAGAGGTGGTAGTCGGTCGCATGGTCCCGCCTTGAGGCGGAAATTCATTGTCGCCTCCAAGTCCAGAAATCTTTTGAAATGTTTTGTGGAAATCCTGGAGTTCCTTCTGGGCCAGTTCGCTTGTGGTGGGGGTGTCGGGGCGGGGTTAGTGAGAATGGCATTGGCTGGCGCTGCTTAATTGCTTGCCTGACTCCCTTATCAGTACGTGATCGGCTTGAGCTACTGGCGCTGAAAATTGTTTCTCTCTCTCTCTCTCTCTCTCTCTCTCTCTCTCTCTCTCTCTCTCTCTCTCTCTCTCTCTCTCTCTCTCTCTCTCTCTCTCTCCTTTTTTTGTGTGTATCTGTACTGGGAGAGTGCATTGACCTCTGCCTGGCTCAAGTGCTAGGCTTCTTGGTGTGTGATATATGTGAGGGTGTTTGCTGCAGGGTGTGTGTGTGTGGGGGGGGGGGGGGGGTATTCAATGGTTGCAAGGGCAGGTGACGTCATGATTTGCACATAGGACGGTACATATATACGTATACGTAGGAGTGTAGGACTCCCTTCTCCCTCCCTGTATTGTACTGATACGTTACTGTAACACACACACACACACACACACACACACACACACACACACACACACAGCATCTCACAGTACACATTCATATTATCTTTATATTTCTTCCCCGAAATACTCAGCCAGCGTTATTGATGCCTTTTGAAACTTTCATTTTAACAGGAGGATAACACGACTGTTCGACACAGTTAAGATCCTGAACTATCGCTTCCCAGCACACGTAAAGGCTGTGGGGACATAGCGTCTACGGCGATATAACGTGTACGACACCAGGTTGTATAGCGTCTACGGCTATATAGCGTTTACGATACCAGGCTATATAGCGTCTGCGGCTATAAAACTTCTGCCACACCAGGCTATATTAGCGTCTACCACACCAGGCTATATAGCATCTGCCACAACAGGCTATATAGCGTCTACCACACCAGGCTATCTCTACCACAACAGGCCCTATCATGTCTACCACACCAGGCTATATAGCATCTACCACAAAAGGCTTTATAGCATCTACCACACCAGGCTATATAGCGTCTACCACACCAGGCTATCTCTACCACAACAGGCTATATCATGTCTACCACACCAGGCTATATAGCGTCTACCACACCGAGAAACTTCGTAGAAAGTTCCAAAAGTGTGGACGTGCACAGGGAAGTGTTTTAACTGAAACAGGTTTCAGAATAATGACCGGAAGACAGGAACAGTCAGAGGGATCAAGGGGGGAGGGTCAGGTTGTAGTGGTAGACTGGTTGATGTAGTTGTGTGTGGATGTGGATGGGGGTAAGGTCGGTGGTTTGATGGTTGTGTGGTGGTGGTCTTGGTTGTGTAGTGGTTATGGTGATTGTGGGGTGGGTGTGTTGTGGTTAGGGTGATTTGTGTGGTGGGTGACGTGGTGGTACTATGGTTGTGTAGTGGTTGTTCTGGTTGTGTAGTGGTTATTGTGATGTGTATTGGTTGTGTGTGGTGACGTGGTGGTACTATGGTTGTGTAGTGGTTGTTCTGGTTGTATAATGGTTATGGTAGTGTGTACTGGGAATGTGGGGTGATGTAGTGGGTATCATGTATATGTAGTGGTGTGGTGGTAGCAGTTCTCGTGGGAAGTGTGGTGGTTGTGTTTATGTAGTGGGTAGTTCATCATGTTGTGTAGAGGGCATGACATTATTCTTTTTTTTTTGGCATGGGAACGTTAAGGATGCAGTGGTTGTGAATGGTCGTGTGGTAGGCCGTGGTTGCGGTAGTGTGGTGCGGTGTGGTGCGGTGCGGTGCCATAGTGGGGACCAGCACGGGAGTGCATGACGGTGCGCAAGTCGCAACAGCACTCAACCGTGAGCTGGTGGAGTTGTCTGCCTCAAAGTCATCTCTCTCTCTCTCTCTCTCTCTCTCTCTCTCTCTCTCTCTCTCTCTCTCTCTCTCTCTCTCTCTCTCTCTCGAGCGTACGTACGTACGGTACAGTTCGAGGCGAGGAGGCTGCCGCTGCACCGCCCCGCGCCATTTCCCTCTGGCTGGACTCCTGCCTCGCTGCAGCTCGGCACCACGCCCAACCATCCCCTCCCGAGCTCGTACAGATGAACTCCCTGGCAGGATCAGCCCGCGTCCTAGCGGCCTGTGTGTAAACGCCTTCTATGATCATCATAGGTTTGTCCCAAAGTAACAGCTTCTGATTTGTGTGTGTGTTGTGTGTGTGTGTGTGTGTGGGAGACGAACTTGGCTGTTGGACACCCACCTCCCGGGACCACCTGACACCCTCCGTGTCCGTAGGTTGTGGACAGCGGCCGCCCCAGGGAAGCGCTGCTACAGAGCTGATGTATTTCTGAGACAAAATTGAAAGGCAATGGATACACTTCTCAGGCGTGATCACAGAGATAAGACTTAGCTGTGTCGCATGGAAGGCAATGCAAGATATTGACGTCAACGTCCATTCGACAAGTTGGCCAGGCTGGGGCGTTCTGACAGTCATGAGGCGTGACTGGCTACCTGGCCTAGTGCCTGGCTGGCCTGGTGGCTATACCTCTCTGGCTGGCTGGCCTAGTGACTGGCTGCCAGGCCAGCCAATCTGGTGGCTGGTTGCCTGGCTGTTTGCTTCTCTGGCTGGCTGGTCTGCTGGACTAGCTGGCTGTCTGGGTGGCTGGCCTAATAGGTGGTTGTTGGCTGGCTGGCTGGCCTAGTGACTGGCTACCTAACTGTCTGGTAAGCCTAGTATGTCGATGGCTGTCACCTGGCTGGCTTATTGCCTGGCTGGTTGGCTGGCCTAGTGGCTGGCTGGGTAGCCTAGTGACTACTGTCTTGGTAGCGTAAGTTCATCGATCGCTGTCGGCCTGGGCTGGGCTGGCTGGCTGGCTGGCTGGCCTGACTTGTCGACCAACATTCGTAGATGAACTAGACTGACGACAAAACGGTGATCCCCCACTCGATCATGATGATCTCCAGCTCTTTCTCGTAAACTCTCTCACACAGTGTAGACGAGGGAACGTCTCACCGACGTCCATCATAATGGAGATGCAAGACGGACACCATCATTACCAGTTTGTGACGATAAGGGGGATAACTAAATCTTAAAAGATCCACGAACATAGATAATAACTAAGAGAAAGATACATGTATATATATCTTTATTTTACCATGTACAAATATATGGCTTTGCAGATTATTTCCAACAGCCAAATGCCTTCACGGAAACGAATCTAATCTGAGGTTTTCTGTCTCTGGCTGTACAAACTCATTATACAGCAAACCCGTCTGATCACCTCAGCATAGAAGATGTTACTGAGTGCATCAGTTAGTAAAGCCAGGCTGTTGATCTAGGAGGAGGAGGAGGAGGCAGGTCACAACCCCAGAGAAGGTGGTCGACGCCAAAATGAGGTTTGAAGGTTCACTTACCGCTGCAGCAGGGGAGACGTCCCCGTAGCGTCAGCACCAGAAGCAGAAGCGCCGACACCAGCAGTCCATTAGCACAGCCAGTTTCAGGGAAGAGCAGCACCGCCATCAGACAGCAGTATCCTCACCCTCAGGAGCCAGTCCAGTGACGGAAACAGCAGGCTACGGTACCATCTCCTCCGGTAGCAGTAGCACCACCACCACCGCCAGTAACAGGAACGGTTGGAGGTGGACAAGGTTAGTGAGGCATGAAGTTGTGGTGTGGACGGGTCTGCTCCACCGCTGATAACCATCGCAGACGCTACTCTGGTAGTGCAATGGCCACGCTAGGGTTTGGCCTGGAGGGTGGCCGTCCTCCTGCAGTGGCCACGCTAGAGTATGGGTCTAGGGGGCCGTCCTTCTGCAGTGGTCACGCTATAGTTTGGCATAGGGGAGCGGCTATCTTCCGGTAGTGGCCTCGCTAGGGTCTGGCCTAGGGGGTCGTGTTCCTCTAGTGGCCATGCTAGAGGGTCTAGCTTGGCAGAGGCCGTATTCCTGTAGTGGCCACGTTAGGGTCTGGTCAAGGGAGCCGTCTTCCCCTAGCGGCCTTGCTACGGTCTGGCCTAGGGGACCGTCTTCCTCTAGTGGTCACACTAGAATCTAGTCTTCCTCTGGTAGCCACCCTTTGGCCTGAAGGGCCATACTCTTTCTGTAGCCGCACTGGGGTGTTGCCTGAAGGGCCATCCTCTCCTAGTGGCCCTACTGGGACCTAATCAGGGAGGCGGTCCCTCCTTCCGCTGGCTTTATTGAAGCCTGGCCATGGGACGGGGCGGTCCCTTCCTTGGACGTCGATTCAGGGGACATTTGCCACGTCTGCTAACCTCACCACTGGTATGGCCATTGTGTGGCTCCTTATAACAGGCACATCAAGGCAAGGGCGTCGGGAGGGAGGGCGGAGCAGTTCCACCCCTCCTGTTAAAACCACATTAATGTGGGGCGCGGAGAAGTGGACCGGGAGATTCTGACGACGACGGAAGGGAAAAAGAGGTGCGACAACTTTTCCTCCCTGCTCTCAAGTCCTTGCTTATCATCCACGTTAATCAATTACCCTCATTATCCGTCTTTACGCGCTGCTATATCATCCATTATCACGATCAACAACGGTGTCCATTAATCATGGCCTTTTCTGGTGTGGTTGAGGGAGTGGCGTTCGGCACTATATGTGTATGTGTGTGTGTGTGTGTGTGTGTGTGTGTGTGTGTGTGTGTGTGTGTGTGTGTGTGTGTGGCTGTAGGGCAAGGAGCTGGCTGGCTAGCGGGATGTGTGGAGGCGAGATGGGCGCGCCAAGTGAGTCACCAGCCCCCCTTGCATGCCTGTCTGGTTTAAAATATTCCCCTGCAAATGTTTGTCTCGTGGAATGCAGGGAACTTCCGAGAGAGCGCGACTTGCTTCTTCTAAAACGGGACTTTTGAGTTCAGGGTTCGATGGTGGAAGGGATGGAGGAATATGAGGATGGAGGCAGGGGATGTTTTAGCCATCTCCTCGCCACTGGAGAGACGTCCTGGGAGATCAGGCCTTCATGCCAGCCAGTGGGGTTCCGCCTGCCATGTTCCCACCACCTTGCAAACTCCGTAAAGTAACAAGATATTATGCAGTTCGTTGTCTGAATATGAGTGTCGTAAGACAACCGGCTAGTGAGGCTTGTGTACGTCCTCTGTGTGTGTGTGTATATATACGAGTTCCGAATTCTCTCTTTGCGCAACCGAAGCTAGATGAGGCAACCAGAAGAGAAAAAAACTGCTTCTATAATTATTTGTTTGAGTTTTAACCGATGGAAATCATGTGTTTATTTCAAGCGAGGTGAAAATAACGTTGTCGTACAAGGGCTTGTTTTCAACACAGAACTGGCTCGTAAGTGGGAAAGTTTTTAAAGTTCTCACGCTCAGTGTGGCTGGGGCAGTGTTGAAACAGGTACACCCAGGACGGCCTCAACCGGGGTCTGGAAGACCTCAGTGTGTTGCATGCAACGATCACCTGGAGAACAGCTGAGACAGACGTGGCACCAGCATCGTCTCTCAGACTCGTGGTGTTTGCTGATGACGCCGTTCTGGTGTAGTTTTAAAAGTTTGCCGATGACGCCGTTCTGGTGTAGTTTTAAAAGTTTGCCGATGACGCCGTTCTGGTGTAGTTTTAAAAGTTTGCCGATGACGCCGTTCTGGTGTAGTTTTAAAAGTTTGCCGATGACGCCGTTCTGGTGTAGTTTTAAAAGTTTGCCGATGACGCCGTTCTGGTGTAGTTTTAAAAGTTTGCCGATGACGCCGTTCTGGTGTAGTTTTAAAAGTTTGCTGATAACGCCGTTCTGGTGTAGTTTTAAAAGTTTGCTGATGATGCCGTTCTGGTATAGCTTTAAAATTTAGTATTTATATGTCAGATTTCGAAATAAGATAGTATAACGTAGCCGTCTAGATTTTTTTTTTGATTTTTGAATGTTGATGTGTTCCCAACGCCATCTTGCACCGTCTTGTGTTAGGTAACTGCTGTTCTTATTTTGTGTCTCATTATAACTAAGGCGGCTGAATACACGACTTGCTTCACTTGTTACACATAACCTCTCATGTTGTTTCTTGCCTTCACGCCTCCTTACTTTCCCTAGTTCATCATGACTTTTCTCTCTTCCAGTCTAGGCCCTACTCTGCATGGGGATCTTTTTGTATGCAGTGGGAGTCTCTTCTCCTTAGACAAAATTGTGGGTTTTAGTGCCTCGAATTGATTCATATATAAAAAGATATAACCCTGCGAGGTCTGATGGCCTTCAGCGGTATCGAGAGACTGCTGGGAACCTTGTATGGGAGGGGGGGGGGAAGAATTTTGACATAGATGTTGAACTACTTTACCTTCCGCCTCCTTGCGTGCAGACGACGTGGGTTGAGGGGTAGAAGAACCTCGAGCCACCACCACAGTTGCGTCGGTGATTACTGGGCATCATGATGGCCTTCAGCTCTCCTACAGTCTTCCTCAGGTCTCCTACAGTCTTCCTCAGATCTCCTGCGGTCTTCAACAGGTCTCCTACAACCTTCTTCAGGTCACCTACAATGTCGTTCAGGTCTCCTACAATCTTCTTCAGGTCTCTTACAATCCTCTTCGAGGCTCCTACAATCTTTGTTTTTTTTTCTTAGGTCTCCTACAATCTTCTTCAGGTCTCTTACAACCTTCTTCAGGTCTCTTACAACCTTCTTCAGGTCTCCTACAATGTTCAGGTCTCTTACAACCTTCTTCAGGTCTCCGACAACCTTCTTCAGGTCTCCTACAATGTTCAGGTCTCTTACAACCTTCTTCAGGTCTCCGACAACCATCTGGCCAGACGTGGGCGTGGTCTGAGATAGAACTAAGAGGCAGTGTGAGAGCTGGACCGACATTAACCGCGAGTTCGTGGGTGTGTGTGTGTAGCCTGGGATCTGGGCAGCAGCAGAGTTAAAGGGTGTGTGGACGCCGTAGCTCAGTGGGAGTAGAGTGATCAACGCTAGCTGATGACGTGATATAGTGGATTCCCTCGTCATTGGTATCTAGTTTATTCTATCTCTCTATATCTATCTATCTATCTATCTATCTATCTATCTATCTATCTATATATATATATATATATATATATATATATATATATATATATATATATATATATATATATATATATATATATATATATTAAACGTAAATAGAGCGTTTTCTTGGATTCTGCCAGACATTCGGCTGAAAGTATGCAGCTGAGATATTAGAGAACATTGTGGGGGAGTGGGTACCATAATTGGTAAGCAGCGAAGTGATCACACAAGGAGCTTAAGATGAAGGCGGGACTGGCTACTTGTACGCTCTGGATGAACACATGAGACTGGGGGTGGTTGGGGGGATGCTGACTAGAGTACATCTCTCTCTCTCTCTCTCTCTCTCTCTCTCTCTCTCTCTCTCTCTCTCTCTCTCTCTCTCTCTCTCTCTCTCTCTCTCTCTCTCTCTCTCTCCGTACTGTACGAGGAGATAATTACACAATGGAGGAGAAAGTAACGTTGTTGTTGTTTTTCTAGTTTTTGCCCTCCTCTCTCCTCCTCCTCCGCCTCCTCTTCCTTTGTCGTCGTCTGCTGCTGCTCTCTCTCCCCTCCTCCCCCCACCCCAGCCCCATCCCCTTCCTCCATATGTGGACTTCAGCATTTCCATAACTCTCGCAGGTAGGGATTAAGTTTCAATCTCCCGCGCGCTCTCACCCCCGGATATTACGCGTCCGCGTCTCTCATGTCCATCGTTATCTTAGGTAGTCATTGACACCCCCCTGCCCCGCTAACCACCCCCCCATCTTGACCGCTTGCGACGCCCGCCACCAGGTAGTCTGGGCGGGGCATCAGCATGTACAGCACATGTACGTTGGTACAGTCGATAGTCGTCTGGTACAGGCGCCTGCTACTGCCGTCTGGTACAGTCGCCTAATACAGTCGTTTGGCGTTACAGCAAACGAAGGTGAGGGTCAAACAAATAAACTTACATAGAACAAAAGAAGGTAAAACTCGAACAAAGATGTGTGTGTGTGTTTGTTTGTGTGTGTGTGTGTGTGTGTGTGTGTGTGTGTGTGTGTGTGAAGAACAAACGAAGATGCCGAGAACAAGCGAAGGTGAGCGTAGGAAAATGATGATGTTCGCGTAGAACGGACGAAGGTGAGTATGGAGCATGTGAGGGTGATGTCTAGATCGGCAAGAACGTGGAGAGAGAGAGAGAGAGAGAGAGAGAGAGAGAGAGAGAGAGAGAGAGAGAGAGAGAGAGAGAGAGAGAGATGGCCTTAACGCCAAGGAAAAATAAGGAAAAGGTCCTCTTGTAAGCAGAGGGAGAAAAGGATAGCTAAGCAAAGGCTCCCTCCTCACCCTCCGGCAACACGGCGGACGGAAAACAGGTTGAAAAAAATACCTTGCAGGAGTAATAAACCTGAAGGCAATGTTTATAGGAAAGTCATAAGGTAGAACGCACTTGAATATGTCATGTAAGAGGTTGTAGTCACTAGAAGAACGAGGAGGAGGGAGAAGAGAAAGTAGAGATGGAAGGGGTAAAGGTGAGGGGAGAGTGAAAGGAAAAGGAGAAAAAAAAAAAGAGTAACGTGGACATTTGAAAAGTGTGAGATTATAGAGAGGGAGAGTGTGAAGCGCTCACAACTTGACCCGACTCTAGAAGGTCAGGTCACAGGTCAGGCCGCCATACCGGGGTTAAGTTTATGGACGTGGACGGAGGGTGGGGTAACACAGGGGCTCCCCCAGGCCTCCCCCAAATAGAAATATTCACAAATTTACTTCGAGGAAATACATCAATTGTTTCCTTAGTAGAACTGTGTATTCATATTCTATAGTTTGCCTTGCATATTCCTTTCATACTATTCGCCATTTCCCGCGTTAGCGAGGTAGCGTTAAGAACAGAGGGACTGGGCCTTTGAGGGAATATCCTCACCTGGGCGCCCCCCTTTATCTGTTCCTTCTTTTGGAACAAGTGTATTCATCATGGTGGCCGGATCGCATCCACCACCATTTGTTCTCCTCGTACTTCACCCCCCCCCCCCTTTACCCCTTAACCCTCTCCCCCCCAAACCTCAGCCTCTGAAGAAAATAGAAATTTAATCTCCAGCTCCGACCAGCCTTACGTGGCTGTCGTAAGGTCGTGCTTAACGTTGCCGTGAGTCGCGGTGATGAGCCGTACAGATACAGCGCCTCGTCCCCGCAGCGCCCCTGTTCGGGGGTCAGGTGTTCACGTAATGAGCAGGTAGTGAGTGAGAGGGGACTCCCGTCCTTAGTTAGGCACGTGTGGTCGTCCTTCCCCGCTCCTAGCCACTAGCCAGGGGGGCGGCTTGGCACTGTTGACGTAAACATTATGAGAGAGAGAGAGAGAGAGAGAGAGAGAGAGAGAGAGAGAGAGAGAGAAGAGAGAGGGTGTTGAGTGACCTTTATGCAGCAGATGATGTACTGCCGGCCTAAAGGAGTTTTCTAAAGTTACCATTTTCTCTTTATCTGAACTCAGGAGCATGGGAACGTCCCGCGTCTCTCTGTGGAGGACTAGGGGGAGAGATGATGGATTTGTAGGAAGATGGGTGTGTGTGTGTGTGTGTGTGTGTGTGTGTGTGTGTGTGTGTATGTGTGTGCGCGCCATACGTGCAGCCACTGCTGGCTGTGTTTCATAGCTCGTGCAAAATGATCTTTATATTCCGTGGTTCATTGAAAAAAATATCAGCAGAGATTCCAACGCCTCATGTCTTCCCTTAACTAGGAGTTTAGCACATCTTTCACACACGAAAATGAAGACGGTAGTGTCTGCTTGCCTCATGCATGTCCTCCCTACAACCTCCGCATGCCAGCGGAAGGTGTACCAGCGGCCGTGCTCGCTCCTGTAGAGGCGAGGGAAAGATGATCAAAGAGTAAAGGAAAATGTCTGTGGGAAGACTCCGGGTGATGCCAGAAAAAGGGCCGTCAGTGTGGGTAGAGGTAGGCAGTGTGATATGGGTGGGTGATGCGAATGTGACTCAATGATTTTGGAATTTTTTTTCTTTTAAAAGACGATCTTTTTTTGTGGTGGGGGGTCGGGGTCTGTTTCACTCCCACTTAAGGTAGCAAGTGGCTAATTTAAGAATCGTTCATGGCATAGTTCAGACGTGTCTCCATTGGCCATTAACTCAGGGATGACTAACTCTTACTGACTTCTGATACCTAGAAAATC
Organism: Panulirus ornatus; assembly: GCF_036320965.1. Lineage (NCBI taxonomy): Eukaryota > Metazoa > Arthropoda > Malacostraca > Decapoda > Palinuridae > Panulirus > Panulirus ornatus. The sequence goes on along the minus strand of NC_092226.1, from coordinate 72,463,238 downwards.
CTCGAAAGATATTTCTAACTCCGAATCCCAATTGATTTTTGTCTCCCATTTTGATTATCGAATGCACAGAGGAGGGGACACACGTAGCAAGCATTGCGTCATCATAGATTTTAACAAGAGTGGTGTTGTAGGTCCATCTGGTGGCACTGGTGCCTTAAATAGATTTACATAACGATAGCCCTATGATTCATCTTTTTTCTTTTCAGCTTTGGTAAAATCTCGTATCCGCAAGCGCATGCGTCATGCGAAAACTACTACTTACACATGCATGAATAAATGAATGTATAATTGGCCTAGAGGTAAAAGGTGCGTCCTTGAGGATTGGAAGGCAAGAGAAAATGGCTCGTGGGCCACCGCAAGACAAGGGGAAGATTGTACTACAAGGGTAACTCCCATCCTTGCCTTTTTTTGTTTTCTTCTTCTTCTTCTTCTTCTCAACTTTAGTCTTCTTGAGATTATATTTTTTGCATATGCACATCTGTAGTATATAAGCAGTTGTCATGAGCACGATGCTACGACCCTTGAGGACGACAACACGACCCTTGAGGACGACGACACGACCCTTGAGTAAGACACTTGAGCTCGACGGTACGAGCTCTGAGTGTGTATGATGGCCTGGACTTTGACTTGGCCCTTGAGGTTCGGGTCAGAGGCCATGCCATTATACTCAAGGGTCGCGCCGTCGTGCTCAAGGGTCGCACCGTCTTGATCAAGGGTCGTACCGTCGTGCTCGAGGGTTGTACCGTCGTGCTCAAGGGTCGTACCGTCGTACTCAAGGGTCGTACCGTCGTGCTCGAGGGTTGTACCGTCGTGCTCAAGGATTGTACCGTCGTGCTCAAGGGTCATACCGTCGTGCTCAAGGGTCGTACCGTCGTGCTCAAGGGTTATACCGTCCTGAGGAGGTCGTACTTTCGTACTCAAGGGTCGTACTTTTGGTACTTACATCCTAATGCTATAAAAGTTCATCTTAATGCTATATGAAAAAAATCAACTCTACCAAATTCGAAATTTGGTTGGTTGATACCCCCCCTTGCGTGGTTTGTTGATGACCCCCCTTGCGTGGTTGGTTGATGACCCCCCTGCGTGGTTGGTTGATGACCCCTGCGTGGTTGGTTGATGACCCCTGCGTGGTTGGTTGATGTGTATGCTGGCCATTGTCGTAGGTACTGTGCATGGACTTACGTAGGTAGAACAAACGGTTGGCAGAAGTTTACTGACCACCGCCAGAGTCGTCATCATACTAAGAACCGTATGGATAGAATGCAAACTTCTCCAGCGACCTTTTATGCAACGACCAATTTCCCTTGACCATCAGAATATACGTGAAGGATGACTTGTGTATGGCTGTATCATCCCTATTTTTGTCTGCACACCTTTTGGCGCCTCCAATACCGAAGTATCATCTTATATTTACGACGTAGTTTTTGTGACTTGCGTCAGCTGTAGAAAAATGAAATGATAGATACCTATATGAACAGCTAGATAGATGGCTAAGTGAGAAGTCGAAAGGCTTTTCTCCCTTAAAAACCGGGTATTGTCTTTTTTTCTCTTACCACACTAATCCCCGAGCTTCTGTTCCACTATCATAGACAACCTCGTTACGAGCCAGTGGTCAGTTGCCGTTTGAATTCCACTTTATTCTTCGATGAAATAAGATGCAGATGCAGCAGCCTTGGCTTTTCCGGCTGAGCACCCACTCACCTCCCCGGCTGACCACCCGCTCACCTCCCCTGCTGACCACTCGCTCACCTTCCCCGGCTGACCACCCGCTCACCAGGCCGTAGATATGTGAAGTTTTAAAGTCAAACCCACAGTCATCGAGTTGTGGCAGAACGATAACAAAAGGCAGATGTGCTCAGTTGTAAACTGTTGATCTGTCAGGGAACCAGCTTCATGTATTGATGTTTTGTTGAGACGCCGCTGGACACAATGGAAAGAAGTAAATGGACAGTTTGGTAGGTGTGGCAAATTCCCGTTTGGTATTTATTTGAAGGTTTCGAAGCCATAGTTTTTAATTCTGTTGCGTAGAAAAACAACCGAACGCAGACGTTTCGGTGCTTTTGTGCCCCGGTTTTTTGTCCATTACGAAAATCACGCACGAATTTTTGTAATACGCACCTCGAGTATCTTCACTCTACATGTAAAGTCTACCTACTTTTATGATTAATAATTTCACTCAACTTATTCTCTACTAACACCTTGGACTCAGAAGACTAAGGTTTTGTCACCTGTTGCATCATCGCGACGGATGCATTCAAAAAAAAAAAAAAATTGGTGTCTTCGGTGTTCCTCCATATTGATTTTCTTATCAGTTTCTTTATCTTAAACATAGCCACACCTATCGAGGAGCAACATGAATTAACCTCATAACTCTCGATCGTATCTTATTCGATCTCTGTTTACCAATCATGATCTGATGGTGTCTTTGTGGTTTGCCTCTGTACAGGAAGACGCCACCGTGCATCACAATGAGACTTCGACAAGGAAATATAAATCTTGAGTTGAAGTATTGGGAAATGCGTCTACGACCTCACCTCATAAGACTAGGCTGTGGCGGCGACTCCCCGGGTAGCTGGAGCCACAAAGGGTGATAATGTTCGCCTTGGGATGTGATCATGAGGAAGATCCGGCATCACCGCAACCTGCAGTGAACTGAGGAGGAGGAGGAGGAGGATGGTGACCGCCATGGCAGTGATAGTGAGGGTAGTGGTGATGGAGAAGGTCGTGTGGTTACGTCGGTGAGGGTTTGTGGTGGCGCGATGGTGAAGTGATGATGAGGGGGGGTCATGGTAGTTGATAGTGATCTCCCCCCACCCTCCCTCCCTTCGTGTGTATTGGGGTGGGTGCATGTCGCAGCCAGGACGTCGTACCCGAGGATCGTACCGTCGTGCTCTCAAGGATCGTCAAGTCGCGTTTAGAGGATCGGCCGTTATGTGTGTGTGCCTTTGAGCCACCGTCTCTGGCCAGACCTTCAGCCGTTACGTCTGCCTTTCAGATCAGCTTGTAGCTGTTGTCTGACTTCCATCTCTCGCAGAAAGCCTCGGGTCCTTGATGAGGGAACTCCTCTCTCCCCGACTGAGGAGGCTTTCGACGTCCTAAGGACACAGTGTACGCTGCTGGAGTATGGTGTACACCTGGAGTTGTACTCCACGGCGAGGCGTACAGTGTGAAGATGAGTCTACACCGTAAGAGTCTGTACATCAGGAGATTCATATAACGCCGGGAGCGTCCCCACATCAGAAGACACCGGAAGATTCGCTACACCGGATGGTACCGGACACCGTAAGATTCACTTCGTCATCCTGTACCGTAAGATTCACCCCACCGGAAGATTCACTTGATCCTCCTACACCGTAAGATTCAGTTCATCATCCTATACCGTAAGATTCACCCTACCGGAAGATTCACTTGACCGGAGAATATTCACTGTACTTGGATGATGGCCTCCATGGGAAGGCATGGCCCTCCCCGTCATCCGTGCTCCCTCCCATACCCCACCGTTCAGGCAAGTGTCAGCTCCGGGAGGCTGCCGCGCGGACGTCACCGACCTAGAGATGGCGTGTGGTGGTCGGTCAACCGTTTCTGATTATACCGGTGGGCGCCGTGGTGACGTCTCTCCACGACGCCGACGGACGGACGAACGCCGCGTCGGAAACTCCTCCCCGTCGCAAGACGAGAGGAAGACGCAAGCGGTGGTGGGAGGGCGAACTTCAGGGATCCACGCGTCACGTCGCATGTGCTATTCTCTGGTTCGATGTTGGTTTGATGATCACCTGCAGCGTTGGTATGGCAACATGGCATCATCCTCGGCGATATTATGACAATAGATTGTTATCCTCGGCGTTATCATGGCAATATATTGTTATCTTCAGCGTTATTATGGCAATATATTGTTATTCTCGGCGTTATTATGGCAATATATTGTTATTTTCGGCGTTATTATGGCAATATATTGTTATCTTCAGCGTTATTATGGCAATATATTGTTATCCTCGGCGTTGTTATGGCAATATATTATCTTCAGCGTTATTATGGCAATATATTGTTATCTTCAGCGTTATTATGGCAATATATTGTTATTCTCGGCGTTATTATGGCACTATATTGTTATCTTCGGCGTTATTATGGCAATATATTGTTATCTTCAGCGTTATTATGGCAATATGTTATCTTCAGCGTTATTACGGCAATATATTGCTATCATCAGCGTTATTACGACAATATATTATTATCCTCGGCGTTATTATGGCAATAAATTATCTTCATCGTTAGTATGGCACCATAGGATAACAGTCAGCGTTATTAAGGCAATATATTGTTATCTTTGGCATTGCTATGGCAAAACGGTCTTGTTCATCATTAACATGGCAGTATAGTTAGTGTCTCTCGCTGTCAGTCTGATGCCTCTCGCTACCACTCTGATGCCTCTCGTCTCCCGTGTTGCCTCCCGCGCACCGCTCGTCCTTGCCTCTCGCGTCCACACAGGTGTACGTCGCGATCGATCAGCAGATGGTAGACAGGGCCGAACTCTCTACCACCTCTCGCTAATGGTCGCGTGTAATGGGGGCTTATTCAAATGTGCATCTCATTTGCATACGGTGTTTAGAGCAGGCGGAGTGGTTGGAAAGTCGAGGGGGGGAGGGTGGTGTTGTTTAAGGGGAAGGAGGGTGGGTGTTGGGGGAGAGGGTGGCTGGTAATGAGCGCTTGTGTTGCACCGGTCTCTGGTGAGTGCTGGGGGGGGGGGGGGCCTCCTCCTCCCCCCTGCATATGGAGGGCTCGGGTGATCCACATTTTCGCGGGTGAGGTGGTTGGGCTTCGTCCCCTCTGGCTTTATGAGTGTGGCGGCATCCTGACGACTCTCTCTCTCTCTCTCTCTCTCTCTCTCTCTCTCTCTCTCTCTCTCTCTCTCTCTCTCTCTCTCTCTCTCTCTCTCTTCATCCGACACTGTGTTTGCCGTTCCTCTTACTCTCCCACTTCGTCGCGGAGTATTTCATTTTCTTTCCCACCCGTTCCTTCTCTCCTTTTCCAGTCACCACCGTCGTGTCTCGTGCACCGCGCCTTCCCCCCCCACACACACCAGGCTGCCCCTACCCTGCTGTTGACTCCTCAAAACAGGGTGTGTGTGTGTGTGTGTGTGTGTGTGTGTGTGTGTGTGTTCCAGGTGGTGTCCTCGTGCCATCTGGCCTTCTTAGCGTCCTGCTGGCCCTCGTGGGGTCCTACTGGCCCAGGTGGCGTCCTGCTGGCCCTCATGGGGTCCTACTGGCCCAGGTGGCGTCCTGCTGGCCCTCGTGGGGTCCTACTGGCCCAGGTGGCGTCCTGCTGGCCCTCATGGGGTCCTACTGGCCCTGGTGGGGTCCTACTGGCCCTGGTGGGGTCCTGCTGGCCCAGGTGACCTCCTGCTGGCCTTGAAAGCATCCTACTGGTCCCCTTAGGCGTCCTGCTGGTAACATTCACTCGCTCTACCTCATCAGTGTCACCATGACGTACAGTCGGTCCGCTAGCCGCCCCCATTGACCCTTCCCTCCCTTCTTCGGATGCACCGGTTGATTCCTTCCTGACACCAGTTAATTGAACCTGTAATTTGGACGATCCAGTACCGTGATCAGACGACCTCTGCCGCTGGTGGAAGTCGGGACTTTAAAAGTGCCAACTTGATCACATTCTCGAGAACGTACGTTGGGACGGGAATCCACGACACTTTGGCTTGAACACCTTCACCGTTGATGCTCGCATATCCCCTCCCTTGTCCACAGAGACAAGCATGTTACATCCCGGCCTCGGGCTATTTTAGAGCGAGGAGTGAGGATGGTGAATCAGAGATAATTAAAGCGTCCGTGGTTTTAGTTCCTGCTCCACTCATTGAGCGACGAGCGTGTCGGCCAATTCAATTCAGCTCGGGGGTGGAAATTGATGCCCACTTGTTTATTCAAACGCCGGTACTGTTAATGCCATCAGGCTGGATCACAGTGGCACAGCAACTTGCTGTCCTTCTTCCAGTAGTACAGGTGAGAGAGAGAGAGAGAGAGAGAGAGAGAGAGAGAGAGAGAGAGAGAGAGAGAGAGAGACAGTCTGTGTTATGTGGGTTTCATAGGCTGTCAGTGTGTTGCAGGGGAGGTGTGTGTGTGTGTGTGTGTGGTGCGTCAGTTAGCGTCCCCATCGGTGTGGTGGTTGTTTTTCTCATCCTGCTGGCGTGCTCACGGTCTTGGCGGGGTCCTGGTGACGCCGCCCTTGTCGCGGGTGCGATCCCGTGGCCCTGGCGGCGTCCTATGCGGGTCCTCGTGGTGCGGTCTGTCTGCTGGTCTTGTGGCGTCTTACTTTAGCGGGTGTTCTGTCCCGTCAGGCGTCCTCCTTGTCCCCGAGGTGGCGTCTGTGTGTTCCCCGTGGTGCCCTAGGGGCGTCTCCATGGTTTCCTGGTGGTGACCTGCTGGAGGGAGTGGGTCCTGGTGACCCCCTCTACGTTCCTGGTGGTGACCTGCTGGAGGGAGTGGGTCCTGGTGACCCCCTCTACGTTCCTGGTGGTGACCTGCTGGAGGGAGTGGGTCCTGGTGGTGACCTGCTGGAGGTGGTGGGGTCCTGGTGACCCCCCTCTACGTTCCTGGTGGTGACCTGCTGGAGGAGGAGGGAGGAGGAGGAGTTGGGTTCCTGGCGGTGGCAAAGCCAGGACACACCACAGCTGCGCTCATGATGCAGGGACGACCCCACCCTCCTGAGGGGGGTTAGAAATGTTGCCGCTGCCTTGCTGGTTTTTGTCGACCACGTCGCTGCTGCTCTTATGATTCCCTGGAATGTCCTCCTTCGTCTGGCTGGTATTGATGTTGTTCTGTGAGCGTCAGAGGACGCTGAGGGGGAACACCCTCACCGCCTCCCCCCTCTCCTTAGGCAATGCATGGATCGATGGCATAAGGTCGTCACGGTCATCGAAAGAGATCTCCCTCTCTTCTTTTTTTTTCTTTCCTCGAACGAGACGCTCATGTTTGACGACCCGCGGACGGGATGGTGGCCAGGCGTGGTGGCACCACAGTGCGTTCGTCAACGCATGAATTAAACAAGTTCTTGCGGGGTTCGTGGTTCGATCATGTTATCGCTGTAAAGGCCAGTAATTAGGTTGTGGTGTGGGTGTAGGGTGTACTGTGAAGTTAAAAAGAGTGTTTTGTGAAGGTGTAGGGTGTAGTGTGAAGGTGCAGGGTGTAGTGTAAAGCTGTAGGGTGTAGCGTGCAGGTTTAGGGTGTAGTGTGAAGGTGTAAGTGTAGTGTGAAGGTGTAGGGTGTAGTGTGAAGGTGCAGGGTGTAGTGTAAAGCTGTAGGGTGTAGCGTGCAGGTTTAGGGTGTAGTGTGAAGGTGTGAGTGTAGTCTGAAGGTGTAAAGGTGTCGTGAGATCGTAGACAATCCCGGGTGTAGCGCAATTAACGTGTAATACATTCAGGTGTTCGGGAGAGAGAGAGAGAGAGAGAGAGAGAGAGAGAGAGAGAGAGAGAGAGAGAGAGAGAGAGAGAGAGAGAGAGAGAGAGAGGTATTACAGGCACTTCAGAGGTCGTCGGTCCAGCACGAGAGTGGGTACCTTCAATGACCCACGTCCCTAGGGAAGTGACCCCCAAACATCATCGGTAGGTCTAGTGATCCCGGGTGAGAGGTATAGACTTGCTTCACGAATACCATGGTTCGCGTCTTGTGACATCCTCGTCATTCACGTTCCAGGCCTCTTCCTGCTGTGGGTCAGGCCTGGTCTTGATGATTATCTAAGCGCCTCTGCTCAGCAACTTCCTGCTGGATCTTTATCATCATCTTTGCGTCCCTGCTCAGCCCCTTCCTGCTGGGCCAGGCCGGGTCTTGATTACCTAAGCCTCCCCTCCCACTGGACCAGTCTTGTACTTCATTACATTGTCTTAGCCTCCCCGCTCCCCTCCTCCTCCTCCTCCTCTCTTCTTCTTCCTCTTCCTCTTCCTCCTCCTCCTCGCACTAGGCCTTTTAAGAAGCCTCCGGATCAGGTTGATTCTTCCTGTTCGCGTCACCTGTCTTTCCTCGATCATCTGACCTTCATCATGTGGGGGGGACGATATCTGGAGGAACTGATGCTGGGAATGAGGCGTCCCTTCTAGTCTCGTCTCCTCCCGTCCTCGAGTGACACCAAAATAAAATAGCTGTAGTGGACTGGTAACAGCCACAGGGAGCTGGAGGGACCCAAGTGAGACGGTGAGATGTGCGTCGAACACGGGTGGCGTGGCTGATGAGCCTAACTGCTGTCTGGGTTAGGTTGATCGAGACGTAGTTCCCGGCGGTTCAAGAGCGTGATCCGGAAGGTGGTTGAGTCGGGAGGTGCCGCTGCGCTGACAGACGGCTCATCAACTCACTCCATCCCCATCGAGAGGGTGCCGCCGTCAGGGCATCAATTCATAAGGACAGGGAAACGCAAGGGGCTCATCTACGTGACCTGGGGGACGCCACACCCAAGGGATTGGAAGGTCTAGAAGTGTATTTGACGCTACAACTCGTGTGTATGTAATGACCTACTCTTACAGTATGGGGAGGAAGGTCTACCGCTCGTCAGTTCCATCTCTCGAACTTTCTCCAACATCGTACAGCTTTTTAAAACTTTTTGTGGACCGTCAGGATCCACATAGCTCACTACCACCACCACACAGCTCACCCTCCCATCACGTACTTCATCCTACCACCACACACCTCATCTTACCACCGCATACTTCACTCTGCCACCACACACACACACACACACACCCCAGTTTGCCACCTCATACCTCAGAAACCTAAGACATCATTACTCCAAATCCATATCGCTTCCTTGAACTCTCTCTCTCTCTCTCTCTCTCTCTCTCTCTCTCTCTCTCTCTCTCTCTCTCTCTCTCTCTCTCTCTCTCTCTCTCTCTCTCTCTCTCTCTCTCTCTCTCTCTCTCGGTGACCACCAGCGCATCTTTGTCCCTACAAGCCGCCCATATATGTGTATGCCTTCCCCATAAACCACCATTATGGCTCTGCAACAATGCATTGTGCCACCCGTCCATGACCTCACAGTTAACCCCTCGCAGTGTGCACGGGTCAGAATAAAGATTTGTTTTCATGAAATCTGTTCAACGATGAGTAAATCCAGCGACTTTCCTGGTCCACCACTTGATTATTTAACTCATGGTTTTCAGGAGAGGTTCGACGCCTCAGAAATGGTCCGCGGAGTTGCGTGTTTGAGTAATGGCGATTGGCAGTCGTGTGATCGACTGCCGGCGGTTGACACGGAGGTCAGGGCATCTGCCTGTGAGAAACGAGGCAGGTAAGGTCATCGTCAGGCACCAACGTACGCAGAGACAAAGCCCACACCTTGACCTTTCTTCCCCTCTCTACCTACCTCCCCCCGACCACTTACCCAGGTCACTCGCTGGCAGGTCTCTCCTCTTGGTTCGTATGGCCAGTGTGTGTGTGTGTGTGTGTGTGTGTGTGTGTGTGTGTCCTATGTAGTCTCCCACGGGTCGGTCTTCGCCTCCTCGCAACACTCGCTGTCGAAGCCATTTGTGGGCTGGAGGATCTTGAAGGACTCCCTCCCTCTTCTTGTGCTCCAGCGACCGTCCCCATCCCTCTCCTATTCCCTGACTGACATCGGGCTGTCCCTGAATATCCTCTGCAGACTGGGGGGTTCCTCCACCACACTGATCGGCCTTCCCTGTTGTGAATTTGTTGCTGGAAAACCCGTCGAAGATTCATTCCACCCGTCAGGCTCTGGGAATCATCCTCTTACTTAAGTTACCCACACAAGACGACGCTGAAGAAAACACGTCGGATATGTTGTAGAAAAAGGTTATAACAATGGCTTCTCTGATGCTGGGAGTATATGTATCCCCGGTTGTGATGCAGTGTTGTGCAGCAGCCTTATACCACTCACAACCTCCAGCCTTACCACATTCCCACCCTTACCCTCACACCCACATCCCTGGCCCCTCCTCTCCTCCTTCTTCTTTACGGGTCTGTTTGCCCTGACGTGGCTATTGCCACCACAGCCCAGATAAGATAAACATTCATGATGCAGTGTTTGCCCAGAGCACCTCTCGCTGGAACCCGAGGATCATCATGTACCAGAAGCCTGCCCCACCGAAGGCTAGGTGGCCACCGCCGCCTCATTACCTCTCACGTCTACCAGCACCGCCTCCCTGGGACCTTCAACTCCATTTCCCAAAGCTTCTGCTGGTCGTCGTCACCCATCCCCAGACTCTTGTAACCGGTGGTGACCCGTAGTTAATGGATGGACGATCCAGTAACCATCTAGTTGTGTCCCCGTGGAAGAGGGTGGTTAGTTGGTTGGTTAGGTCGTCCTTCGCTCCGTCTTGTCAGCACTTTACGGAGACGATGCTTGACCATCTCCTGGCGACGTGCGGAGGGAGGAAGGGGAAGACAGTTCGTGCCCAGGACTCGTCCCCCCACAACACACACACACACACACACACACACACACACACACACACACCCAGTCGTCTCTCTCTCTCTCTCTCTCTCTCTCTCTCTCTCTCTCTCTCTCTCTCTCTCTCTCTCTCTCTCTCTCTCTCTCTCTCTCTCTCTCTCTCTCACCTCCCACATATATCTACACTTGCCTCGGGACCTTTATCGCGTCCGAGCCTTTTGCAACATTGCAGGTTTATCTGTGTTGAACCATCTGGTAATAGTGTGTGTCAGTCTCGCGCCTCCCCCCCGCCCCCTCCACCATCACCCCCTGGAGTACGGTATCTGCCGTCGTCTTTCCCCCCCCCCCCTCCCCCACCTCTACCCTCACCCCGCCCTGATATGAGAGAGAGAGCGAGAGGGAGGGATCAGGACCGACACGACTTTGGAGTCCATACACATAGGCCACGGTGGTCTGGTCCTCACCATGAGGACGAGGGGGGCATATGAACGACGAATGGAGATTGTCTCATGCAAGAACCTCCTCCCTGGAGGCTGAGGGTAACAATCCACACACACACACACACACACACACACACACACACACACACACTCGCACGCACGCACGCACACGCACGTACGCACCCTTAGATCATGACCAACTACAGACACTGACGTGGAAAAGAAAACGGTTTATGTCTATAGTTATATAAACCCGGAGGAACACGGCAGCGTTTCTTGCGGCAACAGACGACCGTGGCTGAGGCCTTCAAGGACCCCAGGTATATATATATATATATTATCATCCCTGGGGATAGGGGAGAAAGAATACTTCCCACGTATTCCCTGCGTGTCGTAGAAGGCGACTAAAAGGGGAGGGAGCGGGGGCCTGGAAATCCTCCCCTCTCGTTTTTTTTTTTTTTAATTTTCCAAAAGAAGGAACAGAGGGGGCCGGGTGAGGATATTCCAAAAAAGGCCCAGTCCTCTGTTCTTAACGCTACCTCGCTAACGCGGGAAATGGCGAATAGTTTGAAAGAAAAAAAAAGAAATATATATATATATATATATATATATATATATATATATATATATATATATATATATATATATATATATATATATATATCAGGTGGGATCGGACATCCAGACGCAGCCAGGCCTCAAAACCAGTTTTATTACGTGTGATGACAGAAAACATTGTAATCAACACAGAAGAGAAAAAAAAAGAGAATACAAAAGAGCATCATTTGTAGGAACTGTTCACCTCCATCAGGCCAACGTTCAACTAGCTGTTGAGAGAGGCCGTTATATCATCTTGTCTACCTGCATCGGTAGATTGGGTTGTTAAGATTTTGTAGATTGTGGTTGTTCAGATTTTGTAGATTGTGGTTGTTCAGATTTTGTAGATTGTGGTTGTTCAGATGTTGTAGATTGTGGTTGTTAAGATGTGTAGATTGTGGTAGTTAAGATGTTGTAGATTGTGGTTGTTAAGATTTTGTAGATTGTGGTTTGTAAGATTTTGTAGATTGTGGTTTTTAAGATTTTGTAGATTGTGGTTGTTAAGATTTTGTAGATTGTGTTTGTTAAGATTTTGTAGATTGTGGTTGTTAAGATTTTGTAAATTGTGGTTGTTAAGATTTTGTAGATTGTGGTTGTTGATTTTGATACAATCTTTCTCATCTCCTCTTTTTTTTCCCCCCCTTCCCTCCCAGTCACTCTGTACCTCCAGTCCGCAAGGGTAACTCTCGTGTTTACCTGGTTGTCTCGTCCAGGCCCCATATCCTCATAAAATGCAGACAGGAGTTCCTCCTTATTTCTTGCTTGGAGTGACATTGCCTTCACCTTCGCCAGCCAGCCAGGCAGCCATTAGAATACCGGAATTTGTTTAATTTTTTCTTTTTTTTTTTTCTTGGACCGGTAGTCTGCAGAGGGTGTCTCCTAGAGCAGCCCCCTGAGAACCACACCTACTGGCGGGGTTTCCCTCGTCCAGACCCACTTGCGTCATCAGGGAAACACTTTCTTCACTTCGGCGACTCTCTCTCTCTCTCTCTCTCTCTCTCTCTCTCTCTCTCTCTCTCTCTCTCTCTCTCTCTCTCTCTCTCTCTCTCTCTCTCTCTCTCTGTTACCGCGCCTGATCAGGTGTTCAGGCTGTGGTGGACGTGTACCCCCCCCCCCACACACACACGTGTTTGTCATGTGCGGAAGCTTCGTAAGTTAGTTATATGCAGGGTTCCTCAGAAGCACGCGTTGGTCATAACGTCCTTCCACAACACATACATGTAGTGGAACTGCTTGATATACATACTGTATACATAATAGTGGAACTGCTTGATATACATACGTTGTACATATATAACAGACCTGCTTAATGTTCTTCCTGTTATATCGCCTCGGGGGGAGAACACACGTGTAGTTATCTGATGTCTGAAACTCGCCCCGTCCCTCTCCCGAACGTTCAGGACAAGTGTTTCATTACACATCCTAGAAAAACCCAGCCCAAACACACTCACCCCGCAGACCCGCATACAAATAGAGGTCTTCGCCGCCCGCAGGGATGATTTCAAGATGCGCTCCGAGTGGCTCGCCGACCCTCCTGCCGAAGAAGTAAAAAGAAATACCAGGATACACATGCACACATGGGCTCACTTAGAACCATATGCACTCAGAGGATAGCCCACACAGACATGGATGACACACGGCCGTACTTACACCAAGATAGCACACAGAGACACTAACAACCTTACACTAAGGATAGCTCACAAGGACACGTTCGACACACTTACAGCCTGACTCACCCTTACGTTAACAGCCATTACTCACACTGAGACTTACATATAGACATAGTTATAGACATACAAAGATGTCCTAGTGGAATTTGCCCTTGTGTATTGCATGGAGAGAGAAACACTAGGCGTGCCTCAAGGTTCTGTTCTGGAACCATTGCTCTTCTTGATCGATACAAATGACTTTGCCAGAAGGATTGGACACCTGCCTGAATACGTTTGCTGATGATGCCAAGTTCATGAGGGTAGTGGAGACAAATGCGGGACTCGGAAGTCAACGTTATCCCAAACCTTTCGCCACATACGTGCCCTAAGAGGATAGTAACTGGGACAGGCTGTCTACTAGCAAATGATAAAACCATTCAGGAAAGGAAAGGAATAAGGAAGTATTAAGAAAGCTTTAGAAAAAAAAAAGCCTTCATTAAGCCAAAACTTAGATACATTCAAATTTAGTCACAGCAATTGAAGGTGCATTGAGAACTATTAGAGAGAGTCCAGAGGAAGGCATTAAAGATGATGCCAGAAATAAGAGAGATGAGTTACGGGGGAAGACCAGAGGCCTTAGATTTGTTCACAATAGAAGAGAGAAGAGTAAAGGGGTGACCTGATCACATCCTTTATTAGATCAATTTGATGACGTTAATAGTTGAACAGTTCTTCAAAGTATGGAACAACCAGACGCCATAACATGGAACTGAGCAACAATCTTGCTTCAAAAGATGTAGTGAAGTCCTTTTTTTAAGTGCAAGACTTGGGCGGGTGAAGTTAACTGAACACTGAAACTGTAGATGCAGATGGTATACAGAAGTTTGAAAAAGTTGTACGATAGTAGAGAATGTTCAGGAGATGGGGGGCCTTGCGATTGTAAAAACTCCCTCCTGTGGATTACAAATTGGTAATCACACACACACACACACACACACACACACACACACACACACACACACACACACACACACAAACACACACACACACACACACACACACACACACACACACACACAAACACACACACACACCAGCACCTGGGGAACTAAGGACCTCACAGGGGTGACCTTGAGCACAGGACAGAGAATGTGGTCTGCTGCTTCATAGCGGCCAGACCAACACACGTACCCAAGAATCGAACCTTCGTGATCGAGGGTCGTATAGTCGCATGCTCAGAGATCGTACCGTCGCGTCTTACTTTTAGGGCTGAAGGTGTGTGTGTGTGTGTGTGTAGGGTTGAAGGTGTGTGTCTGGGAGTTCGTAGAGCGCAGAACAATCGGTCGCTACGTAGGTAGCGCAACGGATGACTCCTGTTTACCTGCCTTATTTAACATGGCGACCCATTACGTACCGTGACGCCCTCGGAGATTGTGGAAGGGGAACGGGAGGGGGGAGAGAGATCGGACGCGATCTGACGGTTGTTGGGAGCGGAGAAAGCCCTCGTATTGGCGGCCATGAGAAAATCTGAACCCCGTATTGCGTTCACGTCTAAAAATAATCGCGCGTTTTCTACTTTCTTGTCCGTCGAGGCCGCATCCCGGAAGCTTGGCCGTAGCGATCGCTCTGGCGAACGAACGATCCTCCCAGCGTCCAACTGGCGCTCGCCTTAATAATCATCATCTTTATATCTCTTTTTTTTATCAGTACGGTAGACGCGCAGCCCAAGGCCATGTTGCATATTCCGTGTCGTAATCTGCTGATATTTCCACACCTTCAGAACGTCCGCTATATATATATATATATATATATATATATATATATATATATATATATATATATATATATATATATATATATATATATATATATATATATATATGTGTGTGTGTGTGTGTGTGTGTGTGTGTGTGTGTGTGTGTGTGTACATATCGTTTCATAACCACGTCAGTGAAGCATAATATCAAGGCCGTGCACATTCACACCTTTTTTCTTTTGCATGCATTTCGTTATCCTTGAACTGTTTTCGTCCGGATTTTCGATGGTGGGATGTTATTCCCGGGGTTTTTCCCAGAGGTAATTTCCTGGCCCAATCAACCGGTCGGATCACTTTTTTTTTTTCTTTTTTCTTTTTTTTTTTTTTCCATAAGGGTCTTGTTGGGTAATGTCTTGGCTGCGTCTTCCTCGGGGGCTGCTGGCACTGTCTCCTGTGTCCTCTGCCCTTGACAGCCAGCTGCCTGACCAACCTGTCCTTCATTCTCTCTCTCTCTCTCTCTCTCTCTCTCTCTCTCTCTCTCTCTCTCTCTCTCTCTCTCTCTCTCTCTCTCTCACACACACACAGTGTTTTGTTAACGTCATCTCCTTGCTCTTTCTTCTTCTTCATCATCTTTTCCTCCTCTTTAATCAGTGAGGTCACCATACCTAACATACGACGGATCGAATGAAAGGAACAGGAATTCACGATGACCACTGTACTCTTATAGTGAGAGTGGGACACTCAATGATAAATGGTACACATCAGCGGTACGGCTTGCGTAAGGCGAGATCCACTGGTGCTATTTTCTTTCCCCTCTTACTGATGGCTGGTCATCATCCCTGAACGATTTTAGGCGAGTCACGCGTACTTGCCCTCGACATATCCAAAAACATTTAAGAGGGTGTTTGACATCCAGGTCACATCTCTAAGTTTTACCCTCTTTTGGCTTCGATCCTTCACTTTGCTCCTTCATATCTAGCTTCCTCTCTGGCCGAGACATATCTCTGTGGTTGTTGATGGATCAGCCTCTCCCACTTTACCAACAGCGGTGTCCTTCAAGGTTCTGTCTTGTCTCCTATACTTTTTTTCCTTTTTTTTCTCAACGATTTTCATTCCTTCCTAAAACAAGCAAATGCACTCCTATGCTGACGACTCAAGATTGCATTCCTCCACATCCTTCAATTCTGCCCCTTCTTTCCTCACTCGATCTGCATCTTGTCTCAACACAACTTTCTCAGTGAACTCTAACATGATGCCTCAGTGGGTTAGACGAAATGGTTAAGTTGAGTGCCTCCAAGACCCAGTTTCTGCCCATCTCTCTATCGAAATTTCCTCATAACTTTCCTCTCTCCTTCGACGTCTGCACTGTAATCCACCTCTTCACTCAATGAGCATGATTGGTATTACTGTAACATCTCCTCCGTCTTGGAAACCCCATATCACTGAAATAACTGAGTCTGCCTCTTAAAAAAACTGGGTGTCCTCTATAGATATCGAGGTTTCTTTTCTTCCAAACAGTTGATCCGTTTATATAAAGGATTGATCCGTCCTTGCACGGAGTACTACTCCCATATTTGGGGTAGTTCCGGCTCAGCATTCTTGCTCGACGAAGTGGAGTCGAAAGCGGCCTGACTTATCAACTCTCCCAAGCTAACTTCAGAACTCGACTTACTTGCCCTACGCCGCATTTATGGTTCACTTGCCCTCCGCTATTGGTATTAGTTTGTTTGTATGTTTTCTCCCGAGAAGTGGCTGCTTGTGTGCCCCCACCACTGGGTAGACCACGCAATCCCCGCCAGGCTGTTGCGTTACATGATTGCTGTGTGGCCGTTGGCAACTCAAGGGTAGGCCGTTTTGATAATTGTTACTTTCCCTACACCTCGTCACCTTGGAACTCTGTGCCTTCTTCTTCCTTCCCAATAACTATGACCCGACACTTTATAAAAGAGAGGGTCTTCACTTCCTCCTAAATTCATAATTACTTTCCTCTGTCTCTTTCCCTTTAGATAACCTCTCCATACTTCAGTTAAGACCCGGCCCTTAATGTGTACTTTTATCCGGGACTGGAACCTCCATATTAAAAAAAAAAAAAAAAAAAATGAATCTGACACAGTGAGAGTGACACACCTTCCACAGCCTCACACATCGTCCCGCGCCTCACCTACGTCTCGCACACGTGACTGATGACGTCAGCATGCACAAACTGCCCGTTCTCTATAACACAGGAAATGGGTTGGTGGGGAAGGGTTGGGGGTTGGTGGGGGACACTATGGGTCAGTAGTATTTTCCCCGCACTGTTGCTTCCGGACTCGAATGTAAAAAGTGGGGAGGGGACTTCCCCCTAGTCTGTGATGTTGATAGTTTCCCCCGGTTTAAAAGTTCAGTTGATCTCGCGTCGTCCTGCGCTGCCCTGACCCCCGCGTCCTGTCTTCGACGTTTCTCTCTCTCTCTCTCTCTCTCTCTCTCTCTCTCTCTCTCTCTCTCTCTCTCTCTCTCTCTCTCTATCTATCTATCTATCTATCTATCTCCCTCTCCTTTCAGGCGTCGGGCCGAGATCTCCCCCTGTGTCTCTCTCGTCGTCGTTTTTCCTTCGCTGGTGGTGAACGGCGTCCACTTCCCCTCACCTCCTTCCCTCCCTCCCTCCCTCCGTCCCTTCCCATTTCGGCTTCCTGAAAGTTGGTCATCCTTGTGTCATGTTCTCTCAAGGTTGCGTGGACGCCAGCGTTGGGCGGAGTGCATGTTGATTTCTCTTCGGAAAGCTTAAATGTATATATATATATATATATATATATATATATATATATATATATATATATATATATATATATATATATACCAGTATGATCCGTGGTGAGTTCAGTGTCACCATGAGGACGTGTCGACAGCCGACCAAACGTGTCCCACGGCTGTGTTATCTATTCACGTGTCTCCTTATGATCCTGTGTCACTATTTCTATGTATCTGTTGGTACAGAACACCTGCTGTATCCCTACGATCATATATCCTTCGCTCATCAGGCCTGTGTGTGTATGTGTGTGTGTGTGTGTGTGTGTGTGTGTGTGTGTGTGTGTGTGTGTCTGTATGTGTGTGTGTGTGTGTGTGTGTGTGTTGTGTGAATGACCACGTGTCCTTGACCTGGTAGGCAGGGGGGGAAAGCCATCGTGAATTACGAGATCAGTCTCACACTTACACACACACACACACACACACACACACATACACACATACAGACCGCGTAGTGCATCATACCACCTCACCAGCCACACTACCACGATCAACTCATTGTTGTGCTGTGACTCACCCCGTCACTCACCTCGAGCACCGTGACGCATGCCTGGAGAGAGAGAGAGAGAGAGAGAGAGAGAGAGAGAGAGAGAGAGAGAGAGAGAGAGAGAGAGAGAGAGAGAGAGAGAGAGAGCAACAGTTAAAGGCACCAAGGCACCATATACTACAGACGACTCAAACGCGTCAGTAAACCTCCGTGTTACATCTCTACGCTCTACGACTATACACACACACACACACACACACACACACACACACACACACACACACACACACACACACACACATTCGCCATTTCCCACATTAGCGAGGTAGCGCTAAGAACAGAGGACTGAGCCTAAGAGAGACAATCCTCACTTGGCCCCTTTCTCTGTTCCTTCCTTTGGAAAAGTAAAAACTGGAGGGGAGGATTTCCAGCCCCCCCCCCCCCCGCTCCCTCCCCTTTTAATCACCTTTTACGACACGCAGGAAATACGTGGGAGGTATTCTTCCTCCCCTATCCCCATATATATATATATATATATATATATATATATATATATATATATATATATATATATATATATATATATATATATGTATGTATATATATATATATATATATATATATATATATATATATATATATATATATATATATATATATATTTCCCCTCAATCCGTTTTTCTTTTTCTTTTTTTTCTCCCCTGGAGCCTTCCTTCACCTCACCCCGGCCCCTTCCCTCTTCCTCCTCCTCCTCTCCGCCCGTCACCTGACCTGCTCGTGGCAGTAGGCAAAAAGCAACGCCGCCCCGTGACTGCTTACGTGATGCTTGCGCTGGAAATGTTTGTGTTTTGCATAATCATGTTTAATAGTGTGTGTGTGTGTGTGTGTGTGTGTGTGTGTGTGTAACAAAAGAACAGCCTTGAGGGATATTTATAGAATGGGAGAGAAGGCGAGTAATGAGCTCTGTACCGTAGTAGGAGGGGAGGTAGGGTGTGTGTGTGTGTGTGTAGTACACGTCAGGAATGGCCAAGGTCTCGTGTCCTGTTGATGGTAACGCTGTGGCCCGCACTGTTGCCAACTCCCGGTCTCTCTCCCTCCCTCCCTCTGTAGATAGTCTAAAACTAATTGTCAATGATTAATGTATTTGTTCTAGTTTTGAAGTATTGCGTATTGTTTCGTTCAAGAGGGGGAGGGGGTTGCTTGGGGGGGGGGGTGGATGGAGATGGATAGGACTTCATTCCTACCTCCTCTACTTCAAGGACCTTCTGTGCAAGTGATTAAAAGTCCCATCGGTAAGAAATTTACTAAGACTTCTGTTTGTGGATCAGGTGTCATGAAGCGTTACGTTAATGATAATGCAGAGTTTGTGAATTCGTTGTTATAAGGCATATATTAATATTACAGAGTGTATGAATTCGGTATCACTAATCATATATTGATAAAATTACATAGCGTATGAATTAGCTGTTATCAAGCATACATTAATGATATTACAAAGTGTATGAATTAGCTGCTATTAAGCATATATTAATGGTATTAGAAAATGTATTAGTTAGGTGCTATTATGCAATATTTATGACATTACAAAGTATATGATTGAGGTACTATTGAGCGTATATTCATGACATTACAGAGAGTATGACATGGCTTTGGTCTATATCATGATAAAGGGTGAAATATAATCCAAAAAGCCATCCTTCCATTAACATTTAAAAGGCCCGGGACTTGAAAAGAGCAAAAAAAAAAATATGAGAAAAAAAACTGTAAACAAACACATAGCTCATTTTGCACGATCTTACGACCCCATCAGCAATACAATATGACCTCTGACCACGACGGCCCATGCCTTTCAAGGCCACAACACCACGCCCTTTGGAGGGTCGTACCCTCGTGCTCGAGCAACTAACTCGACCAGAAAACACAAGGGGGGGGGGGGGGTGGGGGGTGACGAAGCGTAGATGCAAAAAAAAAATAATGATAAAAACATATGCCACACCCGGTAGAAACACGTGCCTGCTGCTCCAACGGCAGATAAAGTGTTGTAATGTACGGGTGACGGCAAACTGATTCGCCGCTACCAGGCCCCACACACACACACACACACACCACCACCCTCCACCACCACCACCAACACTGGACGCCAGTCTCTCTCTCTCTCTCTCTCTCTCTCTCTCTCTCTCTCTCTCTCTCTCTCTCTCTCTCTCTCTCTCTCTCTCTCTCTCTCTCTCTCTCAGTTAGTCAGTCAATCAATCAATCTATCTATCTATCTATCTATCAGCTGTCTATCCAGGTATCTATCTATATTTATGTCTCGTATCCATTCATCTCTGTTTTCAGGCCTATCATTATACCATCACTGCTTTCAAAACACACACACACACACACACACACACACACACACACACACACACACACACACACACACACACACACACACTTTACGAAGACGTACCTACACTTATCACGAACGGGAAAGCCTCTTACGTCAGCCAGACGCCAGGGATGACGTGGCTGTCTCTACTAGTGTGTGTGTGAAGGAGCGAGGGAAGGGAAGGGGAGGGGGAGGGAGGAGGGGAGACGGGAGAGGTGGTCGTGGAGGGAGAGGAAGGAAGGGAGGGAGCGGGGAGGCAGGGGGGATATAAGGCATTGTATTGTATAACAGAACAACTGCAAGTGACTGGCGTGGTCTACGTCGAGCATTTAAAACGGCAACGCTTAGTGTATGACGTAAGATAAATAGTAGAAATGATAGCAATAATGTCGAGAGGAAGATGATTATATAGGGTTCCTATGTTTGTGTCACTATATATATATATATATATATATATATATATATATATATATATATATATATATATATATATATATATATATTTCTATGTGTGGAGTTATGTAAAATCCTAAGAATATTTGCCTGCGCAAGGTCGCCATGCGTGAGGCGGTTATTGGCAGAGGTTTAAATTAAACGTTGCTGGGGCTCGGTGAGGGTGGGTGGAGTGCTGTTGCCAGCTAGTGCTGGCTGGTCAGACACTGCTGCCGCCGCTGTGCCCCAGGCTTTTACGAAGGTGGAGGAGGAGATGCGATTGCACGGTGGCGTAGGTTCGGTAAGAGGGAGGAAGGTTAAGCGGTGTTGGCTGTGGAGTAAGAGAGAGTGAGTGAGTGAGGGGCCGTGAGAGAGAGAGAGAGAGAGAGAGAGAGAGAGAGAGGCGTGCAGCGAGATGTTGCTAAGCCAGATGACGATGGGGCAGCCCCCCCTCACCCCTCCCTCTCAGCAAACCAAGACACACTCCACAGACCAGCAGGACAGGTCCCCGAACTCCTCCTCCAACCAACTCCCTACCACCACTCACTCCTACTACCGCCACCAGATTTGTCCTACTCCTCCTCCTCCACCACAAGCAGACCCTTTAAGTTCCCTCTTCTCCCCACTCCCCACTACGTCAACCACCCCCCCCCGACCCCCGGCCTGCTCCACCCTCATCCAGGTGGATGGTGGTTCCAGCCCACCAAAACCCCAACGTCCGCGTTGGAGGAAATAAAATCATAAGCAACTCAGCCCAGCAGGACTTGTTCCGCCTCACAGTGTGACCTTGACTTACATTTTTTGAATATTTTCGTTACGATTTTTTTTTTTGTACATGGTTACAACTCATGTATTTTTATGACTATACATTTTTCATTCCACCGTATCGTTTGACTTGTTATGTCTGAATGATTTGTTGATAATTATTGAGGTTTTAGTTGTAGATTGTCGGTTGTTGACGGATGTATCCATATTTGCGTATCATGTTACGTAGTTTGTGAGATATTCCCAGGGTTGTATAGGGGGGGACGATAAGTTGGCTATCATCAACGATAAGTTGGTTATCATCACTGGATTATATTGCTCGTGACGGACGCACGGACAGACGATAAAACCACGGATTTGTTTGTCGTCTCGCGTTGTTGTGAATGTTAAAGGGACGACTTTAAAACCACCTTGCCTGAGGCCGGGAGCGGGTTGGAACGCCTGCCAACCTGTCCTGTTGAGCACGACGATACGATTTTTTGTACACGGCGTTACGACTTTTGAGTACGATGTACGACCCTCGGGCACGACGTACAGGCCTTTGAGGACGACGGTACAATCCTAGTTACGATGGCTCGGCCTTTGACGTAGAACCTGCAGGGTCAGGTCAAAAAGCCAGGTCATTTATACGTGCCCAAGGGTCGTACCTCCGTGTTCAACGGCCGTGCCGTCGTGCTCAAGGGGGTCAGTTTGAATCACAGGAAAGTATACTGTTGTGGCGGATGACACAGTGGGCCTCAGTTCCAACGTGAGTGCGACTGACACGAGTGCTGCCCTTAGCCATGGCATTGTGCAAAAATTAATAGTTCCTTATATATTGAACACGATACTCATACATATATATATATATATATATATATATATATATATATATATATATATATATATATATATATATACATGACAGCTAGAGACTGAGTGTGGATGAATGTGGCCTTTGTTGTCTTTTCCTGGCTCTACATCGCGAGCGTGCGAGGTGAGGGGGATGTCATTCCATGTGTGGCGGGATGGCGACGAGAATGAATGAAGGCAGCAAGTATGAATTATGTACATGTGTAAATATGTATATGTCTGTGTATGTATATATATGTATACGTTGAAATGTAAAGGTATGTGTATGCCCGTGTGTGGACGTGTATGTATGTACATGTGTATGTGGGTAGGTTGGGCCATTCTTTCGTCTGTTTCCTTACGCTACCTCGCTAGCGCGGGAGACGGCGACAAAGTAGAATATATATATATATATATATATATATATATATATATATATATATATATATATATATATATATATATATATATATATATATATATATATATGCAGAGGGAGGTCTAGGATATGAAAAGTACAAACATGGTCACACACTACGCAGCATGCTGATGGGTCCGTGTGTGTGAGGCGGACGCATCTGTGGAGGAGGGTGGGGCAGTTTCAGGATACGGTCGGTGGTAAAGAGGGATGGGCACAGGTGATACCCCTGCGGTAGACGCAGCGGGGCGGTGCGGGGCGAGGCGGAGCAGGTGATGGGGGAGGTGTGTCCTCCCTGTCTATCGAAACGGGAGGAAGACCTAACGCAGTACTGTCTCTTGTCCACAGAATCGCGATATATTTCTTGCATCATTATTATTTAGGTTCATGTTTGCTTTTAAAACCAATATATATATATATATATATATATATATATATATATATATATATATATATATATATATATATATTTATGATTAAGTACACCGTATAGGCAGGAATGTGTGACAGTCAGTGATTATAACAGAAAATATCGATCAAGAAGATGAAGAAAACGGAGGCCAACAAGCAGATGAGTGAGTGGAGACAGAGCCGACCAGCCCTGCCTGCCTGCCTGCCCTTTAGCTCCCGGGCTGGGGGGTGGGGATGTTCCGGGACATTTACGGCGTCCTGGGAAGCCCCCGCATAGTCCTGGACGCCAGCTGCGGCACGACATGACTCTGGCGACGTTACAGTAGTGTTCATGGGAAACCCAGTCCTCGCCTGACCCCATCCCCCAACCTTCATACATGCTACCAGCGATGTTGATGAGGTTCCCCCCCCCCCATAGGCGCCTCGCTTGCATTGCAACTGTAATCTCATTTCTGGTGGTTTGGGTGTCGGGTCATCAGGCCTTCAAGTGCCAGCGGTCGGAGCCGTAAACAAGAAGGGGGGATGATGGGAGTGTGTAGTCCCTCATTTGGCGACTAGAAGAGCCAGGGTTTTTCTATGGCAGTGGCGTTGAAGGCGATACAATGAAGGGGTAGGTGGAGGCAAGTACAGAGCCCACTGTGCGTACAGTGTACATCGATGGAGCAGCAGGATGACGAAGTGGGACAGTCTGTACTGAACCCCCTATACGCCTCATGATTAACCTCCAGCTGCCTCCTGTAATGTGACCTTCAACCCCGCCCAGCGAACACAGAAAGAATATTCAAACAAAGGCGTCGCCAGATTTCCCCCCACTGCTTAGTTAAGTCCCACTGATGACGGCCGTTCCCAGTGGTTGTTTCCCACCCACTGGGACCCCGGGCTGAAGCGGTCCCCATCTTGACCTGTCGTGAAGAGGGACAGAGGAGGAGCGGATGAGGTGCCCAAGCCCACGAGAGAAGAGATGTCAGGCCATCCACTGATGATGGATAAGGAATCAGATTCCGCTTTTAAAATTCTTAAGAGACAGTCGGGTTAATCTTCCGCTTGACTTGAGGCCAGAGATGAAATCCTTCATGCCAAGAGAAGCGAGAAGTCGGATTCATTATTCCAACGCGAGATTAGGAAAGGAAAAATTCTCGATTTTTCAGGATGGGAAAAAAAAAAGGAAAGTGATTTGACATAATGCGAAGGTCGTCATGTCAGTACTGTGTCTGGGGAGGCCCTCTGCAGCCCCATCGGTGTTGCCTGTGTGGGCGAGGCGACACACGACGCTGCCGGCAGAAGAACGACTCGACCTGGGAGAAACGACCACAAACCCACCCGCCAACCACCACAGACTGGAGGTTGAGGAGCCTGAAGGGGACGTGCGGGGGTCCGCGGCGAACGCGACGTCGCGTCGTTCAGCGTCCCCCAGCCTGACTGGTGTCTGTAAAGGTGACTTCGATGAGTTCAGGACGAGGGAGCGGCGGTCGGCGTCATCAGGAGAGAGAGAGAGAGAGAGAGAGAGAGAGAGAGAGAGAGAGAGAGAGAGAGAGAGAGAGAGAGAGAGAGAGAGGCCGTCCCCTGCAGCTGCGGGGGGGGAGCTTGCTGGCGTCCTCAGTGACCCTGACACGTCATACCTTCCCTCCGGCTGCCAAAGCTTCCCCTCCCCCCCCCTCCCCTCCTCCTCCTCCTCCCTGCAACACGTCCCTCCCTCCCTCCCTCCGTCCTTCCCTCCCTCCTCCCCGGTACCAACAGTAATGCCCAAGGATGTGGAGAGAAAAACGTCCTGTTACGCCCGTGTGAACTTTGAGGACACCAGCCTGCCTGTCTGCCTGCCCAGGATGGACCACCAACCTGCCCAGGATGGACCACCAGCCTGCCCAGGATGGACCACCAACCTGCCCAGGATGGACCACCAGCCTGCCCAGGATGGACCACCAGCCTGCCCGGGATGGACCACCAGCCTGCCTAGGATGGACCACCAGCCTGCCTAGGATGGACCACCAGCCTGCCTAGGATGGACCACCAGCCTGCCCAGGTCGTGCGGAAAGCAGGCGGCGAGCTCCAAGGTCAACCTTGCCACCCCGTGTTGCCCCCACATTGCTTCCTGGCGTCATCAACGTGACGTGT
>NC_092226.1:72430290-72432790 GCF_036320965.1 Panulirus ornatus | reverse complement strand
CGAGACGTAAACCTGCGTCACTTGCACGTATGACGTAAACCTGCGTCACCTGCACGTATGCGACGGGGGTACGACAGCTTCTGGCTTCTCGGAGCACGAATGCGGGACGTACCGTCGCCTCTGCTTTAGAATGACACCGTCACCTCCCACCAGTGCGAGGACAGGCAGGCGAGCCGAATGCACGGGAATTACGTCGTCTGTTTCAGTAACTCTCTTCCTCAGCGGAGGCAGGGCTCGACGTTGTATGGCTGTGTCTTGCGGGTGTAGCAAGATGTCCAGGAACAACCTGGCTCATGGCCCATGGCCGGAGAGTCCACCCTCTCTCCCCATGTGTTCATGAGCAGCGCGTAAGCATCGCTGATCGCCGTAATGTAACCAGATGGGTAGAGTTCTGCGTGGGTGAAAGAGTGTCAGGTGGTGTGCGACGTACACTGATTGACGTATTCCTGTTTTACGTCCATGAGACAATATGTATGGCAGTGGACGCCTGGTCATTGTAAACATGCGCTTTGAAGCGGTGGGTGTACGCGGTAAGTACGACTTGGAGCGGTGGGTGCTAGCGGTAAATACGACTTGAAGCGGTGGGTGCTAGCGGTAAATACGACTTGAAGCGGTGGGCGCACTCGGTAAATACGACTTGGAGCGGTGGGCGTACTCGGTAAATACGACTTGGAGCGGTGGGCGCATGCGGTAAACACCCTCCCCGCAGCCGACGGGGACACGTTCAGAGCCCGTCACATGACACACTCGCTGGGGCTTGTGGTGTCCTTTCTGTCATCAGCATCATACGATGGTTTGATGGCCCAGATGGTCAAGAAGAGAGTGGGAGAGCGACAACATCCTCTCCGGAGCTTCACAAGGCACACACCAGCTGGCTCCGAAGTGTACCAGGGAGGACATGATGGGAAGAAGGACAGATAACAGGAGGACCCGCTGGTCCATGTTGAGGTTGCATGCTGGAGAACAGCGCCCTGATTACCCCCACCAATTCGAAACTGAGACGGGACAGTAAAGACGAAAGCTCCTCCCTCGCCCAAGCACTGCCAGTGGGCCATCAGCCGGCAGGAAAATGGGAAACATGGAACACCATTTTTCTAAGTAATAGGTCATACTGCCTTGGAAATTCTATAGGGAAGTGTGACTGGAAACCGTGTCTTTAGAGTGACGGTGATGTGAGACTGCCCCCACGAAGGGAAGCCCCAGGTCTGACACGAAATGATAGGTAAACAAAATTGTGTGGTTAACACGAAACTCAGACGTGCGTTTGTTCTTGAAGAGGCTTACTTACTGATAACTGATATCGGTGAAGTACATGCCTCGCCACGAACTTTAAGGATCCAGATAATTTTCACATGACGTCTTCGTGGTGGCCTCTGAACCACACTGTATCCTCACGCACCTCTTCCTTTCACAGGGTTTTATTACCCAAAAGTTCGTATCTGCCGCAAATCTGGATTCGCGTCGTTGGATCCCGACTTCCTCCTCCTCCTCCTGCATTAGCACAGGGACGGAAAAAGGGGGGAAAGAGGAAAGAGTGTCCGGTTGACTATATATATATATATATGTATATATATATATATATATATATATATATATATATATATATATATATATATATATATATATATATATATATATATATATATGCCTTGTTGTGTCGAATCTATGTGAAGTATTATTGACACAGTGACATGATGTTAGCCTCGACCCATCGAACCTGTGCACTCAAGTCTTGAGTCTTGTTCTCTCAGCCACCATAAGACCATAAGGTTAAAGATGTTTGGAGTGTGGATGAGAAGGTTGTATTGTGGATAGATATGGATAAGAAGGATAGAGTGTGGGATAGAGATGGATGAGGATTGTGTGGATAGAGATGGATATAAAGGATGGAGTGTGGATAGAGATGGGTAAGAAGGACGGAGTGTGGATAGAGATGGATAAGAAGGATGGAGTGTGGATAGATATTGTGTTACCATTGTGGTATATTGTGTTACAAATGGGAATATTGTGTTACCACAGTGGAATATCATGTTACCATTGGGGAATATTGTGTTACCATTGTGGAATATTGTGTTACCATTTTGGTATAATGTGTTACCATTTAGGTATCATGTGCCACCGACTTAAGGTAATATTTGTGGTCTGTGTTGTATACGCGATTGGTTGGTGTGCTTTTTTCAGTTATTTTGACATGTCATCCATTGTACATATTTCTGTAATATCCAAGGAACGCTGCAGCTTGAAAGTCAACATACATTGTGGTGGTATATTGATGTCGGCCACTTTGGCCTAATTCAGTTTTTTTTCTATCTAACTCTTCCGAATTTCTCGTTTTTCCTGTTCTTTTAACCTGTTCTTGTGTGTGACCTGTAAATGTTCTGTCTGATCATTTTTTTTTTTTGTTCGCTTGATTTGTTAGTGTTCTGTTTATGTGATCAAGTGTTCTCTCGGTATATGATTGTTGTGTGTTGGTGTTCTGTTTATGTGATCAAGTGTTCTC
>NC_092226.1:72397790-72425290 GCF_036320965.1 Panulirus ornatus | reverse complement strand
GCTAATGGTGACCCCCCGCGCGCGCACCAGAGGCGGCCACTGGCAGCGTCACAGGCGAACCAGAAGATAGACGGTAAAAACCGACCCTGGACGGCACCAGCGGTAAGCCCGGGGTCCTTAATACCCGTCTATTCCCATCCCCTTCCTCCCTTCCCCTCCCCTTCTCGCCAAATCCCCCTCCCCTTCCTCCTCTGGTTGAATCCACTTCCCTGACCTGTACTGACACGATCCCCTCTCCTTCCCTCCCTCCCTCCTCTTTTTCCACTCCCTCCCTCCCTCCCTCCCTCCCCACCTCCCTCCCTTGTGGGAGGGGAGGGAGTTTAAGAAGGGAGGGAGGGAAGGAGGTAGGAGTGGAGGAGGAGGAGGCAGGGGAGGGCCTCCTCCTCCTCCTCCTCCCCCTCCCCCCACCCGTCACCTGGCGTTGGAGAAATTAAGGTCGCCTGCTTGCTACGTCATCATCTGGCCGCGCACCGCTAGACAACCACCCCATCCCCCCCTTAACCCCCCCCCCCCCCCAACAGAACCTGGATTCGAGTGGCGGGGATCGATCGATCCGAATATTTCGTAACGCTATAGATCTCGAAATTCGTAACCGGTCTGGCAATACGTTTCGAATGTCATGTAGACGTGAAACTGAGTATTGGCATGTGTGTGTGTGTATTGACATCATGAATGCCGGATTACTGACAAGTCACCACCACAGAAGGAGAGAGAGGGAGAGATTTGTACATAATATATCGTCCACGATTTTGTATCTTGCTTTTTCGTATTTAATGTATTCCTTGAAGTCTCTCAGAGTGTTCGGATAATGTAGTCTCAGTGTGTTCGGATAATGAAGTCTCAAGTGTGTTCGGATAATGAAGTCTCAAGAGTGTTCGGATAATGAAATTTCAAGAGTGTTCGGATCATGAAGACTCAGAATGTTCGGATCATGACATCTCAGAGTGTTCGGATCATGAAATCTCAGTGTTCGGATCATGAAGTCTCAGTGTTCTTATCATGAAGTCTCAGAGTATTTGGATAATGAAGTCTCATAGTGTTCGGATCATCAAGTCTTAGAGTGTTCGGATCATGAAGTCCCAGAGTGTTCGGATCATCAAGTCTTAGAGTGTTCGGCTCATTAAGTCTCATTGTGTTCGAATCATGAGATCTCAGACTATTCGGATCATGATTCGAACAATCCCGAGCCAAAACCAGGTCCTGTGCGCATCCTGATTATTCATCTAGTTAAACAAACTCTTTTTAAAACCCATTTTTCATTTAGATTACACTGTCAGCCCAAGGATTAACGAGTCTGGGTGGATTTGCATTAAACACGTACACTTAAAGCTGGTAACACTGCAAGAAGGCAAATTGGTACACATTCTGAGTATGTGTTTCGAGCGAGCCGACGCTTCACCTTTCAAAACAAGGCTGGGTTACTGCCTCCCCCAGTGGAACACCAGCACCAGCGAGCCTCCCTCCCTCCCACCACAACCACCACCTGTCGCAGATCTGGCCGAGATCGTGCCATGAACCTGCGTATGTGATCCACAAGTAACCTGAAGGAACGACAGTTTTGCCCTTCCCCTCCGTATAACCTTCAAAGGGTGAGAGAGAGAGAGAGAGAGAGAGAGAGAGAGAGAGAGAGAGAGAGAGAGAGAGAGAGAGAGAGAGAGAGAGAGAGAGAGAGATGAGGACCCTCGGCGCAGGGGAAAATGTGAGGCATTACGCATACCGGCAAAGTTGGCCATCGCCTGTAAACCGGTACGACCGACCAACCCTGCCCCGCGCCCGGCCTCGCTACCACCACACCGAAGAGAGAGAGAGAGAGAGAGAGAGAGAGAGAGAGAGAGAGAGAGAGAGAGAGAGAGAGAGAAGACTCCTTGAATCGCTTTGCTCCCACACCTCCACCACCGCCCAGTCTTCTACGACGACGCCTCCTCCTCTTCCCGAACGAACACCCACGTCTGGAAACTTCGGGTGTATCTTCCGCTCCTGCAGGAGAGAGAGAGAGAGAGAGAGAGAGAGAGAGAGAGATTGGTTTCTTGCCTTTCTTTTTTCTTTTTTCTTTTTTTTTTTTTTTTTTTTTCATCGGCGGCCTTGCGTGAGTGACCCCCTCACACGAACTGATCTTCGAGGTTGCGCCAGTCATCACTGTGTCCAAGGAATGTAAATGTGTGTGTGTGGCTTGATACCATTGGCTTATGGTCTCCCGTTACCCCGCTTCCTCTTACAGTAACTCCTCTTTCTTCTTGACTCTTCTTAACCCTGTTTCTATGTACTTCCCCTTTTCCCTCCAATTACTATAACTCCTCTTTCTTCTTGACTCTTCTTAACCCTGTTTCTATGTACTTCCCCTTTTCCCTCCAATTACTATAACTCCTCTTTCTTCTTGACTCTTCTTAACTCTGTTTCTATGTCCTTCCCCTTTTCCCTTTTCCCCCCTCCCTCAAGTCTTCACCTCGTTTCCCTTTTCTTTCCCCGCGCTCTTCAAGCATCTCCCTAGGAGCGTTCGCAAGGTGTCTTGTTGACGGTTAGCAACGTCAGATCAATCGTCTCCTGTGATGTGAGTTCATCTGACTTGGCCATCATGAGGTTATTAATCCTCACGTCTGCGACGGTGGGGGGGGGTGGTGGTTTGGCGGGGGGAAGGGGAGTGAAAAGGGAAGGGAAAGGGGGGGGGTGAGGAAGTCACTCGTCCGTCCGTTTATCTGTTCGTTCGTCAGAGACGTTTCCTAACGACCAGTTGAGCGGTCTTGACCAGGTCTCCGCGGGGGGTGGGGGGTTTAAGCCTCAATTAAGGGAAGATAAGCACACTCGGCTGCACCCCTTGTGTACCAGGGTACGACCCAAGAGCACGACGGTACGACCCTTGGGCGCGACGATACGACCCCAAGAGCACGACGGTACGACGCCAGAACACGACGATACGACCCCAAGAGCACGACGGTACGACGCCAGAACACGACGGTACGACGTAAAGAGCACGACGGTACGACCCCAGAACACGACGGTACGACCTAAAGAGCAACGACGGTACGACCTAAAGAGCAACGACGGTACGACCCTCGAACACGACGGTACGACGTAAAGAGCACGACGGTACGACCCCAGAACACGACGGTACGACCTAAAGAGCAACGACGGTACGACCCCAGAACACGACGGTACGACCTAAAGAGCACGACGGTACGACCCTCGAACACGACCGTACGACCCTTGGGTGTGATAACCATGACTTCTGACCTAAAATCTAAGTATCAGGTCTAAAGGCCAGGCCATCAACCCCCCCCAAAAGGAATGTACCTTTCGTGCACAAACGTCGAACCTTGGTGCTCAAGAAGCCATTATTACCCTTCACACCCTTGAGCAGTGTCATTTTGGCGAGGGAGGTTGACTGTTCTTAGCCATGTATCAGAAATGTGTGCCAAAGTGAAGGGAATATATTTATACTTTCTTTTTTTTTTTTAGCAAACTTCACGTGACTATTCCTTAGACAAGAGCAAGCTGCTCGCTCACCCTCTCTGTGATACATGGCAGAGGTTGACCCTGCCAAACTCATTGTTTACAGGTTAGGGTGAGGTTGTCCTGACCGGCGGAAGGGTGAATTCGAATCAGGTGGGTTCGGGTGCGTATGTGTCCACACGATTTTGGCCGCAGTCGACAGCCACAGCTGCGTGGAAGCGGGTTGAGGGGAATCTTACACGAGACGTTACGAAACCGTGGAAATGTAAGGCTGTTACCTCTCGCGTTACGTCACAGGTAACGGCCCACGCCCCGTGACTCGAGAACTAGGTTTAGTCGGAGTGTAACGTCGCTATGTAGGCGTTGGTATGTGTGTGACGTGACGACACACGCCAATCACACCGCGCCTTACGCGCAACACCGACTATTCGCTCAGAGCCGTCCGTAGAACAGTAAGGTCGTGTTAAGTCAAAGAAGATCAAAGAGTTACGACCGTATGATAAGGAGGATTGCAGACATCTTTTAACTTCAGGAATTCCGGGCCACTTATCGCTTCCAGTTATATGTCTCTTCCTCTCGTCTCCGTTAAGGTGAGGTTGATCGAAGATTCGGGTTTGTTTCGCGACGTTCAGACCGGGAGTTTTAGATCTCTGAGGGTGAGGTAGTATGGGTGGAGGAGGGAGAGCCAGCGAGGGTCGTGGTACGTCACAAGATAAAAGAGGTGGGTGGAGGTGTGTGTGTGTGTGTGTGTGTGTGGGTGGTGGAGGGGTGGAGGATTGCTCTTCCAGAATGCCGCCAGTGGTCGGTTGAACGGCGTCGGGTCGTGATGAAGGGGGAGTGTGGGTGGCGACCTCCCCCCGGGCGCACGGCGACACCTGTACTGCCGTAGTGGTGTAGGAGTCGCTCGTGAACCATGACGGGACGTGGGTGCTACGTGGGTGCCTTTTCCTGGGGGTTGAGTGGGTGTGGGGTGGCCCTTACGTCTTGGTGAGCAGGGAGAGAAGAAATCTTGGTCTCGAACCTGTCTGTCTGTCTGTCTGTCCATTTGTCTCTCTGGCTGTCTGCTGTCTGTCCATTTGTCTGTCTCTCTGTCTGTGAGGAAGCCCAGCGCCACCTCACTTGAGGCATGGGGTCGTTGGGGGGTTTTGGGGAGGGAGTTTGGAATGACGCGAATGCTCCGCCTGACCCCATAAATAAGTGAGGCGGTAAACGGCTGTGACAAACGTCGCTTTCATGGCTTTGATCGTGCTCTGCTGCTGGGCTCGTCGTAATGCTCCCCCCTCCCCTCCCCTGCTCTACCTGGAATAAACGTGAGGATAAATATATTATCTTTATCCATTGTTGTGTATTTCTAACTGTGTTTGTATGTGTGTGTGTGTGTGTGTGTGTGCATTTATATGTGTGTATATGTGTAAATTTTTGTAGGCGTCATTGTGTTTGTGTGTACCTGATTACTGTTCGTATGTTAAGGGGATAGAGTTTTTACACTCGTATTTACGCATATACTTGTGTGTGTTTGTGTGTGTGTGTGTGGTGTGTGTGTGTGTGTGTGTGTGTGTGTGTGTGTGTGTGTGTGTGTGCGCCCTGTCTCCAAGCCTTTTAACCAACACACAATCTCTTCCACATCCTTATCTTCCCTGCATTCAGTACCTCCATGTCGAGCTTTCTACCCGTCGTCCAAATCTGTTGTTAAAAGAGTTGAACTCCGCACGTCCCCCCTGCTTCTCCTGTTGCTCAGTCTCCTGTTGTGCCCTCGACCTGTTGGATCTGTCCCTCCTTCATGGACGTTGTCATACATTCCGTAAGGAGATCTACAAGCCGTAGTAGCTATGTCTCCGTCTATCCATTTTCCTCTTCACTTGGAATTAGTGTTTGGCTACAAAGCCTCTTGGTTTCGCTCAGGTGCCTCGCTTCATGGGGTAAGGTCATCCATCATCCCTTCAGCCGATCTGGATGCGTCCTGCACTGAGGTGACCAAAATGGCACTGCCCAAAGAGCTTTCATTTGGGTGCGAAATATTTGCTGTAAATATTCCAATGAGCCTTGTATATGGGGGGGCAGTTTTGAAAATGACCAGTATGCTGTGTACGTCCATGAAGAAACACTTTCTTAAATTGGGTTTGGTGTTGAGAGAAGAAAAAAAGATATGTCTGGTATTATGTTAAAAGCAGTAAGTTCCACCTCACAGGTATTTTTCTGTGATATCCTCTCTCTCTCTCCCTTTGCCAGGTGAACACAGCCTGGTCGTATATTTCCCTCCCCCCGTGTTCCCACACTTCATCAGAGTGCGGTCGACTGGGCTGAATGAATTCCCCTCGAACATAGCCAGCACCGGAGCCTAGGGACGTCTTAAGAAAGACACTTGTGGTCGTAGATAGTCCCTTGTTTCTCCTCCTCCTCCCTTCCTCGTTAGCCTGGCATCACCACTTGAATACTTGAATGCGTCCATGTAAGGACTCAAGCCCCGCAAGGGAAGTCAACCAAGTACACCAGGCGATAGTCTGGGGTCTCCTGGAGAGAGCAAAAGCCTTGGTGGGGTGAACGCCGCTCGCTGGTCAGGTGAAACGTTCGGGGAGCCTGCCTCTCCAAGCCGCACCGGGAGGCGACGCGTGGCGTCTGTGTTCCCGTCCAATTACAAGTGTTGTTTTCAAGGCCCCACGAAGATACGACCCTCCCGCCCCTCCCCCTCCCTCTACCTCCCCCCCCCCCCCCGCTCCCCTATAATGCCTCTGTTGACGTTTTGTTGTCATTAGTCTCCAGCGGGGGAACGATAGACCAAAATAGACAGTCTCTCTCTCTCTCTCTCGCCTGAGCTCCTGTTGCCTCTGCCTCACCCTGCCATTCCCCTTGTACACCCATCCACTCGCTTCCCTAACTATCTTGAACCAGTAGTTTACAGTTGTTCGCGTTAGTGGTTCTTAACCCCTCCCCCCCCCCCACTCCCCCGTAATTTAGCCCAATTTTCCTGTCGCTTCCCTTACAAGTTGGGTATACGTTTCAGCTCCTTCGCTCTGTCGCTGCTCCCTCTTCCGGCGATGTTGTTGAACACGTCTGGGTGGAGTGTCATGTGTTGATACACCCACCTTGAGTAACATCTCGAGTGGAGTGTCAGGTGTTGATACACCCACTTTGAGTAACGTCTCGAGTGGAGTGTCATGTGTTCCTACACCCACCTTGAGTAACGTCTTGAGTGGAGTGTCATGTGTTGATACACCCACTTTGAGTAACGTCTCGGGTGGAGTGTCATGTGTTGATACACCCACCTTGCTTGAGCAGGAGGAGACATCATCAGGACCATATACGCCTCACAGCCACCTCGATCCTTCATACGCAAAAAAAAAAAAAACTCGTTTAACATCGAACTCGATCCTTTTTTTACGCAAAGACCTCGTTCAACGCTCTTGAACGCTTTCCGTCGGTTTTTCCCTCCTCTCCTCACGAGGCAGTGTTGAGACATCTATACACGTGAACATACATCATGGAACGTAGGGTTTAGTGCCTGGCTCGTGTGCTCCACCAACCCTCCCTCCACCTCACAGCCGGTCACTCCGGAGGTAGATGACGTTCACCACAGAGCTCGCCTGTTACCTCGTCAGGTGCTGTCCTCTCTCTCTCTCTCTCTCTCTCTCTCTCTCTCTCTCTCTCTCTCTCTCTCTCTCTCTCTCTCTCTCTCTCTCTCTCTCTCTCTCTTCCATCGTAGGTTCACAGCCGGAGCACATCACCAGGGTCATCATACACCCTCCCTACGTACGTACGCTCGTGTCTTAACCTCCATTACAAGTCTTGAATTATATTTTCTTACTTTTTTTTTCTTTTTTTGCGAGGGTGACTTTCGTCTTTTATCTTTTTTGAGCGATTTTTTTTTGTCTTTTTTGATAGGGTGACTCTTTTATCTTTTTGAGAGGGTGACTTTTGTCTTTTATCTTTTTTGAACGATACTTTTTATCTTTTTTTTTTGAGAAGGTGACTCTTTTCTTTTATCTTTTTGAGAGGGTGACTCTTTTCTTTTATCTTTTTGAGAGGGTGACTCTTTTTTTTTTTATCTTTTTAAGAGGGTGACTCTTTTCTTTTTCTTTTATGCTTTTGATAGTTTGACTGGTATGGTAAGCGAGCCTCCTCCCTCCCTCTCCTTATCCCCTCCTGCAGCAGCCTTGTGGCTGGTTCTCTTGCACCATTCCTGCCTCACATGTAGTAGTGATGGTGCTCTCTCTCTCTCTCTCTCTCTCTCTCTCTCTCTCTCTCTCTCTCTCTCTCTCTCTCTCTCTCTCTCTCTCTCTCTCTCCTGACCTTTTAACTTTCACCCTCCCTGCTCCCTGATGCTGTACATACACACCCTCCATCTTGTAGCTCTCCCTACAAGCAGTGTTTTCGTGTTTTCGTGTGTGTGTGTGTGTGTGTGTGTGTGTGTGTGTGTGTGTGTGTGTGTCTGTGTGTGTGTCTGTGTCTGTGTGTCTGTGTGAGTGTGTGTGAATATGCACACTGCGTTAACATAGATATGCAGACGCACGTGCATGTACACAGAGACACACTTGCGAACGACCAACCAATGACACACACACACATACACACACACACACACACACACACACACACACACACACACACACACACACACACACACATTAAGCAGGAAACTTGTTCAAGATGATGTATATAGTATGAGAGTTGTGGAGATGAGTGGAATACGACTCACTGAGGACACGGTTCATGATGCAGACAACATTACATACATAGATATGAAAAATGTATGATAATGGAAAATGTTCAAGAAGGGGTCCCCCCAGCGAGTGTAAAAAAACTCCCTCTCTCCCCCCCGTCCAGTACAAATTGGTAATTACAGACGGGGAATGACACACACACACACACACACACACACACACACACACACACACACGGGGGTGGGGGGGGGATCATCGCAGGCAGCCAGACATCATTAACGGAACTGGTTATTATTGTTGTTCTTGGTTCCTGATCACGCCTTTCGCGAGGGAGTCAGCCACGGCGGCGAGGTGGAGGACGTGAAAGTATCAGTCCGCAGCTCATTTCGACCACAGTCAATCTTAAGCGCTGCATCGAACCTTCACCCGCTGGACGTGAAAGCGTTGAGGCCGTGTGTGTATATACATACTCACGATGTCCTCAGCTGAGGGGATGCTTAAAAGACCTGTATACATACTCACAATGTCCTCAGATGAGGGTATACATAAAAGACCGTGTATACACACTCACAGTGTCCTCAGCTGAGGATATATACATAAGTCCATGTATACCCTCTCACAGTGTCATCAGCTGAGGGTATACACAAGTCCATGTATGCACACTCACAGTGTCCTCAGCTGAGGGTATACATAAGTCCATGTATACCCTCTCACAGTGTCCTCAGCTGAGGATATATACATAAGTCCATGTATACACACAGTGTCCTCAGCTAAGGGTATACATAAAAGACCGTGTATACACACAGTGTCCTCAGCTGAGGGTATACATAAGTCCATGTATACACAGTATCCTCAGCTGAGGGTATACATAAGTCCATGTATACACACTCACAGTATCCTCAGCTGAGGGTATACATAAGTCCATGTATACACACTCACAGTGTCCTCAGGAGTAGGTTACCGGGTGGGAGCTTAAGTTCGTCGTGTTCCAGACTCGCAGTGTCATCGGTTTTGTGAGGACAGGATCAGCTGGGGTGCCTCCGTGGAACCTGGGGCCAGCTGGAGTGTGACTAGGCCAGCAGCAGCATGGGGCGTCTCCTGTGGGGGGCGTTGTGGGGCCCGGGGGAAAGAGAGAGAGAGAGAGAGAGAGAGAGAGAGAGAGAGAGAGAGAGAGAGAGAGGGGGGGGGGGTTGAGATCTTGGTGAGGTTAAGGTAGACGGTATTATACACGTGTACACAATAAGGAGGGAGCGACACAGGAGCAGCTGGTCTGGGGAAATGTAAGAAACGAAGGAGAAAAAGTGAGATAGAAACTCAGTGGGGGGGGGGAGTGTTGGCTGGCCCCAGGCGGGGGCGTGGAACACCCCCCCCCCCCCCCCACGATCCACCCCATGGCCTACTCCTCCTCCCCCCCCCCCCCCCCCCTTCGCCCCCGCATGGGTCCGCCACACTAACATGTGCACGTCAACACTTCCGGGACTAGCGCACGTGACCTGCTCGCACGCACAGGTGCACGTCCCTCTCCACGCGCGCATGTGACGACGAGCACACACACACACACACACACACACACACACACACACACACACACACACACTGTGTAAGTATATAGCTGTACATCAGTTCTTATATGTGAGTATTTGGTATTATTCGTACAATAGGAAACAAAGTCATCACAGAATAGAGCAAATGTACGTTCAAGATTTTAGTTATGAATGGAATATTTCAACACGTTCGTCAGAAATGTTGGAAGAAGGTCGTGTGAGACAGTGCTGTGCCAGATGGTCGTCCACGACCACACTTCGCCGGAAAGTCCTCTACGACCACACTTTACCAGAAGGTCGTCCACGACCACACTACCAGAAGGTCGTCCACGACCACACTACCAGAAGGTCGTCCACCACCACATCCTCATCCCAGACACGAAAAATATATAAGGGAAGAGTCTCAGTCTTGAAGGAATTAATCTTTAATTTGAGCACGACGGTACGACCTCCAGCAGAACAGTACGACCTTGGCCTTTGACCCAAAGCTCAAAGGTCAGGTCATAAGCCAAGCCTTCATACCTAAGGGTCGGACCGTCGTGCTTAAGGGTCGTACCATCGTCCTGAGCAATCTGATAATCTACCACACTTTCTTTGTTAGGCTGTTCTTACCACAAGACATTGTCTAATTCCTCGTCATCTGTGATCCATGTGGCATGACGCCTGCCTGCCTGCTGGCCCTCATGACAGCCATGCACTCCCCTGGCAGCCAAGACAATGCCATGCAGACATTACGTCACCTCTTATCCACTTCCTTACTTCGTAAACATGTTCCTCTGGTCTACGGTGGACAAGGTGGAGACGGCAAGAGACCAGTGCTGGGGGGCGGGTGGGGGCGGGAACTTGCTCCACCTGCTGGTGAAGGGAAGCTACCTGGGCAGCGAGGGCGTCAGGAACTTGATCCATCTGCTGGTGAAGGGAAGGAACAACTCGGCCGGCGAGGGGGCGTCATAAACCATCCAAGTTGACACTGGTGATGCAGCAGCAGCCGCCTGAGTCTTGGACACACAGTCGAAAGTTGCTTTAAGAGGTTCCTCCCTCCGCCTACCTACACCACCCATCCCTCCTCCCCACCACCAGGAAGTGTTCAAACAACAGGTGATTCTGGTGTCATTACACACATCATCAACAGTCTGGCTGCTGGCTGCTACTGGCTGCTGCTGCTGGCTACTGCTGGCTGCTGGCTACTGCTGGCTGCTGCTGGCTACTGCTGGCTGCTGCTGCTGGCTACTGCTGGCTGCTGCTGGCTGCTGCTGGCTACTGCTACAGCTGCTGCTGGCTTTCCCTTCCAGCCGCCGCCGCCGCACGGTGTGGTCGCCTCCTGTTGAACCCCACACTCTGTTTCCCCAAGTCTCAAAGTCTCGACGCTCGAGGGTCTTCCCCGGGTGGAGGGGTCCGTGCCCGTGGCCGGAGACCACGGCTCTTGTACGCCATCAACCTCCTATCCCTCTCCCTTTATCTCCTAAATGGTCTTCCATTTCCCTTAATAACAAGATCATTATCAAGCCAGACAAGACCAGACGCTGTACACGACCTCTCTCTCATGACCGTCAGGTGCCTCACACTTCCTTACCCCCTTGATCTTGAAAAAATTTTTCTGCCTCTTTCTGAAGATGAATCAGTTTTGACAACATTTCGAGAAGAATGGATCTGTTACACATGTATTGTTCTTATATATATATATATATATATATATATATATATATATATATATATATATATATATATATATATATATATATATATTTATATATATATATAAAAATATAGATAGATAGATAGATAGATTTCTAGAGCTGAAGGCCCCACATAATCGAAAGTCTTTATGGACTCCAAGACTGGCTATGAAACCCTTCACTCCGGCGGTACGACCCTTGAGCGCCTCGGTACGACCCTTGGACACGATGGCCTGGCCTTCGCCCTCAACCCTTCAGGATTATGGCACATCCTTCCTAAGCCACACACACACCGGTGAACCGAAGTTCTTCAGCCTCGCCCAAGACGCCTTCAAGAACACGGTCATTGTCATCATGGTGGCCACCCACTGCATCAGACATGTGCATCCTCCGCGGCTACGTTATCAGAATGTTAATCATCGCACTGTAGCTGAGGTATGTCTCAGCTGACACCGACGGAAGGAGAAGAAGAAAACGAGACGTATTTATGCATTGTGTTTGTTAGTCTAAATATGACCTGACGCTGGCGGGATCAAACGAAGAGAGAGAGAGAGAGAGAGAGAGAGAGAGAGAGAGAGAGAGAGAGAGAGAGAGAGAGAGAGAGAGAGAGAGAGAGAGAGAGAGAGAGAGTTGGCAGGCACAAGCGCTCCCCCCGCTTACGAGACAAGCTAGCCAGAGTCTATACCATTCTCTTGACCCCTCCCACCAGCTGGGCCCCACCTGTATGTGCTACACCCGGGAGGCCTGAGCCTCCTCCTTGCCCTGCTTGTGTACGCTGATGAAAACATTGCCTCCTTTTCGATCTACATGGAACCCAGTTACTCACACACTGTCTGACACGGAGCTAAGCCTTAATTATTCACCTCTTGTCCAACACGAAACTATACACGAGTATTCTTCCGCTGTTTTGCTTTTTTTTTTGTTTTTGTTTTTGTTTTCGTCGTAACTAGTAAATGTTACAAGCAGAGTCAGACGAATGAATATGAACGTCTGACGTAATACTGCTCTACAAGACGAGGGCACGGCACATGTAGCTCCCATGCAGGACGGTGTGAGCCTTGAACAGGACGGTACAAAATGTTCCAAAGTCCTGGATCAGTTTTCTCTCCATTCTTTCCCTCCCAATTGCTGCCTTGTGTGCCTCATGTTTTGGTCCGCTTATAGAAGCGTTGGGGGTCACCGTAAGCTACCGAGTCGATTGCTCTCATGACGTGGTCGAGTCTTGCGTTCGTTATGTGTTGGTCAAGTTTACCCAAGGTGCTGGAAGAAATATATGCGTATAGTGACCTACGGGAGTCATTACCTATGGTCATTTAGCACCGCAATGAGAGGGGGATGGAAGTGCGAGGCACTGAGGTAAAGAGATGCGTTCCAAACCGCGTCTGGTCTTGTCTGGCTTGATAATTATCTTGTTATCAAGGGAAATGGAAGACCATTTAGGAGATAAAGGGAGAGGGATAGGAGGCTGATGGCGTACAAGAGCCGTGGTCTCCGGCCACGGGCGCGGACCCCTCCACCCGGAGAAGACCCTCGAGCGTCGAGACTTTGAGACTTGGGGAAACAGAGTGTGGGGTTCAACAGGAGGCGACCACACCGTGCGGCGGCGGCTGGAAGGGAAAGCCAGCAGCAGCAGTAGCAGTAGCCAGCAGCAGCCAGCAGTAGCCAGCAGCAGCCAGCAGCAGCAGCCAGTAGCAGCAGCCAGTAGCAGCCAGCAGCCAGACTGTTGATGATGTGTGTAATGACACCAGAATCACCTGTTGTTTGAACACTTCCTGGTGGTGGGGAGGAGGGATGGGTGGTGTAGGTAGGCGGAGGGAGGAACCTCTTAAAGCAACTTTCGACTGTGTGTCCAAGACTCAGGCGGCTGCTGCTGCATCACCAGTGTCAACTTGGATGGTTTATGACGCCCCCTCGCCGGCCGAGTTGTTCCTTCCCTTCACCAGCAGATGGATCAAGTTCCCGACTCCCTCGCTGCCCAGGTAGCTTCCCTTCACCAGCAGGTGGAGCAAGTTCCCGCCCCGACCCCCCCTTCCCAGCACTGGTCTCTTGCCGTCTCCACCTTGTCCACCGTAGACCAGAGGAACATGTTTACGAAGTAAGGAAGTAGGTAAGAGGTGACGTAATGTCTGCATGGCATTGTCTTGCCTGCCAGGGGAGTGCATGGCTGTCATGAGGGCCAGCAGGCAAGCAGGCGTCATGTCGCATGAATGCCAGGTAAGGAAGGATTAGAAATTGCCTTGTAGTAAAGATTACTTATAAGATCCTAATTTTTATTGAACCTAAATTCATCAAAGACGATTAAATAGGATTATTTTTGTGTGAACGTTCGTACGACCCTTGAGCGTGACGGTACGACCCTTGAGCGGTCTTTGGATACACTATGGTCGTAAACAACCTTCTGACGCAGTACTGGTCGTAGACGACCTT
Organism: Panulirus ornatus; assembly: GCF_036320965.1. Lineage (NCBI taxonomy): Eukaryota > Metazoa > Arthropoda > Malacostraca > Decapoda > Palinuridae > Panulirus > Panulirus ornatus. Next base: position 72,411,538 of record NC_092226.1, on the reverse strand, counting down.
TGTCGTGACATTTCTGACGAAGGCGTTAAAATATTCCATTAATCATCATTATTTTGGATGCACATACAACTTATGAATTAGTGGCTTTGTTTATCATTGTATATGTACGAAATACATGTAACAACTGATGTACTGCCGTATATTTACATAGTGTGTGTGTGTGTGGTCACGTGCACGAGTAGAGAGGGACGTGCACCTGTGCGTGCGAGCAGGCCACGTGCACTCGTCCCGGAAGTGTTGACGTGCGCATGTTTGTGTGGCGGACCCATGCAGGGGGGAAAGGGGAGGGGGGGGCCACGCCCCCGCCTGGGGCCGGTCAACAACCCCCCCAACCCCCTCCCTCCCTCTCCCAACTGAGTTTTTATCTCACTTTTTCTTCTTCGTTTCTTACATTTCCCCAGACCAGCTGCTCCTGTGTCGCTCCCCAAGCTCTCTCTCTCTCTCTCTCTCTCTCTCTCTCTCTCTCTCTCTCTCTCTCTCTCTCTCTCTCTCTCTCTCTCTCTCTCTCTCTCTCTCTCTCGCCGTCCCACAGGGGGGAGCCCCATACTGCTGATGCTAGGTGCTGGTCCAGCCGGCCAAGTTCCTCCACCACGGAGGCAGCAGCTGATCAGCTGCCCCACCCACGACAGCATTGATGGACGTGGTAAGCGTGTGTACGCCGTGTACGCACCTCTGATATCGTGAGTGCATGCACGGACGTGCGTGCGTACAACCGCCCTCCCTCACCTCTTTGGTGAAGAAGAGGGGCCCCCCTCATTGCCTCCTTTGCACCAAGAGGTGGTAGTAGTATGGTGAAGAAGAGGGGCCCCTTATTGCCTCCTTGGGGTTGTAGTATGGTGAAGGAGAGGGTCTTCATTGCCTCCTTAGCACCAAGGGATAGTAGTAGTAGTAGTAGTAGTAGTAGTAGTAGTAGTAGTAGCAGTCAGGGATAGAAGGACGGTTATGGCTAGTCCCTGGTCAGGGCTTGGCGGTCAGTCCCTTACAGGCCGCCTCACCCCATACGACGATTTAAGCCTTATTAATTGGTTGGGTGGGCAAGGGACCCCGCTGGGTGAAGGGTGCCGCCGCTTGTGGGGGCAAGTGGCCGCAGTGGGGTAAGTGGCCTCAGTGACTCGGTGCTTCTATATGAGATCTGGTTCTGCGGTTGAGTGAGAGGTTGCGTGCGGTTGTGTGAGACGCCGTGTGCAGTTATGCGAAAGGCCGCGTGCGGTTATGCGAGAGGCTGTGTGCGGTTTGAGTGAGACACTATGTGCGGATGGGTATGTGAAGTGGGCTATGCGAGGTTATGTGAGAGGCTGTGTGCGGGTACGTGAGGGGGCTATGTGTGGTTATGTGAGAGGCTGTGGGCTGGTATTGGAAGGGACTATGAGCGGGTATGTGAGGGGTAGCTATGAGCATTTGTGTGAGAGGCTGGTCAGTTATGTGAGGAGACTGTGTGGAGTTTTATGAGCGGTTATGTGAAGGGCTGTGCGCGGTTATATGAGCGCCTGTGGGCGGGTATGTGAGTCGACTATTTGCGGTTATGTGACAGGCTGTGGGCGGGTATGTGTAGGGGGCTGTGTGCGGTTATGTGAGAGGCGATGGGCGGTTATGTGAGTTTCCCAGTGATCCAGGTTGGGTGTGCGTACCGGGCTGTGTGCACGTCTGGTGCATGGCTTTGGACTATTGTAAGGCGCATCCATGCGCTCGTGTGTGGCATTCTTTGCATCGGCCAGTGTATTTGTATGCATGGACATGTGCATGACCGTGAGCATGCATGGGTGTGGTCGTGTGCACTTCCTCTCTGCGTCTGTGCACGTTACCCCATGTGTTCTATGCACACGGCTGTGTACGTTCGGATATGTGGTGGTAATGTGTTCGTGTGCGTTTCCGTGTATCTGTGGGTGCACATGTACGTGTGCGTTCAGCTGATGGTTTGCGAGGTTGTGTATGTGTCTGTTCTTCTTCTTCTTCTTCTTCTTCTTCTTATTATTATTATTATTATTATTATTATTATTATTATTATTATTATTATTATTATTATTATCATTATTATTATTATTGTTATTGTTATCATCATCATTATTATTTTCATCATTATCATCATCATTATTATTATTATTATTATTATTATTATTATTATTATTATTATTATTATTGGAGTTATGGTTACTGTTGTTGCTTGATCGTCTGTTCCGTTTCTATTTAAAAACCAGAACTTTTCCTTCTCCTTGGAAGTATGCATTGGTACATCCCATCCCTAAGAAGGAGGACCGGTTTAACCCTGTAACTGTCGTCCTGTTGCTTTGACATTCACCATTGCCAAAGTCTTTGAGTCTCTCCTCAACTTCCATATCCTCAGACATCTTGAATCTCACAGTTTTCTCTTTACTAATGTCCAGTAATCACCCCTGAAAAATTTTGGGGAATCGTATGTAGTTGCCCTTGACATATCCAAAGCTCATCTCTAAGCCCTCCTCATTTGTCTTCTCTCCCTTACTTCGCTCCTTCATATCCAGCTTCCTCTCTGGCCGATCTATCTCCATGGTCGTTGATGGATCAATCCTCACCTTCTTTCTCCATCAACAACGGTGTTCCTCAAGGTTCTGTCTTTTCCCCTACATTTTTTTTTTCTCCTTATCAACGATTTCCTTTCTTCCACAAATAACCAAATGCATTCATAAGCTTACCGCTCAACACTGCATTACTCCACATCCATCGATTCTGCTCCTTCTCTCGCTCGATCTGCATCTCTTCTGGACGCAGTTTCCTTATTCAACTCAGGGTTGGACAGAATTATAAACCCTACCAGGCTGACTTCAAGGCTTAACCCGTTTGCCCTACGCCGCAATGCTGGCTCAGCTGCCCTCTTCTATCGGTATTACTTTAGTTTTTGCTCTCGAGAGCTGGCTGCTTGTGTGCCCCCACCACTGGCGAGACCACATGATACTCGGCAAGCTGCTGCGTCACATGGTTATTGTGTGGCCATCGGCAACTCAAGGATAGGTCGTTTTGATCACTTCTTTTTATTTTTTTTTTTTGCCCCTACACCTCGAAGCTTTGGAGCTCCTTACCCTCTCATGTCTTTCCCAATCACTATGATCTGGCACATCTTAAAAGACGAGTTTTTCACGTCCACGATTCGTAAATGCTTCTCCTTGTCTCTTCTTTTTCCCTTGCATTAACCTCCTTATAGTTCAATTAAGGGCAAGCCCTGATGTGGATTTTTGTCTCTGATTGAAGCCTCCAACATAAAAAAAGGTGCTTTTACTTCCAAATATATGAATGTCTTTGTGAACCGTCCATATATATATATATATATATATATATATATATATATATATATATATATATATATATATATATATATATATATATATATATATATATATATGCAGGTCTATGTGAACTAACCATGAATATGGTCGTGTAGGAGTTTGTAAGGATCTGTATATTTACATGCGTCGTGTTTTGGGCCAACTGCTCCACTGTGTAGCCTCGGTCGTGTGTGTGTGTGTGTGTGTAAGGTCATCATTACTTTCACCTTCATCAGAGTTCTTGGGTGTGTGCATATCATCATGTTCCTACGTCGTCTGCGACTGACTGAGGAAGAAATAGCAGTTGGGCGATTACCACTGGAGGTTACTGCACGTGTGTTGCAGGGGAGAGAGTTGTTACACCCGCGTTGCCACCGTCTCTTAACCTTGTATATGTGTAACGTCTTTACTTCTAAGCGTCTACACACACACACACACACACACACACACACACACACACACACACGCACACACACACATATCTATCGACCAGCCCCGAGCGGAGGATGAACTCTTGGGTTGAATATATGCCGACCTCCACGCCCAGGATTCGAACCAATGCAGGTCTGAACCCATGCGGGCTCGTAATAGCTCATAATCAGTGTGTGTGTGTGTGTGTGTGTGTGTGTGTGTGTGTGTGTGTGTAATTACCCTAATCCACATATTTCTACAATACGTGGAGGGAATTCGGAGTTCTGCGCTCGTGGAGTTCCAACTGTGGGACTTTCTCTTCTGTCATACAATTTTGTTCACCTTCAGCGTTCACAGTTTCATCACTTACCTGATGTTGTTCGCCCACAGCTTTGATGATATTGATATATTTCTCTGTCATGTCTCCTTTTTTTCTTATGTATGTCCCTTGCTTGATTACTCGTTACGAAGTCTGGTGGCTTTCTGTCTTCGTGTCTTTCGAAGGGCTGTTGAGTGTCGATAACAGGGGTTTCAGGAGTTGTGATCAAGTCGCCCTTTGCTTTTCTCTCCTCCGTAGTGATGCAGATGGACGGACTTTGAACTTCTCCCTGTAAAAACCCCCCAGTGTCTTCATTCTGGCACCCTCTTTGTTGCGCACCTCCGACGGACCTTGTCTAATTACTATTACTATGAGCATTTTTGTTTTTTTCAAGAGCAGTGATCAACAGTATGAGACGTGGCCTCGTTTTGGCCTCCTATACGACGGTGAATGGCTTGCTGTCCACTTCCTTCCTAAGCCGTATTCCCGTATGTCATTCTCGTATTGGCTGAGTGTTCCCCCTTTCGAAGACCGGAGACTCTGTGGCGACTCCCTCCTCCCTCCCAGACCAGACACTCTGTGGCGACTCCCTCCTCCCTCCCAGACCAGACACTCTGTGGCGACTCCCTCCTCCCTCCCAGACCAGACACTCTGTGGCGACTCCCTCCTCCCTCCCAGACCGGAGACTCTGTGGCGACTCCCTCCTCCCTCCCAGACCGGACACTCTGTGGCGACTCCCTCCTCCCTCCCAGACCGGACACTCTGTGGCGACTCCCTCCTCCCAGGGTCCCAGACTCGGGTTCCTGTAGCTGAGTTCCATCCTCATCACGTTGCGATCACGTCAGGTTGAGGTTCAACCTCTCTTGGTGTTCATCTCGGTGGTCCTGGCTCCTCCTGGCCGCTTCATGATGCTCCTAGCCGCTCCTGGCTGCTGCTAGGCACTCCTGGCCGCTTCTGGGTCCTCCTAGCTCTTCCTGGCCACTCCCAAGTGCGCATGCCTATGATTGATTACTATTTGTGTAGCGGAGTTTTGTAGTCGTGTTGCCCCGTCTCTTGACCTTGTATATATCAACCACACACACACACACACACACACACACACACACACACACACACACACACACACACACACACACACACACACACAAACACACACACACACGCCAACGTAAGACAGGTATGAGTGCGTGTGTACATGAACAGTGGATGAGTTAGAACGGTCTCTTGGGTTGGTTGTGGAGGAGGAGGAGGGGTGTGGTCGAGTGGTAGGGGGCAGTCAACCAACACGCGAGTGTGTGTGTGTGTGTGTGTGTGTGTGAAGGAGAGAGAGAGAGAGAGAGAGAGAGAGAGAGAGAGAGAGAGAGAGAGAGAGAGCAGACCACGCCCTCCCCTCCAGCAGTAGCGACCTGCCCTTCCGCGCGTGCGCGCGCACACACACACACACACACACACACACACACACACACACACACACACACACACACACACAGTACCTAGGTTTTACCTATCCTGCTCCAGCCATACGTAGGATATCATCCTCTCTCTCTCTCTCTCTCTCTCTCTCTCTCTCTCTCTCTCTCTCTCTCTCTCTCTCTCTCTCTCTCTCTCTGACTGGGGGGGGGGGGGAACCAGGGAGTGACGCCCTCCCTCTGCCTTAGTCGCCGGGGATAGAGGGTGGATGTGGGGGGGGGGGGGGAAAGGGGGGTGTCTCCACGCCCATATAAACCCCCCCCACCCCCCCTCCTCCCTACCATGCCTCCTGACGGCCCTGAATCTCTGAGGGTGCAGAGACCCCCATCTTCTACCCCGCCCTGGTTGATGCCATATTCCACCCTCCTCCAACCTCAAGACTCAACACACACACACACACACACACACACACACACACACACACACACACACACACACACACTACCTCCTCCCTTCTTCCCCCTGCCTCTCCATCTGGTTGGCCCGTCTCTCACTACTGGCGAAGAAGACCATGACACCCCCCCCCCCCCCCCCACCCACGGCCTACAGGACATGGAAGATTGTGATTTACCCGTTGATGGCGCGCCCCGGTGGCCACCGGGGGCACTCGCCATATGCCACTGTATGTATACAGGCGCCACCGTCACCGTAGTATTATGCCAGTAGACCAAACTCCTCCTTGACGAATTTGTGAAATCGGGAAATCTGTGTTTGGTGTCTCATTGCTGTGGGGGAAAGGGGAGGGGGGAAGGGGATTATCGCCCCACACCCCCCCACCCCCCATTTTATTTACGGAGTTAGGGTTTTTTTTTTTTTTCGTAGTGTGTACATGTGTTTGTGATTGTTTTTCTGTTATGTCTTTGTCTGCCTGAGATGTTACCAGTGCTTCATGTGATCTTCGATTGCGTGTGGGATTATCAATTTGCGTGTTGCGGGGAGAAAGGCTGACGCTAGGTGAGAGTGTGTGTGTGTGTGTGTGTGTGTGTGTGTGTGTGTGTGTGTGTCTGTCTGTCTGTCTGTCTGTCTGTCTGTCTGTCTCTCTGTCTGTCTCTCTCTCTGTCTTTCTCTATCTGTCTTTCTCTGTCTGTCTTTCTCTGTCTCTCTCTCTCTCTCTCTCTCTCTCTCTCTCTCTCTCTCTCTCTCTCTCTCTCTCTCTCTCTCTCTCTCTCTCTATCGCTCGTTGAATCACCTCCGTATACCACGTCAACGTTAACCCCTTGAAAAACGAGGGCACGACCCCGGAGCACGACGGTGCACTTCTCGAGCGCGACGGTACGACCGGCCCTTAGGTATGTTGGCCTGGACCTCCGACCTGACCCTTAGTGGGTCATGTCGGAGGTCATGTCTGAGGTCGGGTCAGCGTACCCAAGGGTCGCAGCGTCGTGCTTAAAAGGATCGCACCGTCATACACAAGAGATCACACAGTCACTGCTCAAAGATCGTACCATCAGTGATGGTACGTCACCATCACTACCCCCCACCATCTTCTCCACCATCAGTGATGGTACGGCACCATCACTACCCCCCACCATCATCTCCACCACCACCACCACCACCACCACCACCACCACTGTCAAACAGGTTATAATGTTCAAACAGCTCACCTCAACTACACCACTTCACTGAACAGAAAGTAAAGAAATCATCCCCATTTATCTGCGCATTTACCTCACGCCTCTCACTTTAACACCCGAATTAGTTGAGTAATTTGAACTAACAATATCACAGAAGGTGATGTATAGGATCCTACGTTATGTTGGCTAACACCATGTCGCACGCCTGGCTGCAGATTGATTCAGACCAGTTTCGATCAATGTTGCTTGCCAGGTGCTTCATCACGTCGTGTCATGTTTTCTTCAGCCGTTCCCATGTGCCACTCTTCGATTGTGTGTGTGTGTGTGGTCTCGTTGCACAGCCAGGTTGTAGTCACGGGCGGGTAATCCTCGTCGAGGCCAGGCCTCGAGTGGTAGGGGAAAAAAGTGGAAAAGAGTTTCATAACTTGGAGGGGGGGATAAAAAGAAAATAGAAATTCTAGTATCATTTGAAGTAGTTGGGATCTTGGCTTTTAAATGGTGTCAGGTCGTATTTGTTCGGAAGGACGTGTATAAAGGTACAGAGTTCTAAAGTTTGGCGGTGTAAGGAAAGAAGCAAACGTAAGAACTTCTCATCCTTGAGTTGTCACTTAACCACACAGTAACACCTGGACGCATCTACTTGACGAGTGAGTGCATGTGGTCTGGCCTGTAACGAAGGCACACAAGCAGCCAGCTCCCGGGAGCAGAAACCCGAAGCAATATCTGTGAGAGGGAGAGAGAGAGAGAAAGAACCAGGGGCGCTGCCGAAGGACACGGGTGAAAAGATAGGAGTAGAGTCCTGAGGGGGACGGAGGAGGAACAAAGGAGATAAAAAAAAAAGGGAGAAGCAACATCACTAGGAGGAAAAAGAAGAGAAGATTAATGACGAGGGAAGGAAAAGCCAGGATAATATCAACACAGAGATTGCTGTTAGGCGCCGTGATGCCAGAGCCCCGTAATGGGAAACGGATGTGCAGATCACACACACACACACACACACACACACACACACACACACACACGGACGGACGGACGGACGGTCGCTGCCACGCTCCTGGTGGAGGGGACTGTCTGGATTCATCATCCTCTCTACGCGAACGCCTTCTTGACCCCCTACAGGAGTCGCTCCACCGCCGAGGGAAGGAAAATTTGACGAGAAGTCGCGGTTTACAGTGTTTCCCCGAGAGGCTCCTTTCCCCCCCTGCCCGTCGTACCTCCTCCACCCTCCACCAACCTTCCCCTCCCCCCCTCTCTTCCACCCTCCACCAACCTTCCCCTCCCCCCCTCTCTTCCACCCTCCACCAACCTTCCCCTCCCCCCCTCTCTTCCACCCTCCACCAACCTACTCCCTTCCCACAGCTGTTGGGTTTCTTCCTCCTCCTATGTGTTGGACTCTCACAAGCCCGAGCCGTCCGTATGTGGAGCACGTATGCACGCGTGTGTGCTGAGGAACGTGCATACGAGAGGAAAATAGGCTCGCTCGCACGTACGAGGTTCTGCTGTTGAGCACCTCAGCACAACGGTACGATTCCTGAGCACAACGGTCCGTCCCTTGGGCACAGCTGTACGACCCTGAGCACGACGGTACGATTCCCGAGCACGACGGTACGATTCCCGAGCACGACGGTACGATTCCCGAGTACGACGGTACGATTCCTGATCACGACGGTAAGATCCCTGAGCACAGCGGTACGACCTTGAGCACAGCGGTACTGCCTTGAGCAATGCGGTACGATTCCTGAGCAACACCGGTACGATCACTGAGCACCACGGCACGACCCTTGACCACAGCACAGCGATCCGACCTTTGAGCACGAACGGTGAAGATCCTCAGGTATGATGGCTCGACCTTTTGACCTGGTCGTTGAAGGTCATACCATCGAGCCCAGGGTCCGCACCGCCGTGCTCAGTCAAGAGGTATCGTCCCACAGTGAGCCCCGAGCCTCCCGCGGCTGCCATATCATCCACCCGCGACGCACCTGCAGAGGGCGTGGGCGATGGTGTACAACGGAACATATTGCCTGAGCCCCAGCGCAGAGCACGTGCGCCTCCCTCCTCCCACGTCGCCTCCACCTGTGTCCTCCTCTCGCGTCACCACCTCTCCCCGCGTCCTCCTTTCACGTCGCCTCCCCCCTGCGTCCTCCTACCACATCGCCTCCACCTGCGTCCTCCTCTCACGTCGCCTCCCCTGCGTCCTCCTTCCACATCGCCCTCCACCTGCATCCTCCTCCCACGTCGCCTCCACCTGCGTCGCCATCGCCTCTCGAGGACCTACAACGGCTAGGACTCCCGCAGGGTCTCCCCGAACACCCACCCAGCAGGGGGGATCCTGTGGTGGTGGAGGAGGATGACACGGAAAATGTCTGGTTGGGAGGTTGAGTAGATATCCTTCGCTGGATGGCAGTCGATGAGATCTGGGGCAGACACACAGGCGAGGAGGGAGCAAGCACGCAGAACAAGCAAGAACTCAAGCGGAGAGGAAAGAGAAGTCAGAATAATAGAGAGTTGGAAAGTAAGCATTGAAAACGGAGCCGTAAAACGCACGGTCAGGGGAGCCGGTCGAATAGAGATGAGGCAAGCGGTGCAACTGGTCGAATAGAGATGAGGCAAGCGGTGCAACCGGTCGAATAGAGACGAGGCAAGTAGCCAGCAGGTCAAATAGAGAAGAGGCAAGAAGCCAGCGGGTAGTCAAATAGAGATGAGGCAAGCTGCCAGCTGGTCGAATAGAGATGAGGCAAGAAGCTAGGGACCCCTGGTCAGGCATTTAGTGTAGAGTAGAGAGAGAGAGAGAGAGAGAGAGAGAGAGAGAGAGAGAGAGAGAGAGAGAGAGAGAGAGAGAGAGAGAGAGAGAGAAATTGCTTCAACTGATGGACCCGTGTGAGTCAAGTGTGAGAGAGACTGTCTCTCTTAATGAAGCTTCTCCTCCTCCTCCTCCTCCTCCTCCTCCTCCTCCTCCTCCTCCTCTTCCTCCTCCTCCTCCTCCACCGCTCAGCCCACGACCCAAGACCCACGCCCACGACATCCCCCTGGTCCCCGGCAGTGTGTGGGCGTGCTTGACAAGGTCTCTGGTCCAGGGGCGTGAGGTGATGACGCTGGAGGCTTAGCAGGTATGGGCCCTCCCTTGTGGACTGGTGTTAGGGGACGGAGGCTTCAGTGTATCGTGAGGGGGGAGTCGTAGTGTGTTGGTAGGGGATATCACCCTCATACTTATCCCTCACAGTTCTTCTTTACACTTCTACCTCACACTTCTGCCTAACATTTCCCCTTCTTAAACTTCTCCTCACACCTCTGCCTCACACTTCCCTTACTTCCCCCCTCACACTTCTCCCTCACATTTCCCACGTATACTTCCACCCACACGTCTCTTACTCCCCCCCCCCTCTCACACTTTCTCCTCACACTTCCCTCTCACACTTCTCACTCTCACAGACACGAAAGAAAAAGATAATATAATCCTTTTTTTAAGCACATTTTCTTTTCTTTTCAGACCGCCTCAGTACATCCTGAAGCCTCTCTCCCTCAGTGGTAAGTTCAAGAGCTACAGGGTACAGGTAGGGTTACAGTCAGATATGCGATAAAGTTTGACCTACAGGTTACAGGTGAGAGTTACTGTCAGGTATCCTGTGGAGTCCGAATTACAGGTTACAGTTAGGGTGTTACAGTCTGGTATCCTGTGGAGTCCGAAGTACAGGTTACAGTTAGGGTGTTACAGTCTGGTATCCTGTAGGATCAGAGCTACATACAAGGTTACAGGTAGGGATATTACAGTTGCCAGTTACAGGAAGTTGTTACATGGTGTGGGTATAGATCATAGAAATGGGTCAATAGTAATACCGTCGTACTTAAGGGTCGTATTGCTCTACTTAAGAGCAATTCCGTCGTACTTAAGGGTCGCACTGATGTGCTCTGGGGATGAAAGTACAATTATGGGTTATTAACTTTATGATCATTAATTATTACTCTGTAATAGCATATTGTATCACTAGACCTACATCATTCACCTTAACTATAGGCAGCAACTGCAGCCTCTAATTATAAGTCGTAATTACCGGTAATTAATTGTACTTTGTTACAGGCGGATCATACCATGGAAAAGCAAGGTGGATGAGTGCCCATGCCTGAGCTGTTACCTGGTGGGTGAGTACCCAAGCCATAGCTGTGATAGGTGGATGAGTATCCAAGCTATAGGTATGCCAGGTGGATGAGTATACAAGCTATAGGTATGCCAGGTGGATGAGTATCCAAACCATAGATGTACTAGGTGAATGAGTATCCAAGCCATAGGTGTACTAGGTGGATGAGTATCCAAACCATAGATGTACTAGGTGGATGAGTATCCAAGCCATAGGTGTGCTAGGTGGATGAGTATCCAAGCCATAGGTGTACTAGGTGGATGAGTATCCAAGCGATAGGTGGATGAGTATCCAAGCCATAGCTGTGCCAGGTGGATGAGTATCCAAGCCATAGGTGTGCTAGGTGGATGAGTATCCAAGCGATAGGTGGATGAGTATCCAAGCCATAGCTGTGCCAGGTGGGTGAGGACCCCAGCCATTAATATGCTAGCGGGATGAGCACCATAGCTGTGCAAGCTGAACTGTGGTTGCCTGCTTATTAACTAAGCAGTGGTTGCCTGCTGGTTCACTGAACCGAACTTTAGTTGGACTGACTCTCTCTCTCTCTCTCTCTCTCTCTCTCTCTCTCTCTCTCTCTCTCTCTCTCTCTCTCTCTCTCTCGACCGGGGTCCCCTGGAGGCCAGTGAGTGCTAGGCAACGCCTTAATGAAGCCATCTGGGGGGAGTCCCGCGACGGGGTAGAAAGGGAAGCATTTTGGACACAATCTTGTAATTGGAGGAGGTGGGGGGGTGGGTAGTTGTGGGGGTGGGTAGTTAGAACAGCACTGACCGGCAGTTTGGATGGGTCGTCCCGCCGTGGAACGAACAGACGGACGGTAGGCAAAGAAAACGCGCGAAGGGTCAAAGACGGGTAAGCGAAGTGTCCGGTTATGAGAGACACGGTTCACGGGGAGAGAGAGAGAGAGAGAGAGAGAGAGAGAGAGAGAGAGAGAGAGAGAGAGAGAGAGGGGTTACTACCATCTCCCGCAAAGTGCTCGGCCTCAGTGCTCATGTCTTCATTCCTATGGTAACGAGGAACCCGACCTGACTCTAAAACGCTTGTTATTTTTCATCATTAGACGAGTACCCCCACCACCTCCTTCCCTGCTTCCTCCACCTCCTCCTCCTCCTCCTCATTCCACCTCCTCCTCCTCCTCCTCCTCACTCCCCCACCTCACTCCCCCTTCCTCCTCCGTCCACCTGAAGGGGCCCGTGGCTGGCTGTACTCCAGCTGGGCTTGCAATGGTGCTGTTAGAGGCGTTTTCACTCTGATGTTATAACTCTTCGTATGTCTGTTGTTGTAAACCTCCACATGGGTCTGTTGTTACAACCTCCACATGGGTCTGTTGTTACAACCTCCACATGGGTCTGTTGTTACAACCTCAACATGGGTCTGTTGTTACAACCTCCACATGGGTCTGTTGTTATAACCTCCACATGGGTCTGTTGTTATGACCTCCACATGGGTCTGTTGTTATAACCTCAACATGGGTCTGTTGTTATAAACCTCCACATGGGTCTGTTGTTATAAACCTCCACATGGGTCTGTTGTTATAAACCTCCACATGAGTCTGTTGGTATGACCTCCACATGGGTCTGTTGTTATGACCTCCACATGGGTCTGTTGTTATAACCTCCACATGGGTCTGTTGTTATAACCTCCACATGGGTCTGTAGTTATAAACCTCCACATGGGTCTGTTGTTATAACCTCCACGTGAGTCTCATGTTACAACGTCCACATAAGACTGTTGTTATTACAACCTCCACATGAGCCTGTTGTAACAGTCACCACACGGGTCAAGCCTGCACACACAGGATGATCCACCAACTCGAAGACTGACGACATGTTATTGTGAAGGGGAGGAAATATTCGCCTTCGTCTCTGGTACATTGTTTACTGTAATGGAACCCTTGGAGTGTTGTGCCGTCGAAGAGATATTGTGGCACTATATTTCCGAAGTAGCGCCGTGGCTGAGGCGCAGTTGAGGACCGTGTGTTTTAAGAGAGAGAATTTCAGCAGGAATATATATCCCCAGTGAGGAAGGCTCTCTCGCTCCATCGACGTGTTGACAAGGTTTCGGTGAGAACGCTCCGTCGGCGCGTCAGTGCGAACGGAGGATAGAACGCTCCGTCGACGCGTCAGTGCGAACGGAGGATAGAACGCTCCGTCGACGCGCCAGTGCGAACGCCATCAGGTGCGAACGGAGGATTTTTTCGTTGCCGTGAGCGCGGCAGTTCGACGTCGCTTGTTGTTCGTCCAATCGCCCACCCAAGACCTGTGTGACCCACCCACCCACCACTCTCCGTCAGGTCTTAGATTTCGTTCTCTCCTCGCCGTCTCTCCTCGCATCGAGTCTCACACACGTTCCACCTACCAGGTGCAAGATGTGCAGTGACTTACAGTGAAGTTAATGGGCGTTGAGGGAGCAACGCTTTAGTGAAAAGTGGATTCGTGGTGATGCAAAAGCACGAGTTCCAGACATTGAAAAAAAATATCCTCAGCAGCTTAAGATGAGGAACTGATACATCCTCAGCAGCTTAAGAGGAGGAACTGTTGCGTCCTCA
>NC_092226.1:72185290-72392790 GCF_036320965.1 Panulirus ornatus | reverse complement strand
GGGGAACTTGCAGACACCCTACCTTCTTTCCTGGTAGGAGTTCGTATCGTCTTAGCCAAACACCAGACGATGAAATTTGGGCATGAACGCACATGCAAAAGGTGTTCAGGTCGAGGTCGCCCCGTCTAGCAAGGGGTCCTTAACTGAGACTACCGTCTCTACTGAGGAAGTCCTGACCGGGGCGATTGAGTCTCTCGCTTGGCCGACCCGAGACTCGGGTCCTACCGGAGGGAAACTCCCGGCGGGAGTCCTGATGTGGGCCGACTTATGAAGTCGCGCCCGTCCTCCTGAAGGTTCCTGGTTATTGAGAGGTACCGCTGAGGAGGGAGGGAGTCACGTTCAGGTGAGGCTCCTGAAGGTGGGTGATTCTGTGAACCATCCTTGGGCACGAGGGTACGACCTCCCGAACACGAAGGTACGACCCTCGAGCACGACCATAAGACCCCCTGAACACGAAGGTACGACCCTCGAGCACGACCATAAGACCCCTGGACACGAAGATACGACCCTCGAGCACGACAGTACGACCCCCTGAACTCAAAGCTACGACCTTTGAGCACGACAGAACGACCCTTGAGCACGACAGTACGACTCCCTGAACACGAAGGTACGACCTTCGAGCACGATGGTACGATCCTTGAACTCGCTCTAATTACCCCTCGGGTCCCAACCTTCGACCTGACCTCTGAGGGGGTCAGGTCATCGGCCGGGCCGACATACCCAAGGGGTCGCAGCGGCCATGCTCAAGGGACGGTTCCGTCGTGCTCAGGGGGATTTAAAGGCGTCCAGGGTTCCCCTGCTCCATACGGTAGCGTCCACATAGACACGACCGACATACTGACCCTTACACACACACACACACACACACACACACACACACACACACACACACATTGTAGGTTTACCGTCAATGACTCGTTACTGCTCTATAGCCCAAGCTACAGTGTTTGATCTAAGCTAGTTGCTTCTGTCTTCGTGCATCCCCCAGGGAGACGAGAGGAAGACACGCTAGTACCCACGTACCTCTTGCGTGTCGTGGATGGCGATTAAGAGGGACGGTTGCTTGTGGGGGCAGAAAAAAGGGGGTGTTGGAAGTACTTCCCCTCTTGTAGTATCAACTCCTGAAGACAGGGAAAGGGAAAACGGAGCCAGGTGAGGATTTTTTCCCTTCCTCGTTCGAGGGCCCTGTTTCTGAAGCTGACTCGCATTGGTGGGCATAGTGTGCATTACATGAATGTCTCATAGTCTTGTCGAATTTTTATCATCCACGGGTCTCAAGATCGGTGGAAACCCCCCTCAGCACCTCAGGTTGACCCGTCAGCCGAACATTTTCGGCCAGCTATTCGTCACGTCAGCGTTGAGAAGCACCCATGCTGCACCGTCCGTCGCAAACCGCGTCATGGTGATGGGGGTGGATTGTGGCCGCCCGAACGTTCTTGTTGCACGTCGGGGTGGTAGTCTGATGTGGTGTGTTGTTGCTGTACCGCCACCTGTGGTGGATGATTGGAAGAGATCAGGGAAGGGTAGAGAGGTCTTGTGGTAAGGGGGGCGACGTGATCGCCAAGCGCCCCCCTCCCACCCCAGCCACAGATGTGGCGGCTAATTTAGATTTTATCGAATGACAGGCGTACTACAGATGCGATGGTACGATGCGATTTGAGCCACACTTGCGTGAACAGATTTGGGTGATAGTTACGCCGCCCACCTTCCTTTCCCACCCGCCTCTATCCTTCGGGACAAAGTAGGAGGGGACGAAGGATATCATCATGACCCACGGATCTCCTGCGTGTCGTGGAAAGGCGAGTAAGAGCGGAGGAGGAGCCGGGCTGGCAAGGACTCGCCCCCCTCCTATGAGTAAGGAACAGATGAAGGGAGGCAAGCGAGGATCTTTCCTCTGCCTGCTCCTGGCGCTACTTTGCTCCAGCGAGCAAGGTTGTGAGATGATGGTAAGTAATGATATTAATGATTCGCTGGTAATTAGAGTAATGATAGCAATAATAGTGGTAATATTTCAATATCAGATCTTTTAAGTTCATATGCTAGCATGAAAGGCAAGCTAATGACATCTAATGTTAAGTTTACCTCAGTGCCTCATCTTTTTATTTTTCGTATATTCTAATATTCGCCATGAAATGAAATACTCAGGTGCTTTTAAACTGCGAGGAGAGAATATTATGATGAATATATTACGATATTTGAATGATCGTATTATAAGATGATACTTTTTAATTCTATCTTATTTGTCCCATTACTGTCATCTATACATTCCAATTTAAGAGATTATATATACAGCTATTTCATTAGATTAATTTCATTATTCATATCTGATTTCATCTCTTAACTTTTTCCCTTCTAAAGTTTTGGGAAGTTAGCGTATGAGACAGCGTATGATATTCCATGTGTGGATACATCCAGCCCACCTTGATCTTAATTAAGGTCTTGTCTCCTTGGGTAACTAATTACTCTCACGACCTTCCAGTTCTTGTAACGCCTGTAATACCTCAACTGCGTATTGTCAGTCGAAAGGCTGCGTAAATCCAGTACGCCGTTGTTTATTGGTTGTGTTCTTATTTCTTCATATAATGGGTTGGATATTTATGCTAGAGAATATTGGTATGTAATTGATATAACCATTAAAAACGATGGGCCATAGATATGGTGAGAGAGTGTATGTAGTCTCAAAACTATATATATATATATATATATATATATATATATATATATATATATATATATATATATATATATATATATATATATATATATATATATTCATTTATTATACTTTATCGCCGTCTCCCGCGTTAACGAGGTAGCGCTAGGAAACAGACGAAAGGATGGCCCCAACCCACATCCACATACACATGTACATACATAAACGCCCACACACGCACACAAACATTTATATTCACGTTGAAGTCCTTAGAATTGACCTAGGTACTTGACGTGCCTTACTCCCCAAACAGCCAATCATAGCATGAAAACGAGGTCGACGGTTGTATGTGCCAAAGGAAGAGAGAAGTCCAGAGTGTGTGTTATCTGCCGTGGAAGACGCTACGTTATGTCTGTCTCTTTGTTACATCTCCAGCGTTATCTTGCAGGCGCAGCCGACGCTGAGTGAGTCCGTCAGGCCCTCTTCCTCTTCTTGTTCTTTCATGTCATCTTCTCTTTACTTATTTCTATCTATTTCATCTGTTTATTTCGTTTCTTATTTTTTTTTTATCATTTTCCCCTGTTCCTCTTCATATGGACGGGACTCTAATGCACTGTTACTCCACCTCAGAGACTCGGGGACTTTTGGTCCTCCAAATTGACTGGATCAGTGATAAGATTATCACGCATAATAACTCATTAATGGATTGAAATACTGTTTAGTCGATATTATCAAACCTAGTAAAGATGTCAGGATGAATGAAGATATATAATTTAGATAATTTTATAAACGAAAAGTGGTTTTTTTTTTTTTAAATATATTTCCCGGAATATAAGTTAGCCCAAGTCTGTAACACGAGAGAGGTGAGGTCGTCCGAGGGTGACCTGTGCCCAAAACCCTTCACTTGTTTCTTAATTCATTTGCCGACTCCGCCCAGTGGCGGGTGGTGTATTGTATCCTCGTTCTCTTTATACAGTCCGGACCATTCAATTATACGAAAGCGCTTGACACTTCGTGTTTTCCTTTCCTGTTGGTTTAACGTCTCTTTTCGTTGTATATCAATTGACTGTTATATTTTCTTTATTGTATCTCCTTCATCATGATGCGATTTTTGGGTACTATGTGATTTTTGGGTACTATACGAGAATGGATGAGATAGGAAAGAACAGCGATGGTTCTAGAGAACACAGAAGCTGCGAGCAAGCAAGGATAAGCTGCTCAGAACCTTATTGATATCATCCTCAGAGAACTCCTGCCTGTGTGCTTTCGCCCTTTGAGATATCATTGGGCAATCATGCCTGCCTTTGTTCGGGCATAAATTCCTCTGCCCATAACAGTTCCCATGTATATACCAGTTCCTCTGTGTAGACCAGTTTATAACAGATGCAATCAAATGATCATTTAGACTTGGCTATAGAAGAAAAAAATAGGAGTAATCATCTGTGATAATGAGTTCAACGTATCGTTCGTGTTAGTTAGTTAATCAAGAACGCAGTAGAGTGAACTTCAAGTGAAAGTATATATATATATATATATATATATATATATATATATATATATATATATATATATATATCACATGATTATATTAGTTATAGGATGTTATTATTATTGTTGTTGCTGTTGTTGTTATTATTATTATTATTATTATTATTATTATTATTATTATTATTATTATTATTAATTATTCGATAGTTCAGTACCACCTGGGTGACCCCCTCCGCCTGCACCAGATTCCACAGTCGTATGTGACTAGCAAGCAAGCACTGGGAGACTGTGCGTCCCAACACAGACTCTGCTTCTGTCTACGGCCCGTGGTCAGCTCCGTGCGTGCTGGATCGGCAGTGGCGCTACGGAGGAGAACACCACGCACGCACCACGCACGCCGCGGGGGCACGGACCGGAACCGAACGGCCAGGAGGGAGAAGTGCAGCGATTTCACAAAGAGCTGTAGGTGGCAGTGGCGGTGGTGAGGTGCGCTCCGTAAGGTATAGCGTAGCGAAGACAAGATGCTGGGCCGGGGCGGGGGAACTCTCTCTCTCTCTCTCTCTCTCTCTCTCTCTCTCTCTCTCTCTCTCTCTCTCTCTCTCTCTCTCTCTCTCTCCTGCCCAAGTCTGTGGGGGCGATGCCAGTGGCTCTGCGCTTGTACGCCATAGCGTCCTTATGTCCGTTACGTTGTGTAGGACGCGTCATGTGTCGGTCGCTGGACGCGCGTACTGGCGTATGCGGTGGTATACGCCAGTATAACTTGATGTGTGCTTCTCTATGTTGATGTTTTTTTTCAATGTTGACAACAGTGTCAGGGGCGCGGGCCAGGATGTATTTTGAAGATACGAAAATTTCATTCGTGATGGCCAGGCGTGCCCCAAGGTAAGCTTAGGTGAAACGCCGAAGCTTCAGCTTAGCGTGCTTCTTTCCCGGCGCTGGAGAGGAAGGAGGGCGGGAGTTGTGGGATGTGGGTGGATCCAGCTTTGGTCCATTCGTCCACTGATTAAGCTGGTGAAGAGAGACGCAGACCGCGAGATACAAGAAGCACGTCTTACTACACATGTATAGACGTTGCTGGTGTACTGACATCCGTTGTGCAGTGGTTAGCGTCGCTGACCGTGGTTGGACGTGCGGGCCCGCCCAGGTTCGAACCTGGGGCGCGGCTATCGGCCCACAGGTCAACGCAGGTGTTCGTCATCCCTTTGGAAAAGGGTGATGAATGTGTACCTAGCTTAGGGTGGGGTATGTGTGTGTGTGTGTGTGTGTGTGTGTGTGTGTGTGTTTGCGTGTGTGTGTGTGTGTTTTTGTGCGAGCACTTGAAGGAAACGTTTGTCTCTGGCTATATGCCGGCAGGATATCCTCCCAGACTTCTCTTTATTTCATCAGTCATTTTAGCATCTGAGTTCATACGCCATTCTCTATACAGAGGATGGAATGACAACCAGGAGACTCGCCCCCCTTTTTCCCCCACTCCTCCTGATTCTCTCGTTCTAAGGAAAACGGAAGAACCGGATTTCGTGGTGTTTCAGTCTACGTGATATTACTCAGACGTCTGCCCGAATGTGTTGACAAGCCTGGCGGCTATACTGTCTGGTGAGGAGGCAAGGCCTGACTCTCCGCCGTGGAATTAGGATTGGAGGCAAGCCATGTTTTGGAGGCAGGATAGGAGCTCAGCCATGTTTTTTGAGGTAGGACTGGAGCCCAGCCATATTTTTTGAGGTAGGACAGAAGCCCAGCCATGTTGTTTCGGAGGTAGGACAGGAGCCCAGCCATGTTTTTGGAGGTAGGACAGGAGCCCAGCCATGTTTTGGAGGTAGGACAGGAGCCCAGCCAGGTTTTTGGAGGTAGGACTGGAGGCAAGCCATGTTGTTTTGGAGGTAGGACAGGAGCCCAACCATGTTTTTTTGAGGTAGGACAGGAGCGCAATCATGTTTTGGGGTTTAGGAATGGACCCCAGCCATGTTTTGGGGGTTATGATTCCCTCCGGCACGTCAAGCTTGTAGGACAGTCGAGTTCACGTCGCTCCAGGAACAGCGATTCGTCTGGTCAGCTCGAGCTGGAGTCTCCAAGACTGTGTGGAACGATCATGATCGTATAAGGAAGTAGGAGCTGGAAGTGACTGTCGGAAGCAGATCTTACAAGTGGGTCCTGGAAGTGACTCCTGGAAGTAGATCTTAGAAGTGGGTCCTGGAGGAAGGTCCTGGAAGTGGGTCCTGGAAGTAGATCTTACAAGTGGGTCCTGGAAGTGATTCCTGGAAGTAGATCTTAGAAGGGGTCCTGGAAGTGGATCCTAGAAGTGGGTCCTGGAAGAAGGTCTTAGAAGTAGGTCCTGGAATTCGGCCCTGGAAGTAGATCCCTTATTACGAGCTTGCACATTTCCTGGTCGCCTCTCCTGTCCTAGCGAGGTGGCAATGCCAGGAGAAGACGACTCGAACATGGATCCTCCTTTAGCTCTTAGAAAGGAGACATTCAGGAGGTGGACGATTTCCAGCACCTAACTCCCATCCTCCCTACCCGTCACAGTCGCCTTCTGCGATGCGCACGTAGTACGTGGGTAAATTGTTCTTACTCCCCTCTCCCCAGGGGTACAACTGTGATGATTTGCGTCTTTCTGTGGTCTTAACTCTGCTTTACATCCCCGTTCCCTTCCTCGACTGCAACTTTTTCATCCTACACTTTATTTTTTTTCGTCACGGTCCCTTAGTTTGATCTGCGCCGCGGGGAGTTTTGGGTAATTCCATGTCGTCGTAAAACGTATGGTTCAAGTTTATATCTCACGCCGTAACCGGAGCTTATCGCTATCTCTCATGGCAGTTCTCGAGGAGAATCTCGGAGTCTCATTAATTAGAGATGTGGTGCTTCCCGGGGAAAAAACCTCCCCAGGCCGTGGTGTTCGTCTTCGAAGCTTTCGATCTAAGATTTAATTATAAGGAGTGTGAGTTTTAAGGACCGCTTTCCTGACGTTCAGCTCTCCAAGACAGAGGTAAGACGCCGCCGTGTTTGAAGGCGGAGGGAATATACCACCTTGCTGGTCTTCCAGCCCACAACTTACTGAAAGAAAGTTCGCATTTTGTAACCCCCCATCATTTCATTACATCGAAATGAAACTGTGTGGTGTAAGCAATATCTTGCAGTTCTGGTCTTATTGATATCCTCTACTTCATCCTTTTCCCTCACCTAGATCCACTTTGCAACGCAGGGGAAGATTTCTTTTCCCTCGTGCATGATTTCTGCTCGCCAAGGTTTGCGGAGAGAGATGTGCCAGACGCCCCTCAAGAGGTCGCCAGAGTTTCTCCAGTATTTACCGTGTCTTTTGTTCCCCCACCGCCAGGGGGCTTGGAGGAGTTCACGCCACACCGGGGAGGCTTCAAGGAGGCCGGCTGTGTGGGGGTCTGAAGGAGACAAGCATTTTGAGGTCTCAGAGGAAGGGGTCAGAATGAGGAAGTTCTAGGGAACCAGCGTCAGGGTAATTCAGAAGACCACAATCAGGAACTTTCTGAGTGGACACGGGGGCCAGCTTCACTGAGTCAGGGAGTTTCATATCAGGCTATAGTCAGAAAGTTTCGGGAGGCAGGTAGTACACATTTGGAAGCTCAACTCAAAAACGAAACACAGCAGCCTATCAGAGAGAGAGAGAGAGAGAGAGAGAGAGAGAGAGAGAGAGAGAGAGAGAGAGAGAGAGAGAGAGTAGGTGTTTCCACAGTAAGGCCTGAAAACCAAGCGCTTAGTGAGACAAAAGAAAAGAAAATAATCTTAGACTTTCTGACCCAAAGTCATCAAAACACACACACACACACACACACACACACACACACACACACACACACACACACTCATTATGCTCATTAAGTATCTCATACGAGACTCAGTCTACGCCACACACTTTCTACCGCTGGAGACCAGTAGTAGAACACGACCTTCAGGCATTTATATTTACACTGGCTTTCGCTTATCACTGGGACTGGGATTCCCGCACCTGTCTTGTGGATCACTCGTACTCGTACAGAGTGCCACTCGCACTCATGGGTCGC
Source organism: Panulirus ornatus (assembly GCF_036320965.1). Classification (NCBI taxonomy): domain Eukaryota; kingdom Metazoa; phylum Arthropoda; class Malacostraca; order Decapoda; family Palinuridae; genus Panulirus; species Panulirus ornatus. The sequence continues at coordinate 72,384,618 of NC_092226.1, read as the reverse complement.
TCACATTGTGGGTCACACATTCTGCTATTGTGGGTCACTCATACTCGTATTATGGGTCACTCGTACTCCCATTGTGGGTCATACTCGTTCACATCTTGGGGGTCACTTGTACTCCTGTAGTGGTGGGTCACTCATACTCGTATCTTGGGGTCACTCGTAGTTTTATTGTGGGTCGTTCATACTCGTGTGAGTGTCCGCGGGCGTTGACAAGGTCGCACATCCAGAAGCTTCGGTGTTTGAGGCTGCCATCGCCCACATGGGTCGCGGCAGGTGAACCTCTTGAGTCCAGGATGGGGTCGTCCTCCCTCACCGACCCTCCTCGACCTGAAGTGTAGAATATGTCTCAGTTTTGCAGTGGCTGTTCAGAGACTTGGACTTCATAGCCTTTCAGTCTCAGAAAGTAACTGAACTTTTGTACAGGAAAAAATAAGGTGAGGATGAAAGAGCTTTTTTTGATACGTTTCCACGATTTCGAAGCAGTTCGTAGATGGTTGGAAGCAGCTCGAAGATGGTTTGAAGCAGCTCGTAGATGGTTCGAAGCAACTCGAAGATGGTTCGAAGCAGCTCGTAGGTGGTTCGAAGGAGCTCGAAGATGGTTCGAAACAACTCGAAGATGGTTCGAAGCAGCTCTAAGATCGTTCGAAGCACCTCGAAGGTATTACACGTCCGTTTTCTACATGGGCCAGGCCCTTGAAGACCCACTTCTCTGTTCTTTCGTTGGGAGAGTCGACTGAAGGCGTTCGTCGGGGGTTGAGGCTACAGAAACAGACCAGGGCGATTCTCCTGGGACACCGCCTGACCAACCTGCACCAGACCCGCCACAGTTGGTGGAGGATCATGAAGAGGACCACTGTCCTCCTTCACGAACACACCCTGGGGTTACGTCCACTAGCATCCACCGGACACACACACACACACACACACCCCTTCGTGAGCTGGAGACTTGGCTATGTCCCTCATGGTCTCGCACAGTGTGGCGGATGTCTCGACACATTGTAAGACACTCGAGAGATTGCCTGTACACTTTGGTGACGACCTGTTCCTTAAGGCATAGGTGAAACGTGAGGCCGTCATACTCAAAGGTCGTACCGTCATGCACTAGGGTCGTACCGTCATACACAAGGGTCGTACCGTCGTTCTCAGGGGCTGTACCGTCGTACCTAAGGGCGCTACCTTGTGCTCAAGGGGTTAAAGAGCAAACAGTAGAATGGCAATTGGTCATGCAGATCACCCAACGTATTTGCATATTATCTGTATCACGAGGAATACCATGTGTGTGTGATTACTACTTGTGTGTTACGGGGGGAGTGTTTTATATTCGTGTTGCCCCGCCTCTTAACCTCGTACATATGTACCATATCTTTATTCCTTTGTATTTCTACACACACACACACACACACATGCACACACACACACACATACCCTAGCCTGTGCTAGGTACCCATCTTATCGACCAGCCCTTCGGAAAAGGATGAACAGCTCGGTGTACTGTGGACAGGCTGCCGTGACCAAAACTCGAACCTCTTCGGGTTTGATCCCAGGCGGTTCTTGCGTGACAGTCAGTAACGCTAGCCACTACAACATGGAGGTCCGTGTGTGTGTGTGTATGTGTGTGTGTGTGAGACCCAGCACAATCATACTTTCGCATAAAGTTACATTGAATTCTTTAAGACTATCACCTAAAATGCATGTAGGAAAAGGGCATTTAATATCGACTGAAACACGGCATAAACCTTGTGAGCACGTTAACCTTAAGGTGAACGGTATGGTCCTTTGACCATGAAGGTACTGAGTGCACTTGAGCACTACGGTACGAGCCTTGGATATGAATAGCCTCGCCTTTTTTTTCCGCCTTTGACCCTTAAACTCCTAGAATGTAAACGAAATGCATCTCATTCTAAATTTACCGTTCGATTCACGCAGCGGAACCCAGGCGATGGAGTACCATAGCTCACTCACGTATCACTTCGAAGTCTCATTTGATCCGTGCGAGCGACCATGGCGTCGATTCGAAGCCTCAAGAAACTAGCGAAACAAACGCGGCCAGATCAGTCATAATCGTCATCATATAAACACGACAGACGAGTCGATCCACAGCTTCTTCATCCGTCAGAGATAGGATCAGAAGAATCCCAAGACCGGCAGTATTGAATAACACAACGCGATTTCGAAACGCACGAAGTGTTTCGAAAGCTTCAGGTGGTCGGGTGGCATCAGCTAGCGACTCCCTCTGTCGCTGACGGAGGGAGCAGGTGTCTCTGCCCTCAGGACACATGATAGCGGGCAGGGATAGGGAGGGAGGAGGCGCAGCCAGGGAGGGAGGAGGCGCAGCCTTTTATCTAACACATTTTGGGGTTCCCCTGGGAAGTGGCCTCCTCTGCCCCACCTGTTGTGCCACCTGGCTATCGTCTGGGGAGAGACTGTGCTCACGAAGAGAGAAAAAGAAAAAGAAATAGATGGAGGGAAAAAGAACATATGATTACGTATCACATATGAAGACTTTTTTTTTATTTCATTTATCTCCGTATTTCTTCCTTTGGATAATTTAGGTGGATTAGGACGTGTTGAGGGGACGGAATTTATGAGTATTTTTTTTTCTTTTATCTCGGAGATAAGAGCTAAGACTTCTGGCTCATGTCGAGATAACGCGTGGAAAAGGACTTTTAAGGGGGCGCCGCCCTTACGTATGTATCGTCCATGCCGCACTCATGGTAGTCATGACAGTTCATGGTAGTGAAAGAAAGCATGATTTCCATGGTATTAATGACGGCTTATGGTCGTGAGTGCATGATTCTCACGGTATTTAATGAACGCTCATGTCTTGCCTTACTGTCTCATTTTGTCTGTTGGACATTACTTGTTTTCCCCACACACGACGGTACGGTCCATGAGCACGACGGTACGATTTCCAAGGCACAGCGGTACGACCCTGGGCTGTGATGGCCTTTGACCTGACCCCTTTTTAGCCAGGTCAAAGGCCAGGCCATCATGCTCAAACACGTACCTTAGTGCTCAAGGGTCATGCCGTACTGCTCAAGGGCGTAGCGTTGTGATTACGGATCGTGCTCAAGGGTCGTGCGATCGTGCTAAAGGATCGTACCATCGTGCTCAAGGATCGTACCGTCGTGCTCAGGGATCGTACCATCGTGTTCAAGGATCGTACCGTCGTGCTCAAGGATCGTACCGTCGTGCTCAAGGGGATGAACACCCAGGTCTTCCGGTAAGCCATCCAGACTCCAGCATATACCAGATCGCTGAACAAACCAATGTCTCACACACAGTTAGACTCTCTCTCTCTCTCTCTCTCTCTCTCTCTCTCTCTCTCTCTCTCTCTCTCTCTCTCTCTCTCTCTCTCTCTCTCTCTCTCTCTCTCTCTCTCTTTCAGGCGAGGTGGAGGGGTATCCACTCCTCTCCCGGGACACACACCCGCACAGTTGGCTGAACAAGGATTGGCAAACTTTACAGTTCAACTTGGGGTAAGGTTAGGAACAAGTCGAGGCCTCTCTCGCGACATACAGATTTGCCGACGACTTTAAGTGTGACCTTTAGGGTTCGAGAGAAATGTGTTTGTCCCGGGTCTCGCTCCACAGGATAGTTTTACACCCACACACACACACACACACACACACACACACCACTTACATGGTCTGACACTCGAAAGTCAACTTCAGTCTTCCATTACCTTAAGGCAGCAGTTTAAACCGGAAAGAAATTAGTTACAAAACACCTTTGTAGAGAGTTTTGTTATTCTGTTTTATTTCAAATCCAGGAGAGTGTGCAGGGTTTGTATTTTTATCTTGGTTAATTAAATACACCCTCGTAATTAACAGGTATACAGTGTTTATGCTTTTGTTGGTATAATATACAGGCGTGATAACCACATGGTATCATTATGCTGTATCCTTATACTGTAAATAGGGGATAAACAGATACGGAATCCTTATACTGTAATTAGTGAGATATACGAGCATGGGACCCCTTATCCTGTATCTGGTACAATATACAGGTACAGTACCCCTATGTCCTTATACTGTAACTCATAGGATATATAAAATGCAAAGCCCTTATATTAGTATCTTGGGTACAGGCGATAGTATAGGGCCCTTAACCTGGTACAGGTGAGAGTATAGGGCCCTTAACCTGGCACAGGTGAGAGTATAGGGCCCTTAACCTGGTACAGGCGAGAGTATAGGGCCCTTAACCTGGTACAGGTGAGAGTATAGGGCCCTTAACCTGGTACAGGTGAGAATATAGGGCCCTTAACCTGGTACAGGTGAGAATATAGGGCCCTTAACCTGGTACAGGTGAGAGTATAGGGCCCTTAACCTGGTACAGGTGAGAGTATAGGGCCCTTAACCTGGTACAGGTGAGAGTATAGGGCCCTTAACCTGGTAATACTGCGTAACAGTCAGGGGAGAGTGACCTTACCGTGATGGTAACAGCTTTAGTATCACTGTTACGCAACTCAGGCAATGAGCATAACAACTTCTCCAGAGATAAATAAGTTACGGGTTTATCTTCACTATCTCGTGGGGCAGCGGGACCTCAGCCCGATATACCACGTGAATATGTGGAGTCAGAAAATAGGGTATACGTCTCATGAAGTCGGGGATTGGGGGGGGGGACCGATGAAAGTGACGACCGATGGACGTGGCCAGCTTCCTGGGCGCTGCAGGAGACTCAAAAGGATCCTCCTCCCGTACGGACGCATCGTGAAACCGACGTCATGAGCTGTCCCAACGCCCCGTGATGCTGCAGACAGAACTGCCTCGTCTGCTTACACCTGTGCTTCCATTTGTTTGTTTTCTTCTTCTTGGTATCTCTGCTGTGGCCTCATGAAGGCTCCTCATCTCACCTCACGTATCGCCTCACGAGTTGAGGCGATGAGGCTGAACAGCCACGGTGCCACGCACTGGGCCGCCCTGAAACACTTCTCCCACACTTGTTTCAGACCACTCATTCTCCTCGCCATATCCTCTCGCACACGTGCCCTTGCTCTCGTCATGAATGCACTGAAGCAATCAGACGATGATGGTCTTAGAAGCATACTAGACTCAGGACTTCCTCTAGTGTTTCCCTATCAGCATCTTCACCTTCCGTAAATACCGTCTGTGCTGTCTACTTTTTTCCCCTTTTTTCTCATTTTTAAAAGTTTTTCGTAGTATCTCCTGACCTGTAAAAAAAAGAAAAATCCGTTCCTTCTTTATATCTCCCTGGCTCTTCAGTAGCCCGAAAAGTTCGAACATATCATTCTAACACAATCACTACAAATTGTAGCCTGCGCGCCTCGCCAAGATGACTTACAACCAGCTTTCAGTTCCCCGGGGGTGATATTTCTATTCTCGCTGAAGTTAAATACAGCAAGACAACCACTGCCTCCGTCCAGTCATCAGACACACGACCACTCTACCACACTGCCACGCATTCTCTCCACTCCATTTGTCTGCAGCTTCGCTTCAACTCCTCACTCATTCTGCTCCACACTTCCCCTAGTCTACACCATCAGTTCTTTTCCATATTCTCAACGTGCATATACTCCTCTGATTACCCTACCTCCCCACCCTTGTATCGTCTTCAGCTTCCTCTCTACCTATTCCACTTTCTCGCAACCCTAAGTTATATGGGATCAACACCCAGTTCTCCCACACCGTCACCTACCTCCTCCCCAAGCACTCGAGTCTTGTCTAACTCTCAAAACTTCCTCCTGTGTCGCAGTCTCCACAACCTCACCTCCCCTTCGGCACCTGCTTGCCTCCTCCCAGAGTAGCTTGTTATTCACCCTCACGTGTTCAGTCGCACAGTACCCGAGGTCCTCATGTGCTGCTCCTGTTATACCCAAGTACCGGCTACATTATTCGGGACTTGTTATTCCACAGACCTCACGCCTGTCATTCCACACTTTACCTTTTCCAGATTATCATCATCGTGCCTTCTTGAGCAGCAGAACTCTGAATCCTTCTGAGCACGACGGTACGAACACTTAAGCGCGACTCCACGACCCTTGAGCAACTTCTAACGACCCTTGTGTATATTGGCCTGGCCCTTTGACCTGTTCCTGGAGGATTCGTAGCACCATCATCCTAGTCCTCTTGTTCCCACAAATCCTTACGTAACGTAACGTGTGCGTAACGCATTCCTCCTAGCACACCCCCCCACACACACGTCTCCCCAGCAAACCTCACTTTTGATAACATCGGCACCTACCTCTTAAAGGCAGCTCCTCTTCGAAGCTAAGCTTTTACGCCTTCGATCACCGAAAGCGCTAATCCCTCTTCCTCCGTCTCTCTTCTGCATTCCCTTTCTCACATCACATGTCCGAGAACACGCAAGGGTTAACACTGGCCTACATTAGACTGTCGTAGGATCTGATCAGTCCCAAATCCAACGCCTCTTTCCTAGACTTCATTATAACTCCCCTCTTTCCTAGCCTTCATTATCACACATAAGTGTCATGTTCATCCTAAAAAGAAATAAATCAGCTTCTTTTTCGAGTTCTCTCATATAAGAATGAAACATTTCTACCCCTTGTCTGTCATTTCAAGTGGAAGTACTACTGATGATTTTGATCTTTTCATCTCTCCAACCACTCATCACTCCTCACACACACACACACACACACACACACACACACACACACACACACACACACACACACACACACGCACATTATTCAACACACCCAAGCCATCCTTCGCCGAACATATCTTCCACTTTAATCAGCTCACGTTCCCTGTCTGACCTCCTCACACACACACACACACACACACACACACACACACACACACACACACACTCCTCCAGTCGTGTCATGTGAGTCTGTGTTTTCGTTGACGGGTTTCGGGCACACCGTCTTTCGTCCGAGGTCTCATGCACCCAGCCACAGACCTCATGATGGATAGGGTAAGCATGCTCATTTTCCTGTGGTACATTGTCTTCCTTTCTCAAGAAATATATATATATATATATATATATATATATATATATATATATATATATATATATATATATATATATATATATATATATATATATATATATATATATATATAAAGGGGCTCCCGTAGTTCTGAGGCTGCGCTACATTCAGTAGGAGGGACACGATGGACTTCCTTTTTTGAAAAGCGAGGAATTCTCTTCGACGAGACTGTGCGCTCTCTCTCTCTCTCTCTCTCTCTCTCTCTCTCTCTCTCTCTCTCTCTCTCTCTCTCTCTCTCTCTCTCTCTCTCTCCAACTGACGATGACACAGCTTCGCTCAACGTGACTCGTTCACTCGTGAAAGTTGTTTTGAATGAGCGAGGCCTGAACATGCAGGAGTGTGCTGGGCGTGCACGGGATGGGACCAAACTTGGGCGATGTCATATTGGGTGCGTCGTGCTGTCACGGGGCTGAGCCAGGGCATATGAAGTGGTCAAGGGAAACCACGCAAAGGGCCCGTGGTGCTTGACAGTGGATAAAGAACTGTGGTTTCGGTGCATAATACATGACAGCTGAGAGAATGGAAGTGAGCCAGTGAGGCCATTCTTCCTCTGTTCCTGGCGCTAAGTTTTTTCTTCTTTTTATTTTTCAACCCAGACATCATACGCTCCTCGCTCTCCGTCTCCCCTGTTGTGACTGTCGCCACTTTTCCTTATTCGTACCCTACCATTCTTCCCGTCTTATCCGGCCGGGTTCACACTCTTGTCACACCGATGTTATTGTCCAAGTGAGAAATTTTTAATCAGTTCCCTCCGTTACGTTAAGATCTGGTCACCTCCTGAGGCCGCTCTTCCCGATGTCTAAGACGAGTTTAACTCAAAAAAAGGAAAATCAGATTGAAATTGTCACTTTTCTCTCATTTAATCCCCCTTGAGCACGACGGAGCGACCCTTGAGGACGACTGTGCGACCCTTTGGTGTGATGGCCAGGCCCTCATACCCTAGAGTCGTACCGTCGTGCTCAGGGGTCGTATACCGTCGTGCTCAAGGGTCGTACCCTCGTGCTCAAGGATCGTACCGTCGTGCTCAAGGGTTGTACCGTCGTGCTCAAGGGTAGTACCCTCGTGCTCAAGGGTCGTACCGTCGTGCTCGAGAATATAACGCTATTCCTGAACTTCATTTTTTCCTATAGCCTTATTCATTCTATGAATCTAAACAATTCCAATTCTTCCTATAGAGAAACAATTTACTCCACGGTCAGATTTTTATTATATATATATATATATATATATATATATATATATATATATATATATATATATATATATATATATATATATATATAAATTTTCTTTTTTTTCGTTCGCGGAAATTGTGAAATTGCTTTCACTGTGAGATACATATTGTTATTATTTTTTGATCTATACTTCCTGACTTGCAAGAAATACGGTTAACGGTTGAAGCCAAATACAGACTATCTTTTCTAAGATTTACATTATTATGGATGACAGATGAAGGGGGGGGGGGAGACACTGACCGAGCAACAATGCCAAGAACAGTGATATTAGGAAATGATAACAGTGACTCTTGGACAGTGATGGTGAAAATCTGTTGCTAGGACATGAGAGCAGTGACACTAAAACTGTGATGTAAGGACATGAGAGCAGTGCTATTAGAACAGTGATACTGAGGCTCGAGAACAGTGACACTAGAATAGTGATACTAGGACGTGAGAGCAGTGACCCTGGAACAGGACACGAGAGCGGTGACACAGAACGGTGATACCAGGGCGTAAGAACAGTGAAACTAGAACGTAAGACAACGGAACAGTGAAACTAGAACGTAAGGCAACGGAACAGTGAAAGTAGAACGTAAGACAACGGAACTGCGAAACTAGAACGTAAGACAACGGAACAGTGAAAGTAGAACGTAAGACAACGGAACAGTGAAACTAGAACGTAAGACAACGGAACAGTGAAACTAGAACGTAAGACAGCAGAACAGTGATGGTAGGATGAAGGAACGGTGATTCTAAGTGTGTTACTAAGAACGTTCACCATCGGTGTGGACAGTTGTCATATGTCATTTCGATTGAGACATTTCGTATACAAACATCTAGGAACATTCGCCCCCCTATCTAAATCGGTCACCCAATACAAATCTAGAAATGTAATCTCTCAACCTTCTCGTTATATTATTTACGACCATCGCTCCTAAGTTTATATATATATATATATATATATATATATATATATATATATATATATATATATATATATATATATATATATATATATAGAGAGAGAGAGAGAGAGAGAGAGAGAGAGAGAGAGAGAGAGAGATGCTTTCGGTGGCCTGTTTTACGGTAATTTTCCATCTTGTATCGTAGATGTCATCACTTTTTAACCACATCCTCACCGCTCTCTCTCTCTCTCTCATGGAGACGGACAAGCCAATATTTCCCTGGGGGGCCAACACCGCATTTCATGAATCGTGTTAATGGTTATTACTCTCTGTTGTTTGTATGTAAAGAATATATTTGCATTCGTTCTTTTCTGGTGCCGTTGTTTTTAGCGAACTTGTTGATATGTTTTTTCTTCTCATTTTTTTTGTGAAGCGTGAACGCTGCAGAGGACCCGGTGGAGGCGTTGCTGGCATGAACAGTCCGGTGGATCTGGTGGGAGGATGTTGCTGGAGGGAGGACAGCTCTCGGTGCGGGTCAGGTGGAGGTGGTAGCGCTGATGCTACCCTGGTAGGTGGAATAAGGTGGTCGCGAGATGATGTTAGATTGGGTGTACAGGTGTTTATTTTAACTGCCACATCTGCAGCACAGGGCAACAGATGTGTTCGTGCACGCCTCCACACCCACACCCACACACACACACACACACACACTCACACACACAGCCTAGGTTGTAAATAAGGAAATAGATAAATAGATAAAAACGGTTGATTGGCTGTAGGCAGCCATTTGTCTGAAAACACAGTTGAGGTATTACAGGCATTACAGAACTGGGAAGTCGTATGACAGTTACCAGTTAACTAATCACGGAAGACTTGGGTGAGCTGGGTAGTTCCACACTTTGGATAAGCGTGTGGGGTGAGGTAGATATAGATAGCCAGGGTGGTAGATATACAGGGATGATTACAAAGTCACAAGTGTGATATATCAAAGGACAGGACGTTGTTTGCGGCGCCCAGGTCTAATGTGGATCATCACAGTCCTGGTGTGGTTGATGGTGTGACGTTGTTGGCCGTAGTTCACTCCTGAAGGTCGTTGATGATGTGCTGAATGGCTCTGAACTCAGGAGAGTTGTTGATGATCGTGATGCTGAAGTGTGGAGTCGTCCGCGTCCTTCCAGCGATGGTTTGTGTCCTTCAGGGCGTCGCTGATAAGGATGAGGAAGCAGAGCGGGCCCCATCTTGGTGCCCTGCGGTACACCACATGTTAGGGGTGGTGATGACCATGTGGCTCCCCTGAGCAGGACGGTTTGGTGTCGCCCGGTCCGGAAGTTCGCCCAGCCACGAGACGAGACCTCCTTCTCCCCTTCCGTAGCCCCAGGTCGACGGCTGTCCTTATGATGGTAGTATGGTCTTCCAAGTCGAAAGCCTCAGTAAAGCGTACGTAGGTGAGTGCCACCGAGGTCTGGCGCTACTCCAGGCTGCGGTAAACGAAGAGTAGGAGGCTGATAAGGCATTGAGAGGCGAAGGAAAGACTTCATTCTCCCAAAATACTGAGGGAAGTTCTACTGAATCAGTAGTGGCAGTGTGTGTGTGTGTGTGTGTGTGTGTGTATTTACATGCATTGGAGTAAACATTTTACATATATACAAGGTTAAGAGACGGGGCAACACGAGTGTATAACTCACTCACCTTAACGCACTCATTGCAATGGCATGATTAAGTGGGGTGGTATTTTCTTCATGTGTTATCATTTCCTTGAGGTCGAATATACGTATCTGTAGCACTAATATGGCTGGCCCTCTGCTCTATAGTGAAGGAACAGGAAAGTCTTTGATGGTAATTCAGTACATTTGCCCTCAAAATGTCTCCTCCATGAATGAGAGCGACCATCCTTGTTAAGCAGGTGGTTTGAGGTAACCAGACTGGTAGTTTGAGGATGCGGTGATTCGGGGTGATTAAGAGGTCGTGATTAGGTGATTGGAGGTTAGAATTAGTTAGGTGAACAGAGGTTGTAGTCAGGTGTAACCAATCATGTGGCATGGTGTTCTAATTTGCCCGATGATTAGAGATGATTAGGTGATCAAAGGCCGTAATTGACGAGGTTGTTAGGAGGTCGTTATTATACAGGCTACTTTTTTTCCCTGTGATTAGAGGTCGTTTTCACATCGTTGGTAATTAACCAGGTGATTAAAGATTCTATTTGATTATATTAGAGGTTACCGTAAAGGTGATAAGAGGTCTTAATTAGTCCTGTCCCCCAGTCCTAGTCCCCACTCCTGGCATGTAGTTAGACCATAACGTAATTTACAACCTCGATTCTCACCATGTCGTGGTTGTGGGTACTGATCCCTTACAGTTGCGCTTGGGTCCTGGCCCTCATTCTTGACCCAGAGTCCCTACCCCTCAGGGCTATTGACTCTGTACTTACCACTTGCTCCCAAGTTGTGTAACCCTAACCCTCAGACTTAGATGGACCTGAACTTACCATCATGACTTAAGACGTGGCGCGGTGGTTCACATAGTCTTAGGCCTTGAAGCCGAAATGCGTCTGAACTTACCATAGGAAATCTGTACATGCCACCAGCGCACGTACAACAGGGTCTGGAGACGTCAGTGAGAGAGTCTTTTATTTTTCATGTTAGCTGAGACGGCACGTATAGCTGAGCCCCTAATCAAGGCCATCTCATAAACGCTATATATATATATAAAAAAGCAAATGGATTTGTATGTAGCATTTATGGATCTGGAGAAGGCATATGATAGAGTTGATAGAGATGCTCTGTGGAAGGTATTAAGAATATATGGTGTTGGAGGCAAGTTGTTAGAAGCAGTGAAAAGTTTTTATCGAGGATGTAAGGCATGTGTACGTGTAGGAAGAGAGGAAAGTGATTGGTTCTCAGTGAATGTAGGTTTGCGGCAGGGGTGTGTGATGTCTCCATGGTTGTTTAATTTGTTTATGGATGGGGTTGTAAGGGAGGTAAATGCAAGAGTCCTGGAAAGAGGGGCAAGTATGAAGTCTGTTGGGGATGAGAGAGCTTGGGAAGTGAGTCAGTTGTTGTTCGCTGATGATACAGCGCTGGTGGCTGATTCATGTGAGAAACTGCAGAAGCTGGTGACTGAGTTTGGTAAAGTGTGTGGAAGAAGAAAGTTGAGAGTAAATGTGAATAAGAGCAAGGTTATTAGGTACAGTAGGGGTGAGGGTCAAGTCAATTGGGAGGTGAGTTTGAATGGAGAAAAACTGGAGGAAGTGAAGTGTTTTAGATATCTGGGAGTGGATCTGTCAGCGGATGGAACCATGGAAGCGGAAGTGGATCATAGGGTGGGGGAGGGGGCGAAAATTTTGGGAGCCTTGAAAAATGTGTGGAAGTCGAGAACATTATCTCGGAAAGCAAAAATGGGTATGTTTGAGGGAATAGTGGTTCCAACAATGTTGTATGGTTGCGAGGCGTGGGCTATGGATAGAGATGTGCGCAGGAGGATGGATGTGCTGGAAATGAGATGTTTGAGGACAATGTGTGGTGTGAGGTGGTTTGATCGAGTAAGTAACGTAAGGGTAAGAGAGATGTGTGGAAATAAAAAGAGCGTGGTTGAGAGAGCAGAAGAGGGTGTTTTGAAATGGTTTGGGCACATGGAGAGAATGAGTGAGGAGAGATTGACCAAGAGGATATATGTGTCGGAGGTGGAGGGAACGAGGAGAAGAGGGAGACCAAATTGGAGGTGGAAAGATGGAGTGAAAAAGATTTTGTGTGATCGGGGCCTGAACATGCAGGAGGGTGAAAGGAGGGCAAGGAATAGAGTGAATTGGAGTCATGTGGTATACAGGGGTTGACGTGCTGTCAGTGGATTGAATCAAGGCATGTGAAGCGTCTGGGGTAAACCATGGAAAGCTGTGTAGGTATGTATATTTGCGTGTGTGGACGTGTGTATGTACATGTGTATGGGGGGGGGGGGGCCATTTCTTTCGTCTGTTTCCTTGCGCTACCTCGCAAACGCGGGAGACAGCGACAAAGTATAAAAAAAAAAAAAAAAAAAAATATATATATATATATATATATATATATATATATATATATATATATATATATATATATATATATATATATACCCTAACCTGATCCAGGTACGCACTTCTTTATCAACCAACAACTAGGGGTGGATGAACAGCTGGGTTGACTGTGGACTGACTGCCGTAACCGGGATTCGAACCTGTGCGCTCGACCCTGGGCGGCCTGAGAATGCGTCACGGTCAGGAACGCTAAGCCGCTCCACTGGTCGCTTGGGGCACCATGCCAGACGCAAGCGTTGCGTGACGTCCAGCTTCGTCTGTTCCTGAATTCACCCCCTTACTTTGTTTCATGTGTCTTCCACACGTCCGTCCGTTCCCCCACTTTCCACCCGCTTGCCTTCCCCTCCCGCCGCTTTCTCCTGATCCATCAATGGCGCCCTTGATTTATTTATCAAAGTGAGATCGGCCACGGCCAGTGTTCTATGACTTGGAAAAAATCTAGTTGCCGTGATGCTGTGGATATGCTGGCTGTAATGTGTAGGTGACTCGGGGGTACCTCGGTTCGAGTCTTAGAAAAGAAAGGTAATTTTCAAGAATATCCTCTGAGGATACAACAAGGACAGACCACGTATATAGCATGCTTGGTGTGATTCTTCCAAACTGCATAATCAAACATTTATACAAAACTTAACCTTACATCCAGTTCAATGCGTAGGTAAGACTGTAAAGTATGCATGCACACGAATCCACAGAAATGAACATGTCAAAAAATGCATTGATGATCAATACTCATATATAAAAAGAAAAAGTGTTTATAAGGAATGGTAGAAAATGGAATGCTGTGCCTGGGAACTTTCTCAAAACCCGAGTAATGTTTTCAGTATTGTCGTAAACGCCCCATGTAATATTTGTTAACCTAGTCGAAATATTATTTTGCCTGTATTGACAGAAACCAACATCAGTAAAACCTATTTTTCGAAAAAAAAAAAAAAAGTCATACGTAGCGAGCTTACGATTAAGGAATGGTTCGGCACATTAATACCCACCCACCTTGTAATCTTCCCTTACAGTTAAGTAGCACCCCTCGGCGCTCGCATCAGACAACAATGCAGTGAAATTACGCCAGCCGTCGGGGGGTAATAACATGCACGTATGATGTGCGTGCGACGATAAGGTTATGTGGGACGTGTGGGTTTTACAAGGAGGTTTCCCACGCCAGTTTTATCATCGAACTGCGTACATAGCCACAGTACACTCTGTCAGGCACACGGCTCCCTTATTCTGTCTTAACAGTACGTACGTGTGTCTCACTGAGAATAGCCTGTGGAAGAAATGCCCGATCGCTCGACTCGCGTGTCTTACGTAACCTCAAAAGTCGAAGTCCATGAGGCGCTTAATGAGAAATGTCAGACCATCCCAGAAACAGATACGCATATGTGTCTTCACACAGTGTCTTGAAGCTTCGTCACTTATTATGTAAAACGTAGACTTGAGTCTGTATCTTCCTTCGCATCATCTTCATTCGTTACTGTAATTACTGAACTACATCCTGTGATGTCAGATTTAATCTCTTGGTTATTGTTACCCCGTGATCAGACTTCTATAATAGTAACATACAAACTTTGAAGAATTTAGAGAGAGTCCGTGAAGTATAAAATTCACAAAGAATTCGTGAAAAATATTTTATCAGCATCTGTATCTGAAACCATGTCCCTAAAGTTTAACAAAACATTTATGTAATTTGATTGTAAAATCCTCCAGATCCGGACAAAATCCTGGCAAATCTAATCAGCTGTGAATAGAAAAAGTGACGCCGTATTTCCAGTTTTCTCCCAAGGGATAGGCGACTAAGGGGCGGGAAATGCTTCCTTGATGTAATATTACTATATATAACAAGCAACAGAGGAAGGAAACAAGCGACGATTTTTTCCTTGAAGGCCTATTCCTGATGTAACCTCGCTAAGGCTGGACAAGGCGAGATAGTATTAAGAAATTCATTTGATGGCAGAAAAAGGAAGCTTATCGCATCGCAACGTAACTTGAACAGTTCAGCTTAGATCATGTTCTTCAGTATTAAGTCGTCTAACTTGTAGAAAGAAGAAAGATCATATCAAGTGTACTTTCCTGTAAATTAACGAATTTAGTCAATCGTCAGCAAGTACAGAGGACGGCGAAATGGCATTGTTCAGTCGTACAAACATACCGCAGTAAGACATTTCTCTCCGTACCTCCCATATTGCTGGCACAGCCATCCCGCTCAAGAATAAAATGCTTTGCCGAAAACATATCACCTTAGCATGCAGCAATTTCTATCCTGCTAAGGAGATGGATGAATCATTGGCAAGTGTATACGGGAGTTAGTCATCGTGCCTGCAAAGAAGACCGCCTTTTTGTAGCATAGATCGATGGCTTTAGGCCATCGATGGCGGAACTGCGCTCGCCTCGCCCAGATTTCATGTGAAAACAAGCCACTGCTCTCTCAGGGGGAAAAGAAAATGCTGCTTACTTACCGAGGATTCTATGTACCAAGATTGTAGTTTTACACTTTTAATCGGTTTCCCTTATATTTTTTCTTTTCTTTTAGGAGAGTCAGAGCAAAACTAACTCATCTGTAATTTTAGATATTAGAACGTAAGAAAAGTGACTGACACAATATATATTTCTGACTCGAGAAAGGTTATTAATGGGCCTTTGTTAGGGAGAAAGGAATAATGTCGAATATGATGTACTTGAAAAAATAGTTCTGTATGTATAATCTCCGCTGTAAAAATATTAGCCAAGCCCAGGTGAAGCAACTACCATTGTTTCTAAATTCAACAAAGCCTAGCCTTTGCCGTGGATATCTGGGACGCTGCAAGAGCGCTACACAAGATAACATAAATCGTACCTCTTAACATTTAGACCAGACGCCAATCATATGTCGTAAGTGCTCTGATTAACCACTAAGAAAGTAATATTATGTAACGAGGAGTACATGTTGATAAGGCAGCCCCTCTCTCAGCATCGGCTTCTGTTTATTAGTCCCACTGTTGACTTCGATTTAACAGGATCCAGGACTGCTTCAACATCAATTGCTTGCCGGCCTACACAACCGGGTCGGCTTAATCTATATATCTAATAATTTCATGAATTTGACTTTTATCCTCGTTTTCCATCAGATGAATAGATTATTTTGTTTCGAAAGATACCTTGATAAGGCAAGTAAATACCGTTGTGCCTTGTTGAGCTACAGTGTACCAAACTTTAAAATATTTTCTAGTCTTTTTGCCCTCCTCAAGGATTTGCCGCCTTCTTTTAACATTTTCTTCACATTTTTCTTTTTCTTGGTGGAAAACTGGCCTTCACGATATTGATCAACTGATGATCAGATCGAGTGCAACTCATTTTTTTAAATGCTAAGGATTATAATTCTGTGTATCAATGTATAACTGTTAAGATCTATTTCACAAGTTAGTTTACGGTGTGAGGCGAACCGTTAGGCTCAGTCTAAACTTTTGAATTCAGTTCAAATGTGATAAAAGCGAAAGGGATGACTTCATATTTCCAAGGAATGCGGGATTATTTTTTTCTTTTTTACTAGAGGGCCGTGAGAATCAAAGAACAACCTGTGGTAAGTCGCCAGGCAAGAGCCCTGTTCACGTTCTGTCTGTCTGCCTGAACTCAGCGGTGGGGAGGCAGGCAGAGAGGGGTCGGGAGGGAAGCAGAAGACGAGGAATGGAGTGGGTGGGAGAAAGGCGGAGAAGGAGGGCATCCAGGAGAGAATGGACGATGTGAGTTAAGGATTTATCTATGGAGACTGAAAAACCGTAGGTGACTAAGCTGAATTTGAGGGGAAAGGATATTACATAGAGATGGGGTAGAGAAGCAGTAATCATAAGTGCAATCTACGGAGAAGAGTTTGTGATGAGTACTGTAGAGAAGGGAGAGTAAGACGGGTAAGGGTGAGTGAGCGAGCAGAGGGAATAAAATGATAAGACATCGAAAGGATAGTAATATTGGATCCTCTGTTTAATAAATAAACATTGTTTCCAGTAATCCCATCAAATCATGTTCTCTACCATAAATTACACCGGATATGTTCTTTGAATTTCTCACTTTTACCTAATCAACATGCGTGAAATGTCCACAGTGACGGGCAGTTAAACCCTGTAGTTTGGCGAACCCATTATCCTCACTGTGTTTTGACTTTGATAAGTTTCATATAATATACTTACTGTAAGACGCCTGCCGTCCTGTCTATCGTGGTAGAGGAAGGAGGTGGCAGTGGTAAGTCTGAAAACCTGTCGAGGTAGCCTGGCAGAGCCCGTCTGACTGGGTGAGCGGGACTGGCGCGTCCACCCAGCGAGCCCGAGCTGTCAGGCAGTATGGCGGTGGTCGCGGGAGTGTGAGGGAGCGTCATTCCTCCGCTCTCACCGCTCAGACCGCTCCGCATTCTCCTACGGTTCACAGGCGGTGCTACTGCTGCTGCTCGTGAAAAGGAGGCTCCATGCAGGAACCCCTTGCAGTGTACCAAGTTGGCGTGTGCAGGAAGGTGTATTGTAGTAATCGGATACTGAAGCCTCAAGCTTAAGAAAAAAAAAATAAAAACCAAAAAAAGTGCAAAACCAGGCGTGACGAGACTGCAAAATAACCATTTTTAGTGTGATTATTATCGCTGCAGCAACCTGTGCGTGAAAACAAATTCCATTGAGCTATTTCGAGTTCATGAAAGGACTAGTGGGCCGGTTCGCTGTCAGGGAAAGAAGTATTGTTATGTGTAGAAACTTGGGGAAAGAGAACGGGGTGACGCCAAGGAGCCACACAAGCGTGAAGCACATGAGACAATAGAGAGAAATACGATTCTTGAGCTTCCTCCCGACTTAAATTTTCCTCCGGAACACTCCTTCCCTAACTCCCCCAGCGTCGCTGTTCTGTTTTTACCCTGTGACAACCTTCAGACTTTTGTTTACATGGACTTAAATGGTTACGGGCAAGTGTAACCAGTGCTCAAAAGGAAGGGGATATCAGTCTTCACTTGACAGACATTTTGCAGTCAACGAGACCATTCCATTTACTAAACCTGTGATAGTTGATTAGACAAGTATTGAAGCAGAACAACTTGTATGCACAAAAAGTTAAAGTTCTGCTACTAAACTTAGTCGCGTAAGTGGAACACTTGAGAGAAATCTTGAACTCGTGACCACAAGTGTCGGTACTTTCAAGTTGAGTACCACATATCGTCGAAACGGTTGTTTCCGATGATGAACTGGCTTTGAAATGCCTTATGAGAAGTATCTAGTAGTATTAGTGAATCCAAGAGTGTGCTGAATGTTGGAGAGAATTACTACCGGTAAAGTTCCACCCAGGGCACCCCAGGGCCCAACTACCAGGTAGGCTTTCTACATGTGTCTCAGGTTATTTGGTAAAAATTATAGAGCAGAGCCTAGTGGAACAGTATCAGTTTCACCTTGTTATGTATTCCCGTTTTACGAATATGTCTGAAAAGTACGTAGGAGTTAAGTTCCATTTGAATTCGAAGTTGAAAGTGGAATAAGGAAGCAGCGCTTGTGGTTGTGGAATGTAGGTGGACGTGACGCCTTGATCGAAAAGTCTGCGGGTTTTTAGTGTTGGTTTTGGTGATGGTGGGTCATGTACTTAGCTGTCACGTCGTTTCCTGGTGGTGCTACATTTTTCTGAGGAAATTCTTCATTGCTCAGCGACACATTTCACTGTAATCGAGGATGAGTGGTATAACATAGTAGGGAATATTAAAGGAAGTTTACGTGGAAATATAAAGAGCTGAAGTTAGCTTGCCCATCTCCATGGCTCTAGCGAAAATACCTCAGTTTAAGCTGGTGGCTAAACCTCCGTAGATCATTGGAAGGATCCGTAATTTGCACCTTGATACATTAAAGGAAAAGTTTTTGAATGAGTGAACTTAAGTTCATCCTATCGGTTCATATGTAAATTAGTTGAAATTGACATTCGAAAAGACATAAATATGCCCAAGAAAGTTTGTGGTATTACTTGCCTTTAATAATTCATTAGTAGAAGTAGCATTTGTCATCAAATAGCATCATGTGCTGAGAAAACAAAATAAAAGTTCATGAGCATAACTAAATGTAAGTTAATATTTCTGAAATAGTGCTCGCGTGTGTCTCGTACATTTGCAGTCTATTAGGTTTAACATTTTATAAGTCTTTGCGTCACTTGTATGACATCAAGCCCTTTCTTATTTGGCGTTTGGATCGGTTCAGTGTTTGGTAAAGAGATCCTTTTATTATCATGACTGATAATTTATTTGATCACAAAAACAGTTTCTCCGTATTTTAACGTTATTTGCCCGAGTTTTCTTCCTGTAACTTCGTTTTTGCTGTCTCTTTAATGCGATGAATACGAATATTAGCGAAAGTGGGTGAAGTAGACGGAATTATAGTTACAAATTAGGATTGTGATCAATCCTTTCTGATACAATGTCCACTGTAGGTAGTCGCAGTGTTGTTACTCCGCCACTCTCCCTTATTACTTTGACTCTAAAGCGTTTTGCTTCCCGGATATTTGCTGCATTTTCTTTATTCTATGTGTACTTGTTTCATGTGTAATTCCGGTCCGTGGGTTAATTTGATAAGGGTTGAGTATACGGAGGGAGGGAAAATAGGCCATCATAAACGTCTGCCAAGTGATGACCAGCAGCCCGTGCTGTGACTGCTAACGTAACTTCTGTGGTTCCCTGAGACTATTACTCGCTATTTCCAGTTGTACTTACCCTCAGCCATAACTTACTGCCTCCTGACAGTGATTGGCTTTGGCTCCGTGTGAACGCCAGTGACTGACACTGAGTGACGACTTGCAGATCCGAGTTTGTGTCCATAATTTCCAGTCAGAGTTGATGTAAACCAGCACTAAACAGAAACGACAAATTAGCTTACCCGAAATACACCGAACGAAGACCAGTGGCGCTTAACTGTAATGGGTTTGACAAGAGGAAGAACTGTTAAGCCTGAGATAGCTAACCTGCCTTTACTGTGAGTCATGGCGTGCCGCTGTTATTGCCTGGGAATGTCAGACATGACAGCATAAAGTGCTGTTTGTTCTCATTTGTCAGGGATGACGCTTTTAGTTTCATGAATGAGTGCGTTCGCTTTTCATTTGTCAGTAGAGACTTGTAAAGTGAGACTAATTTCCTTTTCCGTGATACTGCCAAAGGGCCTTTCTGCTTTACGTTCATGCCCTTTCAAGTGATGCAGACGGAGTCTGGCACCCAGACCACCACCTGCTGAAGGTCGTACAGGGTTGGGGGTGAGGGGGTTAGTACCCCAGTCACAGCACCTCTGGTCCACCACCACCCGCGGCCAGATGCCCCCTGCCGTGGCCATGAGCAAGGCACGTGGGCTCTTTAACGTTGAGTGAGTGGCGAGGCGAGGTTGCCAGAACACCAACTACCGAGAATTTGGCGCAAAATTTTGAATATTTACCTTACTATAACCTCTGCTCCCGGGTAAGGATGACGTGTCGTGGTATATTTATATAATTATACATATAACAAATGACAACATTCGTGATGACGATGACACCGAAATAGGACATAGTAGAAATAGATATGAGACCTCAGTAACTGAATACAGGGGATGTTTTTGTGAATAAAATGGAAGCTGTGATCATGGAAAGTACATGCCAAAATACTGTACTGCTTTCTTGTTTGATTAACACCTTTTAAGGGATCGGACTAATGCCAATGTACTGTCACGGACATATGCAAAGCATCCTGCCGGATCCCTTCTTACCTTGAACGTGTGAAGTGAGAAGGCCGCCAAGGAGAGCAGGGTTATTTAGCAGGACATCCGTCAGTACCAGCGTTCGTCAGGATTTTGAACCATGGGCTCTTAAAAGAGTTCACAGCAGGTCCTCGCTGCCCTGCTCACCGTATCGGGTGTAATGAAAGACATTAGAATGTCTTTATATATATATACAGGAGGTTCATTTGAATGAAATGGCACCCATGTCGTGTTGACATGACGGAAGGGCACTAGGGAAATTACTCGATGTTATTGTATGTTCGGTGGAATACATATTCCGTGATCTTGAAGGCTGTATTTACCCCAGGTATGAATTAGCGGATCGGTCAAGATGTAGTGGTCTGTCGTGGTTGAATATTTCAGTCTCATACAACACCACTTTGATTGTAATCATGCTTATGAATTAGTAGATGTCGGATACTGTATCGCTTCAGTAATTTTAGATATCAAGAAGAACGTTCACTGTACGGAAGTGGTATTGATATGATTGTTTAGTGTACAGAAGTGGATGTAGTGAAAACGAAGTGGGTGACAGGTTTGTCACGGGACAAATATAAACTCTTGGGGTCCTTTACGCCATTGATGGAGTGGGTGGTCCGTGCTAGGGGAACGGACCTTTGATAATAGTGGGTGGGTACTGGCTCTGACGTCCATCCCCGCAGGACTGTTTCAGGTTTTTATGCTGAGTTTAACTGTGGTATTTCTTTAGATTCTGTTGCTGCTGTGTTTGGCCACTGGGCTACGGGAAGATTTAACCTGCCAGTTTTGCTTGTGTGTTAGACTTGTATTATCGTTATCTCCTTGAGAGGAAAGTGTTTGTGATTATACTACTAATTGCGTGTTACGGGTAGAATTTTACAGTCGTGTTGCCACGTCTCCTAACCTTGTATATATGTACCATATCTTTATATCAATATATATATGCTTTGGTCTCTTTATTGATCGTTAGTACAGAACACAGTAATTCTCCATTAAAAAAAGCTAACTTGCGAATGAATTGTTCTCTGTACGATTCTTCATGTCGAGGTGATCCCTAAAATTCTGAATGTATGTCGTATACTTTAAAGGGAGGGACGGATGTATCAAAGTATGCCAACGTATATGCATCTCTAGTTAGTGCTTGAGCCTCCGGTGATGCGCTATCAAATAATTTATTATATTTGCATTAGCATTTACATCATCACTCACCTTTAGTTAGGAAACATATGCACCAGTAAGCGGTTGAGGCAGGTGTTAGTTACAGCCTCGCATTAGACCCTTGCTGAAATATATATATATATATATATATATATATATATATATATATATATATATATATATATATATATATATTTAAGGGATGTAACAGATGCCAGATTCAATGCTTATGCGGATGCATAGGAACAAGCTGTAGTTATGTCACTGATGCCCCTGGTCATGAACTATGTTATAATGTTAAAAGCACAGATAGGCCATTTTATCAGCAACATGATTACTGATTGATTCACAGCAAAGTCAGTCACGTAATATCATGTAAATTGATGCTTTCTGATGATATTGAAATTCTGGTATATTTCTTCAATATGTACGAGTCAGACACTCGACATTTGTGTTGGGCGAAGACCCAACTCGTAATGCATCCAAGCAACCACATATCCCTCAGTCTCTGCTCTTTACACAAATAGTTAAAACTTTGTAAAATATCTTTATTTTATTCCTCTTACGTTTCGTGACGTACTCTCTCTACATTTTTAAACCTTTGTATTTAATTCCAAGTATTGAAAGCGTTTCTGCTTTGTCATAGCTTAATCAGTTCCTCCCTCTATTCATGAATCACACCAGCACCACGAAATGACAGTTCACTCGGTGCACTTTGTGGCGAATATGCAAAGTAGGTTCAAGCTAGTTTACTGAAAACGGGATAAATTCTCTTTTTCCGCCAAGACAAACAATCCCTCTCGTGTAAATCTTTTTTTGTTTGTTTTTTCCTTGTTTGTGCTGAACATTTTATTGACTCTTTTTAAGCTTCATCATTGGAAGCTTGGTATGTCCATTTAAGCTTCCCCGCCACTGGAAGCTTGGTTTGTATTCATAAAACCAGGGGTGGCTTTGCTGATGATGGGTTGTCGGAAGTTGGTGGCTCATGTCGCTGTTATTTTCCATCGTAGGTTACCAAATCTCTTTGTCGGCTCATGGTCATGACACCTTCCTTGATCGGCCTCTGATCCATCACTTCTGGCTGCAAAACATCTTTTTGAGGAACAGTACGAGGAATTACCACTAAAGCAGTAAATCCAGCATATACATTTGTGTGTGTGTGTGTGTGTGTGTGTGTGTGTGTGTGTGTGTTCGAACGGTTCCAGTGTGGCCACACGTTAAGTCAGGATCTCCCATTGATGTATTATTTACCTGTGGTATTTGAGACAGTGCAGCGTACAGTTATAATGGGATTTTAAGATCAGTCATTATTCTGGTCGTCTGTGATGGACTGTTCCGTCTTGTCATTGATGGCGTGAGGCTCGGGGCTGATCTCCAGGGTTTTCGATTTTTTTTCCCCTTTTTTTTCTTTGCACTGCGCGTCTTGAGCTGTTGGAGAACGGTTGAAATGCGTTGCAGTCCTTCGGCGTTTTAGAAGTAGCCATAGATTGCTCTTCGTGTCTGTAATCCACTTTTTTTTAATTATTGTTGTTGTAGTTTATGAAAAGTACGGACAGTGTTGATATCTGAGAGAAAAAAGCTGTATTCTCTCTTTATATGAATGTTCCAGCACCACGTAAAACAATATCACAGTCATTGAAGATTTTCCAGTTAGTGTCTTTAGATTCCTTGTCTAACGCATGGGAAGTTGAAAGTGAGTAACGACTCTTCAGCTGTTGTGTTTGATCAAAGCGTCCATGGTGAAAAATACCTTATGATTCTTTATTGATTCGAGAATACTCACTACGTGAAGCGGAAGTATGTACAGGGTATTGCATATGTGGTATTAAACTGGCGTTACTCTTGTTTTGTGATCTGGTATGATTTTTCAGTCATCCGGCTCATATAGCTTTTTTCACTATGAGAAACGAAATTATACAAGGGGGTAAGTCGATGTATATTTGGTATAAAGCTGACGTTCCTCTGTTTTATGATTTGGTGTGATTTCAGTCATCAGGCACGCAAAGTCTAAGGATTAACCTTAGCAGAATAGTAGATTAGTATACACACACACACACACACACACACACACACACACACACACACACACACACACACACACACACACACACACACACACACACACACACACACACACACACACACACACACACACACACACACACACACACACACACACACACACACACACACACACACACACACACACACACACACACACACACACACACACACACACACACACACACACACACACACACACACACACACACACACACACACACACACACACACACACACACACACACACACACACACACACACACACACACACACACACACACACACACACACACACACACACACACACACACACACACACACACACACACACACACACACACACACACACACACACACACACACACACACACACACACACACACACACACACACACACACACACACACACACACACACACACACACACACACACACACACACACACACACACACACACACACACACACACACACACACACACACACACACACACACACACACACACACACACACACACACACACACACACACACACACACACACACACACACACACACACACACACACACACACACACACACACACACACACACACACACACACACACACACACACACACACACACACACACACACACACACACACACACACACACACACACACACACACACACACACACACACACACACACACACACACACACACACACACACACACACACACACACACACACACACACACACACACACACACACACACACACACACACACACACACACACACACACACACACACACACACACACACACACACACACACACACACACACACACACACACACACACACACACACACACACACACACACACACACACACACACACACACACACACACACACACACACACACACACACACACACACACACACACACACACACACACACACACACACACACACACACACACACACACACACACACACACACACACACACACACACACACACACACACACACACACACACACACACACACACACACACACACACACACACACACACACACACACACACACACACACACACACACACACACACACACACACACACACACACACACACACACACACACACACACACACACACACACACACACACACACACACACACACACACACACACACACACACACACACACACACACACACACACACACACACACACACACACACACACACACACACACACACACACACACACACACACACACACACACACACACACACACACACACACACACACACACACACACACACACACACACACACACACACACACACACACACACACACACACACACACACACACACACACACACACACACACACACACACACACACACACACACACACACACACACACACACACACACACACACACACACACACACACACACACACACACACACACACACACACACACACACACACACACACACACACACACACACACACACACACACACACACACACACACACACACACACACACACACACACACACACACACACACACACACACACACACACACACACACACACACACACACACACACACACACACACACACACACACACACACACACACACACACACACACACACACACACACACACACACACACACACACACACACACACACACACACACACACACACACACACACACACACACACACACACACACACACACACACACACACACACACACACACACACACACACACACACACACACACACACACACACACACACACACACACACACACACACACACACACACACACACACACACACACACACACACACACACACACACACACACACACACACACACACACACACACACACACACACACACACACACACACACACACACACACACACACACACACACACACACACACACACACACACACACACACACACACACACACACACACACACACACACACACACACACACACACACACACACACACACACACACACACACACACACACACACACACACACACACACACACACACACACACACACACACACACACACACACACACACACACACACACACACACACACACACACACACACACACACACACACACACACACACACACACACACACACACACACACACACACACACACACACACACACACACACACACACACACACACACACACACACACACACACACACACACACACACACACACACACACACACACACACACACACACACACACACACACACACACACACACACACACACACACACACACACACACACACACACACACACACACACACACACACACACACACACACACACACACACACACACACACACACACACACACACACACACACACACACACACACACACACACACACACACACACACACACACACACACACACACACACACACACACACACACACACACACACACACACACACACACACACACACACACACACACACACACACACACACACACACACACACACACACACACACACACACACACACACACACACACACACACACACACACACACACACACACACACACACACACACACACACACACACACACACACACACACACACACACACACACACACACACACACACACACACACACACACACACACACACACACACACACACACACACACACACACACACACACACACACACACACACACACACACACACACACACACACACACACACACACACACACACACACACACACACACACACACACACACACACACACACACACACACACACACACACACACACACACACACACACACACACACACACACACACACACACACACACACACACACACACACACACACACACACACACACACACACACACACACACACACACACACTTTCAAAAACGTATGAGAACATTAGGGATAAGCGGAAAACAAGTTCTTCACCGAGCTTGTACCTTATGACTCCATGATGATCACATTACAAGTTCTCTCTTGGTACCGAGGCATGTGTTTGCGTTTCCAAAATGCTGAGACACAATTCTGGCCACTTTTGATCTGTTACTTGTTCCTGAAGGATCAATATTAACATTATTTCAGGGTCTATTATAAGACAACACTTAACCAGCTCATAGTACAGTGTTCGTACCACATATTTTCTATTTGCAGCTTCTCTATATATCTTATTCCATTACTGTGTTGAACAGGAGTTAAAGAATACATTAAGTATACATACAACCCACGTTGTGGACTTTCGTAGACAAAAATGTTGAAATATCGAGATAATAGACCAATATGAATTTCCTTTGCCATAGAGTATACTATTACTACTACTTCTACTACTACTACTACTACTACTACTACTAATAATAATAATAATAATAATAATAATAATAATATTACTTCTACTACTTATCTACTACTACTAACACTACTTCTACCACTTATGTGTCTCCAGGTTCCAGCGATGTATTCATTACACATGTGGACAGGAAGTCACATTACAGTAAGTGGGATCTTCACGGTGGTAAAAGATGACATTGGTGTAGTTTAGCCTAAACTATTCTAACTCTGCGTAATTGCCTAACTTTTAACCTAGTTAAGTCGTCTGTTTCTGCACAGGCCGTCGTCACACAGAGACGGTGGAATTCACTGCAAGCTTGGCTTTCCCTCCTGATCAAAGACCATAAACTGTTTCGAAAATGTTGACAGGATCATATTGAGAACAGCTGCCGCTGCTGCAGCACAACACAATGATCATATTGTTATGTCTGCTGATAACTAACAAACATTCACACTTTCTCCAATTTATTGATTAGAAGAAAAAAACGGCATATCTAAAGGTTTAAAGAGGTGATTTAGATTTTGTAATATCAGTTCAGGGTATCAGTAACATAGATTCATAGATAGAAATTGATTGATATAAACAAACACAAAAAAAAATTTCGGGAAAGAAGCCATGATAGCGAGCAAGCGACCAGGGGAATGGAATCAGCTTTGCCAGCCATTCTGCACCTGCAGATGTTACTACGAGTAGCACATGTGTCGAATAACATGATGGAATATGAGAATTGATGTTGTGATGTTGCTGCTGTCATTCGTTCCAAATTCCCTTGAGTTCACCAGGAAGCTGAACTTTAGCTAAATCGTTGCCATTGTACTGAGTTCAGACGTTTTTGAATTATATATATATATATATATATATATATATATATATATATATATATATATATATATATATATATATATATATCCTGAGCCAGGTACCTAATATATCGACCATCCCTTGCGGGCTTACGGGACCGACTGCGCGCAACCAGGATTCGAACCAATGCACTCGACCCTTTGCGGATATCATTGCGTTATGGTAAAGGAACGTTTACCGCTATATATATATATATATATATATATATATATATATATATATATATATATATATATATATATATATATATATTGACGATTATTCTACTCCTTGATAATTTTATGAGCAGGTAATCGCACATCAGTAATTGTCCAGATAATTTACTCAAACTTTACAATACACATCGTATTTCACACAGGAAGTCCGCCATATCAAACGAAAACAATTCGCAAAGTTTCAGATCCCAACACCAACACAAAGGCTTGTACATCCTGTTATCGCCATGCCAAAGTATACACTGTCCTGACTGTTAAAGGGAAAGTGGGAGGATGGGGGTGCCTGGTGGTTAAAGGGAGAGTTATGTAGGGGGGTTGGTTCGCCTGGGTAACGAGATGCGTGTTCAGCCATTCGTATGTTGTCGTGTCTTGATGATTCTCTCATAACGATGTGGTTGGTGGTATGATGTGCTTTAGAGTTGCCTTGGGATAGGTGAAAGTTATTAGCAATTAATTAGGTTGATAGTATGATGTACTATAAACTTGCCGTTGGATAGAGTTATTACCAATTAAGACATTCAGTAACGCTACCGGCAGTATAGTTAGTTGAGGGGTAAAATGTGATTGGGTCGTTAAGGTCTGCCGGATGCTCGTTTTCTTGCCATTTCTTAGCAATAGCATTACCGTGGTCACCAAATCATTATGAAAGAATGCTTGAGACAGGATAGTATAGGAAGAGTAGTTGAACACGCATCTCGTTACCCAAGCTAACCACCCACCCCCACATAACCCACCCACCCACCCTCCTTAACCATAAGCCATCCCCCCCAACTTTTCAGACGCATATTCTCTTTACCATAAAGTCATTACAGTAACATACTACACACACACACACACACACACACACACACACACACACAAGAAGTTTCTTGGGGAGGAGTGTTGTATATACTCATCATAGGATTATGGTTTAACAAGCAAACGTACACGGGTTATCAAACGAGTGTTCTCGGCATGTGCGGTCACGCCATTCAAAGGTAGAATGCATGAACATACACCATGAATAAATGCATTGATGCCACATAGGTGTTCTCATGCCCCATCAATGTGTACGGTCCATGTGTGCTTGTCGCATGCCACACTTGTTTCCACAGGTGTTGTTCATGTAACAAGCTAGAGATATGAGCCCACTTGTGTGACACACACAACACACACACACACACACACACACACACACACACACGGGTATCCTAATAGGAGTTTTATGTTTTTCGACTTATATAAGCAAACACAAGCAAAGAGGCGAATGTCAGACAAGAACGTTCATGCTACACTGTTGCCTGTATTCCACACAAGGACGGGTGTTCATAAGACACAAGGACGGGTGTACATACCACACAAGGACGGGTGTACATTCCGCACAAGGACGGGGGTACATGTTACTCAAGGACGGGTGTGCATACCACACAAGGACGGGTGTACATTCCGCACAAGGACGGGTGTACATATTACTCAAGGACGGGTGTACATACCACACAAGGGCGGGTGTACATTCCGCACAAGGACGGGTGTACATATTACTCAAGGACGGGTGTACATACCACACAAGGACGGGTGTACATACCACACAAGGGCGGGTGTACATTCCGCACAAGGACGGGGGTACATATTACTCAAGGACGGGTGTACGTACCACACAAGGACGGGTGTACATACCACACAAGGACGGGTGCACATACACAAGGATGGGTGTACATATTGCACAAGGACGTTTACATACCACACAAGGACAGGTGTACATACACAAGGATGGGTGTGCATACTGCACAAGGACAGGTGTACATACACAAGGATGGGTGTATATACTACACAAAGGACGGTGTACATACCACACAAGGGTGAGTGTACATACACAAGGACGGGTGTACATACATAAGGATGGGTGTACATACTACACAAAGGACGGGTGTACATACCACACGAGGACGAATGTACGTACCACACAA
The DNA here is from genome assembly GCF_036320965.1 of Panulirus ornatus. Classification (NCBI taxonomy): domain Eukaryota; kingdom Metazoa; phylum Arthropoda; class Malacostraca; order Decapoda; family Palinuridae; genus Panulirus; species Panulirus ornatus. Next base: position 72,354,101 of record NC_092226.1, on the reverse strand, counting down.
GGATGGGTGTACATACCACACAAAGGAGGGGTGTACATACTACACAGTAAGAATTAGTGTGACCGAGAACATTAGAATCACAAAAGAACGTGAGTGTACCACACAAGAACACGAGTGAATGACCCCACAGTGATATTGGTGTACCACACAGAACACGGGTACCACACAAGAACTCAAAGACTTAAGTACCACATAAAGACATGAGTACCACACAAAAACTCCAGGACATAGGTACCACACAAGAACACGAACACCACACAAGAACACGAACACCACACAAGAACATGAGCACCACGCAAGGACACGAGTGTACGGGACAAAGAACTTGAGCGTACCACATAAGAACGTGAACATCAGAGGAACATGGTGAACAGCACAGAACATGTGTATATATACACTTACAGGAGTAAAGACAAAGATACACATATAATACAAGGTTAAAAGACGGGGGCAACACGAGTGTAAAACTCTCTCCCCCCGAAACACACACACACACACACACACACACACACACGTGTCCTGCGGGACGTTCATGCCTGCAGCAGGAGGGGAGACTTGCGTGTCCCTGGCCACGTCCATGTCACACGGACAGCCATGCTTGGTTCATTATCTTGGGGTGGGAGGGAAGGGAGGAGGGAGGGGGGGGGGGGAGAAGTTTACCACAGGTTTCCGCATTGCGCGGGGGTTGGTGGTGGAGGTGGGGAGGGGAGACGCGCATGCAAGGCCTTCCTTCCTCCGCACCCCCGCGGCTTCTAGCCCTCCTCCCCCTCCCCCTCCTTGAGCACGACGGCACACCCCTTTGAACACGAAGCTACGACCCTTGAGGACGAGGCTACGACCCTTGGGTAATAATGATCCCTATGTCTTTAAGCTGCTGCATAACGGGAGGTTGGGACACATTTCCCAAGTGCATGCCTTAACGCCACGTGTGTCTGTGTGACTCCTTGTAGTTCGGGCTGCGTTGGCGGTGCGTCTCTGGTCGAGCAGGCTGTTGGAGTCCGTGGCCAGCAGGCCCAGGCAGCCACCACAGCCAGCCAGCAGGCCAGCCTTGCTGGTCCGGTACACTCTGTAAATACTTATTCAAGGGCCCTCTTCGATTTCTCCACTGTACACACCCCCCACCATAGTGTTCCCAATGGCCGCGGGTTAGTGCGTTTGAGATCGTCTTGGGCTCCAGGTGTTTGCTGTGTTATCTCTTGCGCATGTCGCAACGCTCGTGTTTCGATGTTTAGAAGCGTCTTCCATGCCTGTTGTGCCGGTAGTGAATATGATCTTCCATGCCTGTTGTGCCGGTAGTGAACTGTTTATGATATGAGTATAAAGCTGGGACTATGACCTCCAGGATTTTTTTGTTTTTTTTCTTATAATTGTAAAGTTTGACGTACTTCTCCCGTCTTGCGCTCCGAGAGAGCACAGCCGCATTGATTATCAGTCGTTCCCGTTAAGTTCAGATCCTCTACAACGTCAGTGCTGGATATGAAAGATATTTGCACACACACCGACTCGCATAAAGTTTCTCCCGCCGTGCAAGGTGATGTCAGCACACACCAGTATTCTGTCCGTGAGGGTGTTAGCTCCTTTGAAGAGCGACAACATCGGTTCTTACTCTTTTTTTTTTCCACTTGGTCTTAAAAGTCTGCAAGATCCAGCCCAAACGTTCTTTTTGGATGAGGCAAATGTTGCTCTTGGTTCCCTGAGGGTTAGGTCGTCAGACCTCATTACTCTGTAAGTCTTTCACGTTGTTCAGTTATAATGCAGTGGCGTTTGTCTGTCTGTCTGGTGGTGCTATGAACATTTTCTTTTCCCTATCATACACCCCATATCGGAGGAGCTGAAACTTTGACCCTTTGAAATTCGTGTGACTTATTCACATGCAACGCACGTGAACATCTGCTTGGCACACACCACATATCCACGCACACACACCACGCTTACACACGCATCCTGGCAAGTTCAGAATTGTCTTTTAGTTTTAAGACGTGAGTCCCCCAACACAGTTGAGATGGGGTGGGAAAGGAGGTCTTGGGAATCGCGAAGTTATCAAGGGAGAAGAGGCATGGGAAAGGAGGTGTTGGAAAACACTAAGGTATCAAGGAAAAGGAATGGAGAGGAGGTCTTAGAAAGCACTGAAGTTATCAAGGGAGACGTATACATAGTGCTAAAGGGTCATGACCCATACAAGGCTTAAGATCCTGGTGATATTTCTCCATACAGTGCTGAAAGACGCGTACAGATACGCCCCACACAGGTCGCTTGAAATAGTGTTTCAAGATGTCGCTGGAGCAAAGATAACGTGCCTGTGGAGTGGACTGGGGGATGTACCTCGCGCCTGTCTTGTTCAGAGACTGGATAGTTGCCCTGATACAAGCCGGTGTCTCTGACGGGTGTCCTTAGGGTAGAGACAATACGTATCTAGGGAAAGGAAGGTTATGTGATAAACGTTGTTCTCTTTTTTCTTTCTTATTTACGCTTCTAAATTTAGAAGAGATGAATAGGGGGATTGCGCATGTCTTGACTGCTGGAAAATACTCGACACTGTAAGTTTAGTAAAGAAACTGCATCTTCAGGCAGGAGTATGATGGGACGACTCCTTCGATGGACAGAGAATTGCCTCTGTGGAAGGAAACAGACGACGCATGTGGAAGGTGCCATCTTGAAATGGGCTGAGGTCACCAGCGGTCTTGTCGGAGGGGGTTCGGTCGTGGGGCCATTTGCTCGGCTCGATGTATGTAAATTACTTGCTAAGTTTGCGAATCATGGTAAGGTCATGAGGAAGGTAAAGAGGAGGATTGCAGTTTATGATTCCGTACAGATAGCTTTATGTTTTTAGATACCTTTTATACAAGGCCAAAATATATAGGGTCCTGGGTTTAACAAACTCCACAAAGCCAGATCCAATCATTTGACAAGGGAAACCTGGGCAGATTCTGTAGTTGAGTTGATACATGGTTGATGAAATTTAACCAGAGTAAAGTAATGATGTAAGCTGCAAGAATCTGTGTGTGTGTGAGAGGAACTTGGGAGATGACGTTTTACCTGATCTGTCGCTGGAACGCCACCAGAAGAGAACCGTAAAGATGACAGACTGTCTAGTGACATTTTAGGAACGTGTACGACCATAAAGAGACATTCAGTAAGCAGTTGGCATCGTGTATTAAGCCAGAACTAGATTCTGCTTCTCTTATTTGGTCACCGCACGTACGCAAACACTCTGAGTTGATAGAGAAGGTCTACAGGAGGGTAACAAGGATGGTACCAGAAATAAAGATGAGTTACAGCACGAGGTTTGTTTACTCTGGAAAAGAAAGGAGTTACAGAGAGAGATCATAGGAGATTATTTTGTCCACCATGGAAGAGAGAAGAGTTAGAGGTGACGTGATAGTAACCTTTTAAGTTTTTCAGCCAATCTGATGTTGTCAACAGCGAACATTGGAAGGTGCAAAGATGGAACGTCTAGAGGCCATAATGTGAAATTAAGGAGGACGTTTGTCAGACGAGAAATAAATCCATTCAGTCGCAAGAATGGTGGATAAATGGAATGCAACCTAGTGGTAGAAATGTGAATGCTAACGGCATATAAAAGTTTTAAAAAGTTGCTTGATGGAGAAAGTTGAAAGAGACAGGAACCCCACGAGTAGGCCATGCTGGTCATGCGGGGTTAATCCGGCATCCAGATGCACACGCAAGCATTTGTACGCAGGAGAAGCATGGATACCAGACATGCATTCATACCAGAGGCACTTTTGTGCCCCCACTGGGGAATGCATGCAGTTATATACGCACAGGTGATTGAAGCACGTGCGTTCCTCTTTAAGACGGCGTAGTTCCTCACATGCTGATAAATACGAGGTGTACGTCTGACTAGAGAGCAGATTACACGTTACATCAAGTCTTGCGCGCTGCGTCGTACTCGGAAAACACATACTGTGTTTGCTTGAATGGAAGGCTAGGATAGAGGCGTGTTCTCGTAGCCTAGGCAGTACAGCTGGGGATGTGTGTTTGTGTGTATAAGTTCTTTTTAAGGAATTCTACCTAATGTCCAAGAGCTTGATACTCCTTATAAGCAATTTACATCCAGTTTAAGTGGGTTTTGGGGGATGAGCAGTTGATTAAGGAGCTTCACCAGACAGAAGAATAATTTATACAGAGAGAGGGAAGAGGTTTGGCTTGTGCATCTGTATTTGGCAACAACAAGGCATGTCAAAAACACAGCTGAAAAACCAGAAAGATAAGGGCTGCTAGAGAGTCTATATACGAATCGGGGGAAAAAAAAAAGAAAAAAAAGATTGATTCATGCGAGGCAACAGACAAAGATCAGGAAGTGAGCAATTTTTAACGAATATTTTTTTTCCTTGCTCACCGAAGATGATTTCGAAGATCTATACATAATTGAGGAAGATAGCTTATGCATATTTTACGTAACTAGAGATATCCCAGTGTAGATATGTAGATTAAGTAATAAGAATAAATATGCGAAATTTATTCAGTCTTGAAAGAGTGCAAGGAACAGTCATCCATTAGTAACCATATTTAACAAATCTATAGTCTCAGGGCTCATGGTCAGAGCTTTGAAGACAGCAAATGTTAATCCGGTATTCAAGACAGGGTAATACAGTAGGTGTATAACCTCCCAAATACCATCCAGTTGAACGTCAGTGGTGGGAAAATTTGGGGAGGCAATAAATAGCATTTGAGATTCGAACTCTCCTTGAAAAACAATGATTCCCAACATGGTTTTATCAGAAGGAGATTTTGTCAATAAAATTTGCTCTATTTTTCTTACTGATATTTTTGAAACGGTAGACTAGTGAAAAGTATGACGTTATTTACCTCTACCGTCAGTTAAGGCATTTTGAAAGAGTTGCTCATAAGATATTAATTAAAAGTAGAGGCTCATGTTATCAGTAGGAAAGTTCTAAACTAGATTGAAGCCTGGCTGACTTGCTGGAAAGTGAATTAGAATACTGGCGTTCGTCCAGGTTAGTCGGTTTTGGGATCTCATTTATTCATATATATTAACGACATGTAAGTTGGTGTCACCGACAGCAGATTCAGTAACGATATTGATGGAGGAAAGATTAATAAATTCAAGTGAAGATTCTGTAGCACTTGAGGAAATCCTTAACAAAGTACAGACATTGACAAAAGTGACAAATGAAGTTAACTTCTGACGTGTTAAGTGCTTGATAATTGTAGGGAAAACAGATGTCCAGTTCGTCACCTTACAGATCTTTTGGTCTTGATAACCAACTTAAAACCGAAGCAGCAGTATATTGCCGTTCGAGATGAGGCGAACGAAATACTTAAATTTATTACTAGAAGTATTGGAAACGACAGTGGAAATTTGAATACTTAGATTTATTTCGGTAAGCCTTAGAAATGATAATGCAAATGTTATAAGCAGTATCTCTTATCTCACCAAGGGAGACCACACCTTTATTAAGCAGCACGCATCAGCCCACCGAGATATTGGGTGGACATAAACTCTCTACAAACCACCCAGAGGAGGATATAGCAGTCGATTCCAGGTATTGAAACCTCCCCGAGGAGGACAGACGGAGAAAATTTAATTTCGCGTTCCTAGCGAGGCGTATCGTATCGTGTGCTCTAATCGATACGTATGAGTAAATGAGAAATGTAAACAAAAAAAAATAATAATCTTCAACCCAGAAGGGCTCGCAAAATGAGTTGTAAACTAAATAAACCTAGATTTCATAAGGGTATGTTAAGAGCATTGCTTTGGTATCACTGTTGTTGATGGGTGGTGTAAGTCGTCCGATAGGACAACAGCGTCAAAATCATAGAAATCTTACAAAAATATGTAGATTGGATGGCTGTGTGTGATTGAGAGAGGGCGGGTGTAGAGAACATGCCTCACATGGACCCAGCAAGCCTAGTTCAGCAGGTTCTCTTCGTTTGTTATGTTCACGTTTATACATTAATTTACTAACTGGTTTGTGAGAATGGTTCATGGAGGAAAAACATACATTCACGCATTGATTCATACATCATACATTTGGTACCTTGCATTTAGCGTTTACTAAGATACGTTATGTTGTGTGAATATTGTTGGCCAGGCAAAAGGGTTGTTTTATTTTGTAGGTGGTATGTTATAACTAAGCTTGGTAATCGGTGTTAGTTTAGTATCTCAAGGTTACAGATAAGCTGCTTGGTCTGTATTATCTTCCACCTACTAGGATATGTAGCCACGCTTGGAATTTTACGCTTCCTCACTCTGTGCCAGAATATATAAATGCTACTAATGCTTATTGAATGTGCATTGCACTGCTGATGGGTCGCTAGTCGATGTATTCACGTCGTCCTCAGTTTTCTTCCCCTCTGCACAGTGTGGTGTCTCATGAATTATAAAATGAATTATGAAGACTTTAAACCGGCGCCACACCTCAAGAAAAAAATCTTAATAAAAGTGTAGCCAAGAAATAGATATATGAAATTCAGATTTTGTAGTTTTTTTCCTTACAAAGTATCGCTTACTATAACACATTTTCATTAATGCCTTTTTTTTTCATGCCCGTAGTGTGTAATATTTCTTTCAAATGCGCGAAATGAACCACACGTTTCAAGTGAACATTGTAAATTAACGGATAATTATGATGAAGAACTGCAGTTAGACAACCATGCTGCTGTTCCCTCAACCCGAAATTAGAAAACGTGTTCGCTTGAGAAGAGTATTTTAGTATCTAAGAGACACTGTACATTGCTTGTTTGGCTCGATAAGAATAGCTGATACTGTTTCCCTCATGTGATGCTGTGTATATTGATTAAGTTTATTAATAGTGATGTTTAGATTCCTTTGAATTTTATACATTTAGATGTTTATATGTTATAGGTATTTCATTAAAGTGCAAGTGTTAAGAATGGCGTAATTATCTTCCATTTGCATATATATATATATATATATATATATATATATATATATATATATATATATATATATATATATATATATATATATATAATCCATTGAAAAATATCACTCCCTAAACTTGAATATTATAATGAATTCACATCCTAAGCTTGAGAATCACAGTTAATTCACATCCTCAACTTGAGAAGCATGATTAATTCACAACCTAAACACCTTTGACTTAACTGTATTAAGTCGGCTAATGAGAGATGTGACAGCGTTTGTATGTTCGTGTTGCAGGATGCGCGTGACGGGCCTGGTAAGTGGCTACTGGGGCGGCACCGGAGTGGTGGAAGACGAGGAAGTGGACGTGGAGGCCCAGTTCCCTGCCCACACCCCCTCCACCACGCACCACGCCGCCCAGCGACGCTCAGGTCAGTACTGGTCTCTGGCCTCACCGGGAAGGGTGGTCCCACTACGGTCTCTGGCCTCACCAGGGACGGTGGTCCCATTTTCCGGCATTGCATTATATCTTCTTCCGCCTTAGTAACTTATTAATCCTTAACTGTTCTATCTATTTAGAACTAGCTTCCGTTCTTACGTTATTCTTTCGGAAAAGTGGATGTTGTATGTAATGTAACCCCCTTGATTATATAATTACCTTTCTTATCTTTTATACATTGTTCTGATCCTCTTTGCCTTTCTCCTGTCTTGCCTACAGCCCATCAACGTAATTTTTTTGTCACTTCACATGAAATTAAGTGTATATTACATTACTCGAATTTTTTTTTTCACTTGACACTCGTTTATAATGAGGTGATATAGGAGGCTGTTGCCATCTAGGCGACTTATGGGTGGGAGAGCGGGAAACCAGTTAACAGGGAAACCACTGGACGCAAAGTTTATGAACGGGGGAACGTTCGGGTGGGGAAACCGTTAGGCGAGAAACCATGGTTGGTGTCTGGTTGTGAGCTGCTCTCTCTCTCTCTCTCTCTCTCTCTCTCTCTCTCTCTCTCTCTCTCTCTCTCTCTCTCTCTCTCTCGTTAACGCTGGTGTGCTGTTGGCTTCGTAAAACCCTCTCGGCAAAAGGGGGACATCTTGGTCAAGGCTTTACGCTGATTGCCAAAGCATCTTTATAAAATCACCGAAGAGGTTTAATCGTCAATAGGATTGATTGTGACTTCGTCCGAGAATTTAAGTGTAAGAATTAAAGGACTGGGATTGCCTCGATAGTCAGAGAGAGAGAGAGAGAGAGCCATGTTATTTATCATGGTTGGGCTAGGTCGTTTGCACCAATGTTCGATAAATGCCCACATGCGTGACAATAACGTGATTTCGCAGTTAGTTTTGTAAGTTTTGCAGATTTATTTTGTAGACGTTTCTGGTAGTGAATACAGGAAAGAAACGCGTTGACAGGACCTCTGGTCGCCATAATTTTTGATGATACAAGAAATAACAGTTAGGAAATACGATTTATCTGGATACATCAGTCTAGATATTTGGAGGTCCGTACATTGGAAGCGGAATTCATTTGGCCTTTCAACCAAGTTTATCTCTTTATATATTATATGTATATGATACAGACATTATCAAGAAATGAATGTTACTGAAAATGCTCCTAAACATAAATTGTGGCATTCTCATGGAGTCACGTGTAACCTTTTTTTTTATTTATTTATTTTTCCTCCAACCATTTCCTAATGTATTTTGTATATAGTAAGGTTATGTTTTGGAAATCACGCATCCGTCTCTTTCCTATAGTCGCTGGAAGTGTCCTGTGGTTGTATTTAAAGAGCCTATCCTTTGCTGCATCTGCTCATTAATTGTCTGTCCAGTACGGGGAGGGAGTCGACTCTCGTTGCGCTCCGTCTGTTGAACTTTCCCTACTGTCATCCTACTCTTCAAATTTATTCACTGTTTTCTTTGTGTCATGACATCTATTCACCAACAGTTTAGATACCTTGAAAGTGATCGGGTGTATCTTTCTAAGTTGATTTATTCGCTGTGTGGTTGGTCGTCCCTCTTAATCATTTCAGCCGTGTCCTGTGGTTGTGCAATATTTTTAGCTTTCAAATTAGTCATTATCACATTGACCTTGAACGCGAGCTTTGAATCAGTTTAATGGCTTTTGATATGCTATCGTAACATGTTCCAATAGTTTTCGGTTATTATTGAACCGATGAATTGACTCTGCAGTGACTGATTTCTTCCATTATGGATCACCACTCTTCACATCTAACGGTGGAAATGCATTTTAATGGTTGCTTACGACTGGTCATTTATAGTGTCTTTTGAATTTATTTCAAACCATTAGAGAGGGATTTTTCTTTTGTGCCATTTATATTAGTGTTCCGTCATTTAGGTTGATAACATTGAATATATAGAGGTATGTCGATGATGTTTCAACTAATATCGAAGGTTGAGGATTGCTAATTTTTCAAAAAAATATTGAAGAACGTGACAAACTCGTGATATGGGCTGCCTGATATTGCCAGGGATGGTATCAAGTTATTTTGGGCGTAATTCTAAAATGAATTCTTCCATCTCTTTCCACTTATTCTTGTACCTTATGCTGAAACAGCTGACGTACAGGTAGATGTAATGCGTTACACTTTGAAGCATAAGAGAAGATCGCATCTATATGGAATCTTGAATATGGTCAAAATACGTTACGTTTCTGGTATCTCTTAAGTAACGGGTGAAATTTTCATGTGAAGTGCATTTTGTACTGGTATATCTAGGCCCGGCTCTGCCAAGGGCGACTATGGGAGCCATGAGTTATTGAGGATAAATCCTAACTCCACCACATCACACCAGCTCCTTCATCAACTGTCCCACAGCATTTCCTCTGGACTTGGTAGACTATTTTCCGTTAGGGATATTAAAAGAGAGAGAAAAAATACCAGGTACATAGGGTTGTATTTTCATGTGCTCGACCCTCGTCACGTTTTTGTTTTTAGTCTTTATGTAGTAGCGTAGTGATATAGTTTTGATGCCTGGTATATTTATAACTTGGTTGTTGCTCCGGTCCTTGGTGTTCATTTTACGTTGAAAGGAAGTTGTGTATAATTACGGCATAAATTACCAAAGGGCAATAACCGTCGCTTCCGTGATGTTCTTTCCATTCGTCTCTCAAGGGGGATGTTGTGTATCGGGAAGTATGTACAACTTACAAAGAGATCGGGTTTGCTTTCTTAAACCAGATTCCCTCGTCGTCGTCGCCACGGTCAATACATTCGCATTCCTGACGGGGTCACAAAATGTTATATCCTGAGGGGAAACTCGTTTTACCCCCTTATACAACATCGGCCACGGATCAAAAGAAAACATGTAGTTAGTAATTCTATACCAGTGTGAAAACTAGAAAAAAAAAATGAGGTGTTATTAATCGAAACGGATTTGCAGTGAGCGTTAGAAGAGCTGGAGAAAACATATTGACTAAGTATAGGGTGAATACTGTATTGACATCATGTTGCATTATTTGTGTGCGTTCACATGACTGAGAACCCTACAGTTGTGGGGTAAGTAAATCCAGCCCGGTACAGGTGGTTGGAGTTAAGACTGTATATCCCTAGACTGTTGAGTGAAAGGACAATTTTTAGGAATGGAAGACTTTGGGAGCGGGGTTCATTTTTTTCCGAGAGGGAGAGAATGTGTTCTGAAAACAGGATTTATGAGTTAATGAACTGGGAGGAATTTGTTCGAAGGTTGTTGATAATGTTACAACAGGACGGATGTCAGAAGACCTGATGGGTCTGTGACGAGGATTTCTGCTCGGACAGTAATGCCTAGCGTGAACAGAAGGAGACAGCATAGTATAGCAGGAAGTTTTAAGGATGGGTTTTAGGGAGAGAGAGAGAGAGAGAGAGAGAGAGAGAGAGAGAGAGAGAGAGAGAGAGAGAGAGAGAGGACTTTCGTCACGGTTTGCTTGAGGGGTTCTTCAAAGGGCTTAGTGATCGAAAGGTTACGGAAAATTGAGGTGAAACACTGTTTCCGTTGCCTCTTTTTTTTTTTTTTTAGGAAAAAACATCATAATGATACGTGAATCAAGTGTTTGTTAGCGTTGTGAAGAGAATATCGAAATTACTTTTAATGTTATCTGAATAAGAGGGGATTGGAATTAACCCTGATGCTGAAGATAAAGTTTACCTGACGATTTTATTCCCAGACATTGATCATCAGTCATTTTTGTTTGAATTTTAGTAAATGATATGATACCTACGGATGTTATAGACAGAGCTCTCCTACACACACACACACATCACCTTGTGTTTTCAGTAAACGCATTCGACAGTGATTCAAGACCTAAAAATCTTAGTATGTTATATTTTGTCATTAGAACTAAAATTTTTGTTGAGAAAAACATTTATACTTTACGCATGGATTGAGAGGAGGTTTTACGCTAGGATATTAAAACATTCTTCACAACCCCCATCACGATTAGTCGCTTTGATCCCCTTACATCTGTGCTGCAGGCAAGTGGAACTGTGTCGGATGAGTGACCTTTCACCTCGTCTGTTGGGTCAGACGACGGGTTAACTAGTACACCATCTGGTTACACACCTACACGCAACAGGCCCCTGTTAGCCTAACAGACTACCCGCCCCTCTCGGCACACTCAGACTTGCTATCTGCACTTTCCGTTTCTGACCCGTAAGAATGTCTTGTGACTCATTCTGTTGCTGAGCAATGAAGATCGTGAGGTAAAAGTACAGTTGATTGGGAGTGTTCAGTGGCCCCGTGGTATGTGACTTATAAGGTAGTCATTTTGATAGCAAATTTTTTGGTATTTGAGGGGACTGACCGTATAAGATACGCGTTGTGGATAGCTTAACCCAGCGACTGTGGTAACACAGTGACTGTGGTAGTACAATTTCGTACCTGGATGAATCCATGGCTCTCTTTTTTGTGTGTGTGGGGGGGATCAGAACCAGTTTACATGGATTACCCAAGATTCAAAGACAGTTTATTCTGCGACAAGCCAGTTTTCATGAATTTTTCGGGATCAAAGCCACTAACTTATATTTCAAATCCAAAGCCAGGCTCGATATATTTCTCTTAGGTCAGAGCCAGTTTTCATGTGTTTTTCCAAGGTCAAAGCCGGTTTTCATACTTTTTTCGGTTAAAGCAAATTTCTATGTTTTTCAGGGTCATAGTTTTTTTTGGTTTACCAGTCCAAACCAGTTTCTATGAGTTTCCCGGGGTCAAAGCTAGTTTTTTTTTTTTTTTTGGCTTTCCCAGGGTCAAAGCTAGTTTCTATGGGTTTTCCAGAAATGAAGTCAGTTTCTATAGGTTTTCCAGAGTCATAGCCAGTTTCTATAGGGTTTCCAAGGTCAAAGCCAGTTTCTATGTGGCTTCCAAGATCATAGCCAGTTTCTGTGGGTTTTCAGAGTCAGAGCCAGTGTCTAGGAGTTTTCCAGAGTCTAAGCCAGTTTCTAAGAGTTCCCCGGCTCAAAGCCAGTTTGGATTAGTTTCTCCAAGGTCAAAGCCGGTTTGTATAAGGTTTTCCAGGGTCAAAGCTTGTTTGTATGAGTTCCTACAGGGTCAGAACCAGTTTGTATGAGGTTCTCCAGAGTCAAAGCCTGCTTGAGTTCCTGCTTTGTCAAATCCGGTTTGTATGAGGTTCTCAGGGATCAAACCCTGTTTGTATGAGGTTCTCAGGGATCAAACCCTGTATGTATGAGGTTCTCATGATGAAAGCTAATTCGCTTGAGTTTCGCAATGGTTCAAAGCCATTTTTGTATAAGTTTCACCGGGGTCAAAGCCATTTTGTATGAGTTTCTCTAAGGTCAGAGCTAGTTTGTATGTTTCACAAGTCACATCCAGTTTCCACGGGTTTCCTCTGGGTTAAAGCTCGTTCTCATAGGTTTCCACGTGGTTCCCATCAACATGCTTAAACTAGGCGTCCATCAGTACAACCTCTCAGGACGCCCATCAACACACCCAACCTTACTTACCTCCAGTCATCGTCTTGATCAGGCTATCTCTTGGTGACTCCCGTGTACGTCCTTTTATGTGATGTTTCGCTAATCGAGGTAATCCGACCTTCTTTGACTTCTAATTGAAGCGAGCATACATTCCGTCTTTAAGGTTAAGCTCGCGAGGACATATATTAGTTTTGGGATTTCATCGACCTTTGTTATCACTGGTGGTCATATGACAGTCCTCCTCAGCGGATGATGAAGGAATAATGGGAAAACTTCCACGTCAGTCATCAGTAACCTAACGGTAAATAAATTTCGGGATTCTGTGGGTGAGAAGGACTTGAGAGTGGACACCATCCCTAACCTGTTGCCAGAGTCCCTTATGAAAAGAAGACAAACTGTCCTCTGGTAGATATCTGAATTGCTAGCTTTCAAGTATTTAGGTAAGAAAATCTTTCACGAGGTGTTCACATCCTACTTAAGGGCCAAACTAGAATATGCTTCTCACGTTTGATCACAGCAACTAAAGAATCTCAAAGAGCTTATGGAGACGGTTCAAAAGAGGGCAACGAAGACAGTACCAGAATTATGAGAGCCGAGTTACGGAGCAAGGGCTAGAGGCTTTAAATTTACCCACTTTGAATGAGAGAAAGAGAGAAGAATGAGGGGTTACTTGATCACTTTTTTTTTTTTTAAAGAACATCATGTCATTGACCAAAGTGAGATATTTGGCGGTCATGTTGGCTTGGGTCAAAGTTATGTTTGAGGTGTGATTACTGTATCACTGGTCGGTGAATATGATCGTCATCGCATATTCAAATCTGGCATTAACTAGTGCATCAGTAAACAGATTAACTAACGCTACATATACAGCAAAGTTAGCTGGATGATGTTGACCAGACTTACCACATATTCTGTAACGTTCTACATGTTATTAAGTTATTAGGGGAACTGTATAGTGCAGAGTTGGCAAATTCTGGTTGAAATGATCTTCAGAGTGAAACAGATTGTTTTATATGATTTTCTTCAACTCACACCAGTCTGTAACTGCATGTAAGGGCAGACATTTTTATTTTCGGTACACTTAGTGTTTACAAAGAGACCTGTTAATGGCAAGAAAATAGGGAAATATATCAGTATGTATGACGATGAAATGGGAAATGATTTCAAATATGCTGTTAGATGAATTCAAAAGAGATTAATCGCCAGCTCAAATAAGCTCATAGTGCTTGTAATTTTGGTCATCGTTCGGGAAATGATCCTTCTGAGAAGAGTATCACTGTATTTCTCTTGGTTCCAGTCAGTGAGAACAACCAAGAACTTCCAGATATGTTTGGGATATCCCAGACATTTTCAGGGATATTATACACATCTCCTTCAGACATTTATGTGTATAATTTCATGTTGCCTTAGGTAATTTTTTTTTCAGTTACATATGCTAAACTATAGTCCCCATTTAGATGATTTATTTGATTTTGATTCACTTTGGTTTCACATAAGTACATGAATACATATATTCAATGAAAAAATAAGACTACAGCAAATGTGGAGTAAGTTTAAAACTTACGTAGAACCAGATTAAACTAAAGTGAGACCATGCAACATATGTGGAGTAAGTTGATAACTTTTATGGAATAATAAAGAAGTCAGGTTTCAGTCCTCCTTCAGGTAGTTGCTCTAATTATTTAAAGGGATTGATGGACTTTTTATACCATGATTCAGAACTTGTTAGTTTCTTGCAAGTACTCTTCTGATAAAATGCTGCACAAAATAACAAATGAAAGAATTCTGCTGATAATGGCAGCACAAAATGACATTTTTAAGAGAATTTGGCTGATAATTGCTGCACAAAATAACATTTATGTGAAGACTGTAATATAATTTTTTTGAGATCTGACTCTATAAAGCCAGTTAGTTGTTGACCTGAGATGATGTCAGTCAGTGGCTTCACCAGTCATCATCAGTGGCCAAGTTATTTTGATGTCACTGATCCAACAGCAGAAAATATTTAAAGTTCTTAATAGTTTGCCTTGACTTTTTCATCCATACCTTAATACCTACAACATGCATTACTTCTCCAGTTTAAGTGGTTGTAAAGAAAATTTTTGATTTGATTGATAACTTATTCCAACCTTTATAGTATATGGTCTCACTTTTGTGCTGGCTCTTCATTAGCGGGATCCAGTGAAAATTGCCTAGGGTAATATTCCTCCTCTGGTTCTGAGATATGCCTTAGAATTGACTCCGACTCATTGCAAGCTTTTCAAACCTCTGCTGCTTTAGCTGCCTCCTAGTTTGTGGTCATCTGTAATTTCTTGTAAATTTTGGTCCGTTATCTTCTCTTCAGACTTTTATAATGGAAGACCACAAAAACAAACAATTTATGTATAAACAGTTAAATCATAACTAAACTCAGACACACAAAGTCCAAACATTGCAGATATGAAACCAAGTCAAACACACCATCATATCTTAAAAAAAAAAAGATTCTGTGTGTGACAAGAAACACTTCACACACAGTTCAGCTGCAAAAAATCAAATAACCTTTATCCATGTCATTTAACCACAACTATTGTCTCATAACAGTTTTGGCATTCCCAGACAGTATTGCAACTGGATATTAGGAAATGGTAGATCAACTAAAACCTTAGCCCTTGATCAAGGCAATCACCTTCTTCTAGAGCCAAACTTCTCAAGCAAAATTGAGGTATTAGAGCATAATACCATTAGAGGTTGGAGGACCTTGAACTCTACAGCCGACAAAGAGGAAGAGAAAGTTATTCAATCATATGCAGTTAGCAACAAATTGAAGGATTTAGAATACTGTACTTGGACTAAAAGAGTCCTTGATAGTAAGAAACAAATGAATGAAGTCATCAGTACTACCTTGGAACATAGCAAAAAAAAAGATATAAAACAATGATATGACAACCCATGAGAAAGGTGACAAGACTATTCATGCAATACAAAGTGAAATAAGAAACTTACATATACCTTTTCGACATCATCCCCTTATCTAGCCCTTCATTCTACCTTATTTGGGACATGCTCTACAAGTCCAAAGACCATCACTGACCTTCATCTGCTTTTGTCAGTCTTCACTCTGTGTGATTACTATTTGTGTGTTACAGGGAGACATTCGCATTACCTCTTAACCT
Source organism: Panulirus ornatus (assembly GCF_036320965.1). Lineage (NCBI taxonomy): Eukaryota > Metazoa > Arthropoda > Malacostraca > Decapoda > Palinuridae > Panulirus > Panulirus ornatus. Next base: position 72,338,151 of record NC_092226.1, on the reverse strand, counting down.
TGTGTGTACCATGTCTTTACCCTTATGTGTATGAATACACAAAGACCCCAGTTTGAGCCAGATACCCATTTATGTGCTATCTTCAAGGGGAAGATGAATAGCTGGGATGGCTGTGGGCTGACTATCATACCATGGATTTAGGCCTAAGTGGTCCTTTTGGATGAACCACGGTCAGCAACAGTAACCGCTACACAATGTGTGTGTGTTTTTTTTCTTGGATTCCACCTCCAAATGGTACCACCATGAGTGAAAAGTCACCTTCACCCATGCTATATCTTTACTGGAAAGAAAAAAATAGTACAATATTGACAAAACTCTAAACAATAGAAAACCACTAGAGAGATTAGATTGCATGATTAGAGTTTGACGGCATTCTCAAGATTTATCCTGTAATTTCAGTATTAGTTTATGGAAGGTGGCATTTATAGAGTTACCTTCTCTTCTTCCTTCTTGTACTTTTTTTTTTAATGTCTATCTTTATCTCTAATACCTGTTTCCTCTGTGAATTCCCATTAAGGAGGTGGTCACTTATCTGTGTCCTTACATGGCTCCCTCGCATACTCCATTCAACGCACTCTTTCAAGTTTCTCACCCTCCAGTAGTCTTCTACTTTATTTCCCCATGGCACAGGTGATACTGCCCTCTTTAATTGTACTGTCATACACTCTCCTTGTCTTTCCACATGCCCAAACCACTTCAAAGTATTACTTTTCACCCACGTTATCACTCCAGAATTCACCCTTGTATTCCTTACTATCCCAAATCTCTCCTGTGCCACCTCATTTCTTTATCCATTCCATCTAGTCATACAACATGCTCCTTTCAGATATATCACTCATTTTACACAGCCTGGATTCTTAACCTCTGACTCATTCTATGTTCATGTTTCATATGCCAAGGGCAAGGCCAAAAGGACTGTGCTTTCCCTTAATTCTTTCTTCATTTCCATACTTACGCCTTTACCCATCATTATTCTATTAAGGGACCTAATAACTCTTCTACCCCGAACTGATCTGTCTCTTATTTCTCATTTCATATCACCAAACTTACCTAAGATAGCTCCCAAATACTTAAAATTCTGCCGTCTTCCAGTGAGCTGTGAAGAGGAAATAGCACTGAAAGCTTTCAATATCTATTAATTTGACCACATTGCAATTTTTGTAGTAGCTGTAAGATTGATTGAACCAGGTCACAAGTTTGTAGTTTTCATCTTTATCAGATTTTTTTTTGTTTTGTTTTGTTTTGTTTGTTACAGTGTTTCTTGTATGCTTAGCAGTAGTAATAGTGTTAGTTACCCAAAGATAGCCATCTTCTCACATTTATATATATATATATATATATATATATATATATATATGGTTTCAGAAGTGGTAGAGGATGTGTGGATCAGGTGTTTGCTTTGAAGAATGTATGTGAGAAATACTTAGAAAAGCAAATGGATTTGTATGTAGCATTTATGGATCTGGAGAAGGCATATGATAGAGTTGATAGAGATGCTCTGTGGAAGGTATTAAGAATATATGGTGTGGGAGGCAAGTTGTTAGAAGCAGTGAAAAGTTTTTATCGAGGATGTAAGGCATGTGTACGTGTAGGAAGAGAGGAAAGTGATTGGTTCTCAGTGAATGTAGGTTTGCGGCAGGGGTGTGTGATGTCTCCATGGTTGTTTAATTTGTTTATGGATGGGGTTGTTAGGGAGGTAAATGCAAGAGTTTTGGAAAGAGGGGCAAGTATGAAGTCTGTTGGGGATGAGAGAGCTTGGGAAGTGAGTCAGTTGTTGTTCGCTGATGATACAGCGCTGGTGGCGGATTCATGTGAGAAACTGCAGAAGCTGGTGACGGAGTTTGGTAAAGTGTGTGGAAGAAGAAAGTTAAGAGTAAATGTCAATAAGAGCAAGGTTATTAGGTACAGTAGGGTTGAGGGTCAAGTCAATTGGGAGGTGAGTTTGAATGGTGAGAGGCTGGAGGAAGTGAAGTGTTTTAGATATCTGGGAGTGGATCTGTCAGCGGATGGAACCATGGAAGCGGAAGTGGATCATAGGGTGGGGGAGGGGGCGAAAATTTTGGGAGCCTTGAAAAATGTGTGGAAGTCGAGAACATTATCCCGGAAAGCAAAAATGGGTATGTTTGAAGGAATAGTGGTTCCAACAATGTTGTATGGTTGCGAGGCGTGGGCTATGGATAGAGTTGTGCGCAGGAGGATGGATGTGCTGGAAATGAGATGTTTGAGGACAATGTGTGGTGTGAGGTGGTTTGATCGAGTAAGTAACGTAAGGGTAAGAGGGATGTGTGGAAATAAAAAGAGCGTGGTTGAGAGAGCAGAAGAGGGTGTTTTGAAGTGGTTTGGGCACATGGAGAGAATGAGTGAGGAAAGATTGACCAAGAGGATATATGTGTCGGAGGTGGAGGGAACGAGGAGAAGAGGGAGACCAAATTGGAGGTGGAAAGATGGAGTGAAAAGGATTTTGTGTGATCGGGGCCTGAACATGCAGGAGGGTGAAAGGAGGGCAAGGAATAGAGTGAATTGGAGCGATGTGGTATACAGGGGTTGACGTGCTGTCAGTGGATTGAATCAAGGCATGTGAAGCGTCTGGGGTAAACCATGGAAAGCTGTGTAGGTGTGTATATTGCGTGTGTGGACGTGTGTATGTACATGTGTATGGGGGGGGGGTTGGGCCATTTCTTTCGTCTGTTTCCTTGCGCTACCTCGCAAACGCGGGAGACAGCGACAAAGTATAAAAAAAAAAAAAAAAAAAAAAAAAAAAAATATATATATATATATATATATATATATATATATATATATATATATATATATATATTTCTTTCTTTCTTTCAAACTATTCGCCATTTCCCGCATTAGCGAGGTAGCGTTAAGAACAGAGGACTGGGCCTTTGAGGGAATACCCTCACCTGGCCCAATTCTCTGTTCCTTCTATATATATATATATATATATATATATATTGTCCCTGGAGATAGGGGAGAAAGAATATTTCCCACGTATTCCCTGCGTGTCGTAGAAGGCGACTAAAAGGGGAGGGAGCGGGGGGCTGGAAATCCTCCTTTTTTTTTTTTTTTTTTTTTTTTTTTTTCCAAAAGAAGGAACAGAGAATGGGGCCAGATGAGGATATTCCCTCAGAGGCCCAGTCCTCTGTTCTTAACGCTACCTTGCTAATGCGGGAAATGGCGAATAGTTTGAAAGAAAGAAAAGATATATATATATATATATATATATATATATATATATATATATATATATATATATATATATATATAGGAGAGCAAATTATGATGGAGTAGGTAAAAGGAAGATTCAACTAGGTTACCAAAATCATATCTGTTATGAAGTCTACATGTTCTGTTAGGTTGCAGGTAATTGTTATATATGCAACACTGGGAAATTAGTGTAGGGCTGAATTTATATACTTTCCTTGGTCTCCACATTAAACAAATAATAATAAAATAGATTAAGGAAAAATAAAGAAAGACAGCCATATTAGACACATTCATATCAGATGGACAAAAATATCAATCATTGTATAGTTATTCTATTATCTTTCTGATGACTTTCAGGTGAGAATGAGAATGGAGCGGAAGGTAGTGGATCTGACTCTCAGAGTGAGAGTGGGATTAGCAGTAGTGGTGGAAGTAGCACAGGTATTGCTGGTCAAAAACGAAAGAAGACTTGCTTGACTGGGTCAACTGGTCCACCTCGACGGGGTAAAAAAAGGAGATCTGGGATATCTGCAAGAGAGAGAAACCTTCGGCGACTGGAGAGCAATGAGCGAGAAAGGATGAGAATGCACTCACTTAACAAAGCTTTCCAGGTAGGTGTCAGAGACTGAGCACTGGTTTTGCAAAAAATAACTGTTGGCTAGGTGCTATGATTTATGTTAAGCTGCCTTTTTGTGTCTTTTTTAAAATACTGCGGACACTCTTGTGGTGGTTGTAATTTGAAACTGTTTTAATCCATATACCTCCAAGATGTTAGATATATGTGCAGCCATTACATATTCCCTAGCAGGTTGAAGTTGAAAGAAATTGCTTTTGATAGCTTAGATTATGTTTTGAGAGACCTTTTGATCAAAGACCCCTAACTTTTCTCTTTTTGAAAGGTATTTTTCCAGTATGTAACAAATGCAGCATGATGAGTGAGACCGATATGTATTTTGACCAAAGTTAAGCTGAATACACTGGAAAACAATAATACATATTTACACGACATGATAACCAGACGACACTATCTAAAAAAATAAAAGCCTGCTTTGACATATGCAGGTAAGGCATTGGTTTGGCATAGGAATTGGTATTCATTAGAGTGCTTGTAGTTGAAATGAATTTTTGTAAAGGTTTAAGGTACCATAAGAAGAGAATATTTATTTTTATTTATTTTGCTTTGTCGCTGTCTCCCGCGTTAGCGAGGTAGCGCAAGGAAACAGACGAAAGAATGGCCCAACCCGCCCACATACACTTGCATATACATACATGTCCACACACGCACAATATACATACCTATACATCTCAATGTACACATATATATACACACACAGACATATACATATATACACATGTACTTAATTCATACTGTCTGCCTTTATTTGTTCCCATCGCCACCCCGCCACACATGGAATAACAACCCCCTCCCCCCTCATGTGTGCGAGGTAGCGCTAGGAAAAACACCAAAGGCCCCATTCGTTCACACTCAGTCTCTAGCTGTCATGTAATAATGCACTGAAACCACAGCTCCAGAGAAGAGAAATGTGAAATAATATTTAGGTTGGTCATTTAGTTTCAGATTAGTGTATGTGACCCTGAGATTGAATATACAAAAGTTTCAAGAAAACAACTGAATATGTTTAGGTTGTGTTGGACAAAGATAATTTGGAAGAACAAAGTGAGTGATAAAGAGGCTACAAATGAATTGGCGGGGTATTTGATTACTGTGTTTTACAGGAAAATTTTAGAATGTATGCCAGCTTTGAGTTCATAAGATATGGGCAGGTTTATGGAATTGATTTTGCTTATGTTGAAAAAAATATTTGTGTTACAGTTCCGTGATATTTCAGGAGCTACGTGAAGTCATCCCACATGTCAAGATGGACAGGCGGCTGAGCAAGATTGAGACACTAACATTGGCAAAACACTATATTATGGCACTCACAAACACTGTTTGTGACATGCGTGGAGATGAAAAACCATACAAGTAAGTAAATAATATGTCAATGTTTATCATGATTCATTTAATTGTCATAATTTGAATGGGATTTGAACAGCATTAGTGCAGTGCACTCTCAGCCTTTGAGATGTTGGTTTGGCAGGATAATGCTTGCTGTGTGCATTCTGATGTGGTCATTATCATGTTAAAGACACTATACTGAATTGCACGTTCTGGCTCTTCTGAAGTTGCCAATCCATAAAAAGGGGAAAGAGAAAAAAGAATGTTACTTTTACTATTATTTGTAGAATGACACTTCATCCTTTTACATTTTCACTGTGATTTTTTTCAGAACTAGTTATCAGAAATAAGTGTATTGGTATAAAATAACAATATGTACATAGAAGACTGAAAAAAAGAACTATTGAAATGACTACCCCAACCCCCTTTGGTTTTCATATTGTACTGTATTAATTGATAAAGTTACTTATAGAATTGTAGAGCTCAGGTTACATTTATGGCTTTTGTAGGTTGTGCATTTCATTTCCATCCGTGAAATTTGGCTAAAGTTCAGGGAAGTATTTAGTATCATCAAACTTAGTGAAAAGCTAGCAAGATAAAGTATGAATCATCATGAAGTAAAGATGAAGAATGTTTATTAGGCTGCATTTGTACTTTGTACTTTGACTTGATTTATGGTCTTGAACAGATCAGTTTTATACTGGTTTTGGGGATACCTCCTACTACTGCAGCTCAGTCTGCAGCCAGGTTTCCCTGGTGAACATCTTATTTACCAATTAAATTGATAATTTAGTTTTTCATTTACTATGCACAGTTTAGTCTTGCAACTGTGCAACTTGGTGAAGGGAATTTTCCATTTTCATTTTTAAAAGTCTGTGGAGTCCTCTCATTCTTTGTATGGCAGTCACAAGTCATGAGCTAAACATTTATGCTATCTAACCTCAGCCTACAGCTTGTTTGCTCTGCACTGGACTTTAATTTCATATCTTACTGTATCTGTCATTCTAATAATTAATTTTGATTGCTGATTTTTTTAAGTGTATTTCATGTTTATCGTATTTGTACCTTGGGATGAGTACAATTCTAGTTTTTCATGTTACATTTACTCAGATATTTTACTGAATCAGTTTGGATGGTAAAGGACCTTTGGGTTTTCACTAGCTTAGCAATTTCTATAGCTCTTTGTGGTGACATTCACACACAGTAGTATTCTATTCTTAAGAGAAAAAGTGCTGTGAATAGTACCATCATTGGACTTTCTTGGTTTGAAATTTCTCAGTACCATGGCAGTCCTCTTTGCAGCTCTGACAGTTTCCTTGTGTTATGATACTACATTCAGTATGACATAATTTTATTAATCTTTTCATAGTGGAGTTCAAAATTAAGCTTACTGAGTAAAACTGAAATAAGTAGTCCAAGAGAGGGTTAGGATGCCCAGCATTTAGCAGTTGTACCAATGACATGAAAAAAAAATTATCACTTGATAAATCACTGGCTGTCACTAGTTTATGGTAGTGGACAAAGTTCGTATCATATCAGTAAATCACCTTATTTTCCATATGTTAATAATCATTAATTTAATTAACACGAACAGCATATTTGAGAAAATTTATCGCAAAATATTCCCCATGAACATATCCCCTTTTTATAACATCGTCTGTGGTAATGCATCTATCACCTTAAAAAAAGAGCCTCTATGGATACTAGAAAAACATTACGTAATGCAAAGGAGTCATGCTCATGAAATACAAGGAAAACTGCTGTACAGAACATGAGATATGTTTTAAGTTGACTGGTGAAGTAGGTTTGGGTAGATGGGATAGATGTGCTTGAATGCTATAACTGTCTACCCATATGTGTTTTCATTAACTCCATTCCAGTCTACATAATGATTGGTAAAGTTAATATATGGATACATTTAGGAGTGCAGTCATGAAATTTTTTACCTCGTTTAAATAAGAGATAAAAGAACAAGATCTTCATAGATGGTGTGGCTCTTGAAATATTTATGCATCTAATTTGGAGACAATGAATAGCAACTTTTCCATTAAATTAGGGTGAGTGACGGGTCAGATTGCAGTGAATTAAGCTGATAAGTATTCAGGAAATGCAGTTACATCACTAGGAATTTTGTTTATCATACCGTCATAAACTTGCCTATAAAACATTTATTACTGTTAGTTATGCATTTAATAATACATGCAGTGTTTGCTTGCTATTGTGATATTTGTTGTTATTTTTTCAGATTTCTAGAGGCTTTTGTAAACCAAGTACATGAACATCAAGAAGATGATGGTGAGGGAGATGAAGAGGAGGAGGAGGAAGAGGAAGAGGAAGAAATGGAAGAAATTAATAACAATGGTGTCACACAAGTATTATAAATCAGTCTAAATACATTATGGGTAAGGCCATGAGACCAAAGTTGTGTCAGATTTATAGTGGAAACCTGTAGCTAAGTTTTGCAGTATGAAAATTTCCTTAAACAGCTTGTGGTAGAGATGAGGCATGATAGTATCATCAGTAAATATGGTAAGGTCTGTATTTCTTGAAATGCTTTGTATTACATGAAAACTTAATGTCCTGTGGTTTGAATGAAATAAAGTTTTCAACTCTAACTGAAAGCTCTTGAATATCATATGAATAGCATTGCTTTCATGCCCCAACCACTTGATCCAGGCTTCTTATAGGAAATAATGAAAAATATTGAAAAATGGATATCACTTGAGAAGTAATTATAACTTGAAATTATACTTGTAATTAAATACCTGTCTTGAAATTTATCAGATAAAATTTTAGACATGTTTTTGTAAATACACAAATATGTGTTATTGAAGAAACTTAGGGGTAGTGCAATATTGTCATTTCAGGACAATAATTACAAGGTTATCAAATAAACTGCATTACCTTGATGTTCTTTGTATGCATGACATTATATTTTGCACATACATAATAACTATGTTGGCAAGATGGAGTGGGCTAGTGAAATGGGAGTGGTTCATTACAAAGGCTGCACCCATCTCATCTCTAATACCCACAACATTTTAAGTAGCAAGTTATTTGAAGTGTGTTGTATATGAAAGGGTAGATTTGAAAAATTGTATGTTGTGGTTAATACTTGATAATGTACATTGAAACAAGTGACAAGAAATTCAAAGCTGGAAAATAAAAACAAATGTATCCACATGTATGTATGTATGCATGATATATATATATATATATATATATATATATATATATATATATATATATATATATATTATTTATATAATGCATAACCCCAGGACCCCTGTAATGGGGCTTCTGCAGTTTTCAGGCTTCGCTTCAATCAGAAACAGAAAAATGTTGAACTCTTTTGGAAGAAGCTTAATGACAAGACTGTCCACCTTTTCAACAAGCGTTGGTGGTACAGCCTCACTGAAGGTGATATTTCACTCATGTTGTAACCACAAACAGGCAAAATCCAATATATACATATACATAATATATGATTATAGATATATGTATGTTAGGACAACTATGCAAATTTGCTATCTTCAGTGACTACCCTAATTGAAATACTGGAGTTTCAGAGTTACTTTTTAACATTGCAAATATAATTCAACATTCAGAATTTTCATAAAGTCACTAATTCATGACCAATTTGTGACCATCACAAATTTCCCAAAGTGTATAAACAAAAATACAAATAGTATTACATGACTTACCACAATGTAGACTCTTAAGTGATGACTAAGTTATGAGGAAGACCAGACAAGACTTGAGCCAAATTTTTACTATACTCTTGACTTTAAATTTCTTAATTCTTATTCTACGAATGCTACAATCTCTTTGTCTACTTATGTAATTTATTTAACACCTCTGTAAACACATTTACACACTGGACTTAATACACTTACACTGCACAGGTATTTATACTGTAGCTTACTTAATATGTCCTGTATTACACTTAACACTGCTGTATCCTGAAGCTATAGTAATGTACAGCAAGAATTGTATAGCACTGGCCTCATAAATTACATTTCACTGTACCACAGGATCTGGCCATCATTTGGGATGCCAAATTTGTGTTACAGTTTGCTATTTTTCTTCCTTTTACCATAAATTGTTAGGTATTTCGATGGAAACCAAACTAGTGGAGCATTGAATTTTTCCTGAATATTCGTGTGTATACCACATCGTTCAAATTTACTCTATTCTCTGCACACGCACACACACACACACACACACACACACACACACACCCCTGTATGTTCAGGCCCCAATCACTCAAAATCTTTTTCACTTCATCCTTCCACCTCCAATTTGGTTTCCTCCTCCTCCTTGTTTCCTCCACTGCTGACATACACGTCCTTTTTGTCAGTCTTTCTTCTCATTTTCTCCATATATCCAAACCATTTCAGCACACCTTCTTCAACCCTCTCAACCACATTTTTTATTCTGTTTTTCATAACCACACCTCTCTCATACCCCCTTATTATCTTCTAGATCAAACCAATTCACATCCTCATACATTTCATTTCCAACACCACAAGTCTCCTCTACATATGCTCATCCACAGCCCATGCCTCATATCCATACAACATTGTTGGGACCACTCTACCTTACAACATACCCATTTTATGTCCTCCCAGATAATGCACACACGTTTCTGGACTCTGCCTGCACAAGGTGGGAACACAAGTGATAAAAAGGGGTATCTTTTCATCAAACAACTGTCTTTCCAAAGGAGTCCATCAGTTCCCAGCTACCTTAAATTGCACAGCCTTGAAGCAACAGAAGCCTCAGCAGTGAAAGGGATCTTAGGGGTTATATAATGATAAAAAATTTCATATATGCCTACATCACCTCCCACAGGCCACACTGTTGAAAATCTTCTCATGTGCATATTACATCACAGCTGCATTAAAACATCCTGACGTTAATCAGGTTTTAATCAACATAAACATTGCATCAGATAGTTAGAAAACTGGCTGACTCCAAAGAATGCCTGCATCCCCACCAGAATCCATTACCCACTCAATTGGACACGAATCAGATTCGCACCCATAACCCTGAATGATCAACTTCTAGTGGATAGAACTTCAGTCATATTAGGTATCATATATGACACACACAACATGTACATCCTACAACTCGAATATCAATACAAAGATCTTAAACATATCAGTTGCCCTCAGAACACTTACTAGCACAGCTTTGGCCAAGGATAAGAATTGCATAGCATCCTCTACAACTAGTTCATACACTGCATTCTAAATTATGTCTCAAATGTGTGGTCATCCACCCTGTCTAAAAGCAAACTTAACAGAAATGCAGATTACACAAAACAAGGCCCTCATAATAATCACTGGCTGCCAAGCAACTATAAACACTCAACACATACACAATGAAACAAAAATACTTTTAGTAAAATTAGCCTCCATACACACTGCACCCATTTTGATGCAGCAACCCCAGACCCCTCCTAACTCAAAAACACCACAGCCATCCATAGTGATGTGCTTACACATTATCCCAACAAACATGACCGATTAAACAAACACTTGCATGCATTAACAGCAACAAATGTTAAACAACTGTTCTTCCGACAGATTCTTAAATTCTACCATATTAAACATACACCCATCTGAAACTACTTCCAAAGCATATACGAGTTACACTTTTCTGTTTGCATTCTAGACATGAACCATCTTGACATTAAAAACTTCATTTCAGCGTATCACAAGACGTCTCATTCCTGAGGTTCATCTTCCACATTAAAGACACCTAATATCTACTCCTTTCCTGCCTTGACTGTGAATAGGAATGCTTAAGGTTTGGTACAATATGCATGATAGCCAGAGTGGATGTGAGCAAATAAGCTAGAAATATAAAATAATGTGTTACTGTGAGTGATGCCATCTTCAGTGAGGCTGCATCATTATCAGTTGACAAAAGGGGGTTTAGTCTCATCAAGGAGCTTGTCATTCTAAAAGAGTTCAACATTTCCCTGCCTCTGATTGCATTACAGTCTTGAAGCTGCAGAAGTACCATGAAAGGGATCCAGAGGTTATATATAATAATAATAATTATATATATATATATATATATATATATATATATATATATATATTGGTTTGTGAAAATGAAGCATAAGAATTCCAGCTTGCATTCATATTCCTAGATTCCTTTCATGAGTTCCCTTTTGCTTGATGACAAAGATATATGATTGTGAAATCTATATCAGTTAATATAAATATTGTTGATCATATGATGAGAATCCAAAAGCAGAAGATATTTCGATAAATCTCCAAGAAGAGGATTAAATTTTATTTTTTGTAAATGGTAAATACAGACATGCCTATCTTTCTAGAAATCTTCATTTTATTTTCTCTTGTGAATATTTTTTAATCATTCCTTATGTAATGCACCACATAGTAACTATATTTTCATACTCTTGTGCAGTGGATTACTTTTGTAAAGAAATGTTGGAAATTTGTGAAATAGCCTTAGTATTGCTTGATGGACACAAAGTTTGTTATGAAACCACTAAATGTATTAATACCAACCTCCTGAATTTAAAACATAATTGTTTTATGGGGATTAAACAGATATTTATGTAGGTGGAATTTCCTTGGATGTACTTTGACATACATATGCTACACTAGCATGTATATTTAGTCATACATTAATGTTAGAGAATTGAGGTTGGGATTATTGCAATTACAGTCTGCAGATTCCTATTTTACTGCTAACGTTGTCTCCATCATAGCTAATGTAAAGTTACAGTATAGTGTGTCAGTGCTAATTCAAACCTTGTGCCTTAGTGATAACTATATTCTCTCTGGTTGCTCTCTTAATTGGTTGTGGTGAATATGCCTGTTTGAAGTATTATTGCTTTGTAGAAACATCTGCCTTATAGATTCACTGTAATGCATACTTTATCATTTTCATTCATATTTTCATCAATATATTGTATTTCTTATAAAGATCGACTCACTTCTCTACTGCCATTAGTGAATCTATTTACCATATTGACTAATCATCATCCATGTGTCCATTTTTTATGGTGACTTGAGAATGTGAAGAGATCTTTGAGATATATGTGAGAGTATATTCATCATCATTGTATATTAGTTGGCATTAAATCTGGCTCATTTTTGTCTTCCAAAAGTAACTTATTATTCAAACTCAAACTTTGACCACTGCATTAGCATTTTCTTTGCCCAAGGAGTAAAATGTAATGACAATAATTTAACTGTATTCAAAATACTTAAGCAATTATTTGTAGCACTGCATAGGATCTGATTTATTCAGCATCTGTATAAAGGACAAGAGGTAAGATATTTCAGACATCATTTCTGATGCTCATATTTGAAAACATGCAGAAATGGCTGTATGATTGTAGGCTCTGTACACAAGTGAATCTAAATTTTGAAGTTAGCAGTTGGTTTGAAGTAAACTTCCATTGCATTCTATCAGAGTAATATATTCGTATTGTTTATGTTCTTTGCCTCATGGTCTACCAAAGATTACAAATTCAGAAATTAGGGCTTTCTAGCAACCAGTTTAACACTGGTTGATCAACATAGTAAACTGAGTATCGCTATTAACCACTTCAGTTTAGCACTATTTTAATGATGCAAAGAATGGTCATGAAGGCAGAGATAGTATTGCAAAGTTAATATATTGCAGATTGAAGATTTTTATCTTTATAATAAAACTGATTGTATGAGGTAATATAAGTACTTTCTTCTCCTTTTTCCATATTTAATTAAAAAAAAGTTATCAGTAGCATATTTTCACTAATTACAATAAACATTCTAGGTTAAAGAAAGGCATTCCTCATGAAACATGTTTTATCAAGAAATGAGATTTCATTTGGCAAACATTTACCCGGATCTCCATGAGCACAGTCAGAGGACAAAGCTGTTCAACAGCATTGTCACAACACCCTAAAGGGAAACTGGAGGACAATCACACTAATGGAAGGCAATGACACTATCAGCCATGGAGAAGACACAGTCTTGCTGAAATGATGATTTACTAGGCATTAAATCCAGCCTATGACCTGTGATCTTCCCCAGGCAAGGGAATGATGTCTAAAAGCTAGAGAATGTACACTATTATACAGCTATACATATTCCCTAGCAGGCTAGGCATTCAGCCATGCATGCAGGGGTTTGGCACACACCTCTCCATGGCACCTCCTGGTACCCTTAGGGAGCATGACCTGAGGCAACCCAGCTCATCACTGCCCTTTCCAGGCATTTTTTTGCAACTCAACCAGAACTGGTACGGATAGGTCATTGCTCCCACAACTGCCCCTAGCCCATCCTAGCCCAAGGATGAGAGCTTAATGTCACATTTGTTACCAAACACACACAAGCCTTTTCTGTATTCCTCTACCTTGAGCTGCAGCACAAATATTTACTTTCTAAACTTGTTAATGACAAAAACCACCATTAACAGTATATATAACACAGCACATTCTTACTGGAAAACCTTGATCTCAAAGGGTCCAGCACTCGCTTCTTTTATGGTTGGGCATGGATATTCCCAAGATGTTAACTGTTGGGGGCAGACTAAAATTTAATTACAGCTAAATGCTGCTTGCAGACCATACTGTCCTAGCTTTTGCCAAAGCTATCATTTGCTTGGAATGTGTTATATCATTAATTCAGTCCAACAACATTCTTGAAAGCCAAGTAATTATCGTGAGGAAATAAAATCAGTGACAATGAAAATTTCATTAAAAATCTATACTTTAAAAATAATGAAATCAGCTCTAGCATGAGCACAGACAGCAGTGAGCAACAGAGCAACTATTTTTGGTATCGACGAATGGATGTTAACGCAAGATTGCAGCAATATCACGCCTAGTGATACTGCAAGTGGCTGGGTACTTAGGCCTGCCTGGTCTTTCTTGCTTTCTTTTTCACACTGGCACAGTTGCTGCATTTAGTAAATCCAATATTAATTTCAAACTTCCTTGAATGAAAAACAACAATCTACATTTCCCAGAGCTATAAATGCCCTATATAAAATAGTATTCAGCTTAAGAAAACATTCTACTTTTCAGCTTTGGTAAACTACATTCTCACATTAACTGAGATACTTCAAAGCACAAATAGTGATGGCATACTTAGCTCAATGTTCTGTATTGGAGAAGTGCCTTTCATAATACAGGACCAGGCAGTACAATTTACACAGCTAAGACATATAAAAAATAGATTCTAAAACACAGGGTAAACAGTCAGCCCAAAACAGCAGTAAGCCATTACCATGTCCAATAGACTGTAATTGACAAGTTAGACAAGTTAATAGCAAACGGATTAAGAAAAACATGCTGTTAAATAGAGTACTCAATGTAAGATTATATTAATCTAATACAAAAAAGATCACCTACATCTTGGTGCTATCGGCCTACCTGCTGCAATGAGACAGCATGTGTGCCATGTGTAGTGCATCCTTGCGTCAACAAGCCACTCTCACCTGACAACCACTTTGTACAGATCACTATGTTTCTGGTTTATGACTCTGATCCAATGAACTCATTACATCAGAAAACCAGATAATTTATGCATTCATCAATCCTACGGACAGGTTCAGTTTTTAATCAACTGAACTAAAAGTTTATATGGCAGGAGATAATTACAATGACATAGTGGTCATGAGAGCTTTGGCAGCAAATGAGGCTTAACGAGTTCTGCAAAAAACTCTTGCCCTAAATGGAAACAATTGTCACAGACAACCTGGAATGTATTATCCTACTGCATGAATCAAACATTACTAAAATAGCATCATCAAACACACAAACTTACACACACAAAGACTGTATCTATCAACAATGTAAATATCAGACATTACCACAAGACACCATGCTATCAAGAAAATCTTGAATACCACACGTAACACTTCTATTCACGTTGAAAACAAACTATACCTTGCACAGCCTTCCACTCATAAAATAGAGGTAAGATATGCCCTACCCATTTTTTGCATTCAACAGAAAAAAGAAAAAAAAGTTAAGCCATATGACTATCTGAGGTTTGGACTGCATGACTGTTCAAAGTTACACATAATCACGCTGGACCTGGAGGTGGCTGATGTGATGCCATTTTTTGTTGAACCATGTTGACCAGAATATCAGTGTATTGCTGCATCATTGCAACCATTCTTGGATCTTTGCTGTCTGATGCTTGTTGTGGAGGGGCTGTTGGGGACCTTAATGATGGTGCTGGAGCAGCATTAGGTGCAGTGAGAGGAGTGAGGGCATGAGTGGCTCTAGCAGCAGCACCTAGTAATAGAGAACGGAGGGCACGGTGATGGTCTTCCTCACCACCTCCCTCACTACATGCTCGCCACCAAAGCTGACTCAGACGTTCACAACCCTCTACTACCCATTCACATACACTTTCAACCACCCCAACACTCACTGAAAAGACAAAATGAAAAAAAAAAAATTTGAAAACACCAAACATCTGAAACTTCAATTTGCCAAAAAATATTGCACAACTGAAAATATCTAACCAAGAAAAATTATTCTTTAATAACCCTGACCAGTTCAAAAAATAACCTGAGCCTTTACACACTAAAGCCAATTCATATCAACATAAAATATCATTATCTCAACATCCTTTTTTCTGGAATACCTCTAGCCCTAAAGAAGTCTTATTTGGGTTTGTTTCAAAGAAATTTACAAACTTATCATCTGCCTAGCTTACTACACTATCATAATATCACAAAAGACTTATAAATGAATCTTGCTAATGATTTCTTCACACCACAGTCTTTTTCTTAACTGATGAAATTCAAACTGAACTGCTGCATTATCCAATTATATTTCACAATTCTTTATAAAAACTATGGAAATTGATATTTTACTTTTACACTTTGTGCAAAAAAATGAAAAAACTTAAAAATATTTTTTTTTCTTTACAGAACATGTGAACTATCCACAAGATAAAGAATAAAAATTATCATACTTTCCTCCATATTGGTGTAGTAGGGTTCCGAATGGACTTTCGCCAGGCATGATTACACATGAACATAAACCTACATTACAGGTATATATATATTCATGCATAATAAATATTATATATTACATCCATGTTTCCATCCTAGGCCCCTCTGGTCCACACTTACACAGAGGAAAGAATACTACTACTTTTTGTATTTTCCTTAATAAACTATAAATACAGACAATCTGTATGAAAAAAAAGAATTTCTAGGATTTTTCAAGCATGGTGGAAGGGTAATTTCTGAGGAAAGTATAGTTAATGGTTAATACTTATACCCAAACCATCCTGTCTCATCCCTTTGATGCACATCATTACCATACTTTTGTTGACTTTAAACTCTCTTCTTTCACAAATTTTTATAAAGTCTGTTATTTGCTTCTAGACTGCCATCAAAGCTGTGTTCAGCAACTTACATACCTCCTATATCCCTCCCAATTCCCAGCTTACTGTTCAACTACCCCTTACCCTAAGACATCACAGTGAGTAGTTAAACTAGAATAGAAAGTATTATCATTGAACCCTTTAAGAACACAGCCTGTGAAGATTTAGATGAATCCCCAGGGTGGAGGTTTATTGACAAATTGAAAAAAAAAGAATAAGAAATATCAAGTAAAAAAAAATATAAAAATCAACCACACTTGTTGCAACTGAGATCTTTAAATTTGGTGTGCACACCAGGGCTGTATTTTCCCATATTGTGTTATACACGTAAAATATTCTACAATCCTTTCTTAGTGCTATTTGTAGTTGCTATTTGTAATTGCTTGTGATATACGGCATCTCTAAATACCAATTAACCATGCCCGTAACTGATAGGATTTTTTTTCCCATAGATAATTATAGCTACTTGTGATGTGAGACAACTCTCCATACCAACAGAGACTGATTTCTAAAAGGAAGGGGAAGAGACAACTCATACAAATACAGTTTTAGAGTCCTAACATCCTAAATTATACAAGTATAGCTACAGTCCTATCACCCTAAATCATACAAAAACAGCTAGAATCCCAAAAAACTAAATACAAGTATGGCTAGGGTCTCCAAAGGGTTGATTTAAATTACGTTTTGCTCATGCACTCTAATATTCTCATTTTTTTTTTGCATTAATTTAAGGAACAGATACATCCACCAAAATTTTAGTTACATTATTATACAGTTTATCATAATTATCCCCTAATAAATTTGATCAATATATTGCAGCACCAATACTCACATGGCATGTTGTCAAAGTCCATGAATGCAAGGTCATCACGGGTAGGGTATTCTTCAGGACTCATATCTGCAGTTGATGCAGCAGAGGATGGTCGGCTAATGTCAGAAGAAGGAAGCCCACGTCTTGACACTGGAGATGCAGCTGAAGCGTAACGGCCACGTACAGACTCTCCTCGGGATTTATTCGACAAACTGTTGCTGCGGGTGAGGTCGCGCTCACTCACCGCACGAGTGGGAAGGTTATTGCGCCTGACATACCATAGCAACAAATCACAACACATAAAACAAACATTAAGCTGTAAATCTAAAACAAACATTAAGCTGTAAATCAATGCCTACATCTACTGCAAATACAGCATACTCTTCTACACTGCAAATAATCAAAGACAACTGCTAAAAATATTCTTGATCTTTAGTTTACCAAAATCAGCAGCAGTACCAATACAAAAAAGTTATTTAGTAAAAATATCAAAAGGGACTCAGCATAACTTTGATCTAAATACTAATTACAAAGCTGTTTTACAAACAAACAAATGCTTTGATCTGTCAAATAATTATGAATCACAAGAGTTGAAATGAATAGATCATACTCATGGAAATACAGTAAAAGAAAATTACATGCACAGCAAATTCACAACAGAAAAAGACCTAGTCAAGCTTGGCCTGTCAGCTTCTTTGCATAATAAAAATAACAAAAGCAGTGATTGGTTCAGCATAAATAAATGCACAACTTTTAAATTCCACATCAAGCAAAAAACTAAAAGACCAGTGATGAGTAACAGGTAAAAAGTGTATGGTACAAAACTTGGTAACTTCTAGGTGGAAACATGGATAATAAACACTTGGAATCTTTAGGGATATTCTGTGAAGAGATGTGAAGTATAATGTAAGTACAAGGACATGAATGCAAGAAAAGAAAAAGTGCAATTTTAAAGAAGAGAAAAGAACTTTTATGGGAAAGAATGCTCCATTTGGAAAGTAATTAAGAGATGAAACATAAATATGCAGAAGAAAGGTAGCCAAAAGTTTGTGAAAAAAGTTAAACATGGAAAAGGATAAACAGAATGATGCCAAGTATATATCTAATTTTGTTTATACACAACTGCTTCTCCTGCCTCATTGAATATACGATTCATTTCTGAAGAGTTACTGAGATCAAGAATGTGGGAGGATAAAAAGTATTTTTAAGTTTTCTTATTTTTTACCAATTCAAACTTCTGAAAAGCCAAGCACCACAGACCTTGCCCACTTCATATGACAAGGGCAAACAACCATAGTCCCCAAAATAAGTTTTCTATGGTATCAGGAAGGCCTATCAATTTTCTATCAAATTACACAAGCCTTATCATGGTGGGCTTGTCCCAACCACCTGGAAATTTTCCATATTTAAGAGGGGTGATGGATGCACCTACCTCAGCCAATAACCAACTTTTTTTTTTTCCAAAATTGTGCAGTTAAAGTCATCATTATGAGTCCTTCTACTAGTGATGTTTGTCAGGCCACTCTAGCAAAGGGCAAAAGAATGTAGACGAGTGAAAAAAGGTGGAGGCAAAGCAGGACAGAAACAATGCTCCTCCAAACATCAGAAACGGAAGACCTTGAGTTTTGGAAGCAAAAAAACAGCAACATATCTTCATTCCACTGAGAAGTTCCATCCAAATTCTAATTGATGAAAGTTAACACAAGGCAAGATATGGAGAAAACATGGGAAGATATAACAGAATTGGAAAAAGTGGAAGAATGCAGAAATGAGATATCAGGTGAAAACAAATCATTAGCAAAAAGAAGGAAAAAGGAAAGGAGAAGGACAAAACCTTTTGGAACCGGTGTTGGTAGGGAAATAAAAAGTTAATCCACCAGCAACACTATACATAGGTACATAGGTTTATGTTGTTTGGAATGGACAATAACTATGAATGTTTCCAACTATTATCTTTTTTAAAAAAATAAATGGAAAACAGAAAAGTAAGGACAAACAAACTAAACGGCATAAGCCATCAACACATGACGAGGGATGCTGTTCAATCCATATATCTTGCTTGTGTCCAAAGAAAGGAATGCTTCATAGATTGTATAAAACTATACTTTGTCTTACTTTACCTTCCCCTCCTATACCATTAGTCCTATTTATCCTTAAGAGGACCCTGCAGCACTCAGGAAGCTGTCCACATCCACCATTCAGGAGCACGGGACACTGAGTGTGGTAATGCTGCATGTGCATCTACATGCAGAGAGTGCAAGACAATTAAGTAACAAGTGCTTTGTGTCTTCTTTATGGTCACTGCATTGTGGGCATGAAGGGTCTTGGGATATAGTGAAATGGTGTTTGCAGTGTTCTAGTGACGACTGATTACACAAAGGGGAATATGGTTATTAAGAAGTGAGGTGCTGGGTGAAGGAAATTTGAAATGGGATGAAACCAAAGTGGCTTCACCAGCAGGAGAAACAACTATGTTTTTGCTGGTGCAGGAAAGAAAAAAGCTAAATAAAAAAATGCTGCTGGAGATATTTTTGACCAAAGATTAAAAAGAACTATCACTGGAAGAAGAGACATCATCACACTTCCTTTAGATAAACATGCATTTTGCCTCACTAAGAGATATGCAGTAATTTTGAACAGAGATGCAAGCTCAATGGGTGCTAAAGAGGAAGTTTTTTCAAGCCAACACCAACCTGTCTAACACTGAGTATACTTATCACTAGACCTATACTCCTCAAGTAATATCTTGAATTTATGATTAACAAAATCATCCATATATGGTCACTGCTCAAACTTCAGAACACTAACCTTTCACTTCCATGAGACCGGCTGCGTGTATTCTTATGTTCTGATGGAGATGCATCCTCTGAACTAGAATCTTCTGGGAACTGTCTAATGTCACCTGAAAAGATAAATATTAATATTTCATATATCAATTTTCAACAGGAAAACTGGGTAGAAATCATACAAAATCTAGTGTAGATATAAAAATCCCTGGGATAGTGGAGAAAGAATGCTGCCCACTTATCCCCTGCCTGCTGTAAAAGGTGACTAAGGTGGGTCAGAGTGGTCGGCTGGAAATTCTCCCTTCCTGTATTACTTTCCAAAAGAAGGAACAGAGCAAGGAGCCAAGCGAGGAATTTTCCCTCTAAGTCTCTGTCATCTGTTCTCGATGCAACCTCACTCACAGGGGAAATAGTGAGCACGTATGAAAAAACAAAAATGAAAATAAATCAATGTAGTGCTACTGCTTAAATCAGGGAAACTGTAAGCTCTGTTTTGCTCACACAGAGTGTCAGTAGAACCCTTGTTAAATCAATGCAAATGAAACCAACCACCTACAGAGTGTATCACAAACTACCATCCCATAACAATTCACTTGCATCACTGCCTCTCACCTCTATTGACAGCCAATATGTATTTTCAAAATAAAAGTAAAATCTAAGTCAAATCAGGATGGATGGGAGGTATGGCTTACATTTCTCCAACTTTGGTACCATCATACATAAATGGGAGCCATTTTTTTTTTTTCAAGTAACCACAGTAGAGGAAAGCTTGAATCAAGGAACTGAGAACCTCATATCAAAAACACAAATCTGAATAACTAGGGTTTTCTGAGTCCTCTTTCACATACAGCAGCATGTTGCTTTAATGGACTAATTACAATACTTAACAGTCTAAAACAGCAAGTACACTTGCCATAGTCCTTGTTTAACCTGTTACTAAGTGATGTGGTTAGACACACAAAAGAAACCCATTATATGAAAAAGTTATGTCCCTGAGTGAAAATTGTCCATATCTAACTCTCAAGAGAGGAAGATACATGAAACAGCTTCAAAGCAATATACCAAACTCTATCAACTGGTAATTTTGATGAAATTCAAAGAACTCTTTCCAAAAAATGTGGTAATGAGGGGTTTTATCTGGTAATGGAGCAAGATGGGGTAAGGTGAGAAGGAGGGGCATTATGTTTGTCTATATCAAACCCTGAATTATCTAATCATGCAACTGTCTCAAATGAAGTTGGAGATGTTTCCTTATTTTGAAAAAGCTATCTATCGTTAACTAGCTGTGCTACCTATTCTTTCTCAGTCCATAAATTTCTATGTAGGTACATAAGGAATATCAGGGAATGTTCATGGTTGGAATCCGAGTCATTATTTAGTGTGTCAGCCTTGACTCGGTAGTCAAGTGCTTCTGACAACCACCATGACTTTACAATGGTGGCCAGAGGTGAATGAGCAAGAACCGAGGACTTGGCTATAACCTTAACTTTCTGATGATCATCAATCCTATTAAGCACCGTTAATTCTACATCTGAATTGATAGCCTTTCATCAAATACTCCTCAGATTACCTTTCACAGTCTTTGCAGATAAACTAAAGTGGCTGCAATTACTCTGAAAGCAAGACAAACTGCTTTTACAGCAGCTGAACTACACCTGAAGTCAAGCAGAAGACAATGGTCTTTTACTAAAACCAAACATCTGCTCATTTTGGTTCACTCATTTTAGTTTGCTTTTTATTAAATGCATGCCAAAGCTGACATCTGCTGCTACTATTTGTGGATACAATGATGTCAAATGGAGAAATCCTCTGCAGAGTTACTACTCTCAGAACAAGTTTTGACTTGACAGACAAACTGTCTAATAATGGTGAGGTTAGCAGTAGCATTGCTGAGACAAGAGGGAAAAATGTGGTGGCAATATATTGGCCAGGTCCTCTTACTATGTGATTCGTGAGCTTCCCATACGTCTGTTTTCATGAAATGGTTCAACTGGTATTAGTTTTCCATCCTAGCCTCATGCAGATGCAATTACTTGCACTTTCTTACACAGCCCACTTCAGATAATGTTTTGAAAGCACCAAATATTCACCAATCATTTTTCCATAGGGGCAACAGAATATTCAACCTTATTAGTACTATACACCAAAAACATATCTTTCTTACTGTTCTGTAAGAAATTTACCTGTGGAGACAGCTTGTGAGAGTGATGATTTTCTTTTGAGAGCTCGTGGAGTCATCTTGTTCATGGATGCTATAGTTGGTCGCATTGGACGTTCACTTCTTGAACAATCATCACCAGTCTGGAAGTGTTAATCATGTTACTGTCTACATATAACAGGAGATGAAAATAATCAACTCAATAACACAATGCATAGAAAAGACTGCCATGTCCACTCTCAGGTATCTTAAACATCCTAAGTCCACCAAGTTTCCTCCTTTCAAACTCACACCCCAACTAACCTGTCTATCTCCAGTGATAAACCTAACTTCACTTTTATTCTCATTTACTCTCAAATTTCTCCGTTCACACACTCTCCTAAACTCAGAAACCACTTTCTGCAGTCTCTCATTTGAATATGCCTCCAGTGCCATGGTATTTGCACACAATAACTGACTCCCCTCCCAAGCGCCCTCACCCCTACTAGATTGCAGACGTACCCCTCTCCTCAAAACCCTACATATTTATTTATCTCACCATCTCACCCGTAAACAGATCAAACAGCAATGTTGGCATCACATAGCCCAGTGGAGACTCAGCTTCACCTTGCACCACTTACCCTCCTCTCAATCTACTCACTCACATGCTTTAATCCCTTAATCTAAAGTCCTCACTGCTTCAAATACACTGCTTTACTCCCTCAAATATTTGTGACAAATCCACAAAGCATTTTCATCCATCTCATCATCTGCTTTCTTCATACCCATAAATGATTTGAAGGTTGAGTCCTGAACATGCAAGAGTGTGCAAGGAATAGAGCAGAGTGAAGCGATGTGGTTGACAAAAGATGATGTACTTTCAATGGGTTGAACCAGGGCATATGAAGTAGTCAGGGTACCTACAGAAAGTTTTGTGGGGTGTACTTGTGGATAAGGGGCTTTGGTTTTGGTGCATTATATGTGACAGCCAGAGTAGTAGATGATAGCAAAGAAGGCCATTTTTTTTTTATATTTTTGGTACTACAAACATACATGGCCTTTCTTCGTATGGGAAATGGATAAAGGTGAACAAATATATGTATATGAGTGTGTGTGGGGCCTGGATGTGGAAAGGGAGCTGTGGTTTCGATGCATTATACATGACAGCTAGAGACTGAGTGTGAATGAATGTGGCCTTTGTTATCTTTTCCTGGCACTACCTCATGTGCATGTGGGGGGAGGGGGTTGTCATTTCATGTGTGGCGGGATGGTGACGGGAATGAGTGAAGGCAGCAAGCAAGAATTATGTACATGTGTATGTATGTATATGTCTGTGTATGTATGTATATATGTATACGTTGAAATGTATGGGTATGTATATGTGCGTGTGTGGACATGTATGTATATACATGTGTATATGGGTGGGTTGGGCCATTCTTTCGTCTGTTTCCTTGCGCTACCTCCCTAACGCAGGAGACAGCGACAAAGTATAATAAACAAACAAATAAATAAATAAATAAATAAATATATATATATATATATATATATATATATATATATATATCTATATATATATCTTTTTTTTTTTTTTTTGCCGGTCTCCCACGTTTGCGAGGTAGCGCAAGGAAACAGACAAAAGAAATGGCCCAACCCACCCCCATACACATGTATATACATACACATCCACACACGCAAATATACATACCTACACAGCTTTCCATGGTTTACCCCAGACGCTTCATATGCCCTGATTCAATCCACTGACAGCACGTCAACCCCGGTATACCACATCGATCCAATTCACTCTATTCCTTGCCCTCCTTTCACCCTCCTGCATGTTCAGGCCCCGATCACACAAAATCTTTTTCACTCCATCTTTCCACCTCCAATTTGGTCTCCCACTTCTCCTCGTTCCCTCCACCTCCGACACATATATCCTCTTGGTCAATCTTTCCTCACTCATTCTCTCCATGTGCCCAAACCATTTCAAAACACCCTCTTCTGCTCTCTCAACCACGCTCTTTTTATTTCCACACGTCTCTCTTACCCTTACGTTACTTACTCGATCAAACCACCTCACACCACACATTGTCCTCAAACATCTCATTTCCAGCACATCCATCCTCCTGCACACAACTCTATCCATAGCCCACGCCTCGCAACCATACAACATTGTTGGAACCACTATTCCTTCAAACCTACCCATTTTTGCTTTCCGAGATAATGTTCTCGACTTCCACACATTCTTCAAGGCTCCCAGGATTTTCGCCCCCTCCCCCACCCTATGATCCACTTCCGCTTCCAAGGTTCCATCCGCTGCCAGATCCACTCCCAGATATCTAAAACACTTTACTTCCTCCAGTTTTTCTCCATTCAAACTTACCTCCCAATTGACTTGACCCTCAACCCTACTGTACCTAATAACCTTGCTCTTATTCACATTTACTCTTAACTTTCTTCTTTCACACACTTTACCAAACTCAGTCACCAGCTTCTGCAGTTTCTCACATGAATCAGCCACCAGCGCTGTATCATCAGCGAACAACAACTGACTCACTTCCCAAGCTCTCTCATCCCCAACAGACTTCATACTTGCCCCTCTTTCCAAGGGAGGGAACGAGGAGAAGAGGGAGACCAAATTGGAGGTGGAAAGATGGAGTGAAAAAGATTTTGTGTGATCGGGGCCTGAACATGCAGGAGGGTGAAAGGAGGGCAAGGAATAGAGTGAATTGGAGCGATGTGGTATACCGGGGTTGACGTGCTGTCAGTGGATTGAATCGGGGCATGTGAAGCGTCTGGGGTAAACCATGGAAAGCTGTGTAGGTATGTATATTTGCATGTGTGGACGTATGTATATACATGTGTATGGGGGTGTGTTGGGCCATTTCTTTCGTCTGTTTCCTTGCGCTACCTCGCAAACGCGGGAGACAGCGGCAAAAAAAAAAAAAAAAAAAAAAAAAAAATATATATATATATATATATATATATATATATATATATCCCTGGGGATAGGGGAGAAAGAATACTTCCCACGTATTCCCTGCGTGTCGTAGAAGGCGACTAAAAGGGGAGGGAGCGGGGGGCTGGAAATCCTCCCCTCTCGTTTTCTTTTAATTTTCCAAAAGAAGGAACAGAGAACGAGGCCAGGTGAGGATATTCCATCAGAGGCCCAGTCCTCTGTTCTTAACGCTACCTTGCTAACGTGGGAAATGGCGTATAGTTTGAAAGATATATATATATATATATATATATATATAAATATATATATATATATAATTTTTTTCATTTTACATAATCACTGTTTCCTGCATCAGCAAGGTAGCACCAGGAAACAGATGAAGAATGGCCCATCCACTCATATATATACATAAACGCTCATATATGCACATATACATACACAAGCACACACACACACAGACATATACATATATACGCAACTACATATCTATACTTCCTTGCCTTCCCTTCATCTGTTCCTGTTGCTACTCTACCCCAAAGGAAACATCATTGCTACCCCCAGCTTCAACAAGGTAGCACCAAGGAAACTGACAAAAAAGGCCACATTCGTTCACACTCAGTCTCTAATTGTCATGTGTAATGCACCAAAACCACAGCTCCCTATCCACATCCAGGCCCCACAGACCTTTCCATGGTTTACCCCAGACGCTTCACATGCCCTGGTTCAATCCACTGAAGCCCGTCAAACCTGGTATACCACATCGTGCCAATTCACTCTATTCCTTGCACGCCTCTCACCCTCCTGTATGTTCAGGCCCCAATCGCTCAAAACCTTTTTCACTCCACCCTTCCACCTCCAATTTGGTCTCCCACCTCTACTTGTTCCCTCCACCTCTGACACATATATCTTATATGTCAATCTTTCCTCACTCATTCTCTCCATATGTCCAAACCATTTCAACACACCCTCTTCTGCTCTCTCAACCACACTCTTTTTATTTCCACACATCTCTCTTACCCTTTCATTACTTACTTGATCAAACCATCTCACACCACATATTTTCCTCAAACATTTCCTTTTCAACATATCCACCCCTCTGCGTACAACTCTATCTATATCCTAAGCCTAGCAACCATATAATATTGTTGGAACTACTGTTCCTTCAAACACTTCCCATGTATTCACTGTGTGTCATAGAAGGCGAATAAAAGGGGAGGGAACGGAGGGCTGGAAATCCTTCCCTACAGTTTTACTTTTCCAAAAGAAAAAACAGAGAAGGGGCCAAGTGAGGATTTTCTCTCTAAGGCTAAGTCCTCTGCTCTTAATGCTACCTCACTAACACGGAAAATGGCGAATATGTATGAAAAAAATGTATACTAGGCATGGGCTCTCAACAGGGTTGTACAGATAAAGGAGGATGTGTTGGAAATGAAATGTTTAAAGATAATATGTGGTGTGAGTTGGCTGGATTGAGCAAGTAATGAAAAGGTAAGAGAGATGTGTGGAAATATTAAGAAAATGATTCAAAGAGCAGAAGAGGGTGATTTGAAATGGTCTGGACATATGGAGAGAATGAGTGAGGAAAGGTTGACAAAGAGGATATATGTGTCAGAGGTGGAGAG
This sequence comes from Panulirus ornatus, assembly GCF_036320965.1. Lineage (NCBI taxonomy): Eukaryota > Metazoa > Arthropoda > Malacostraca > Decapoda > Palinuridae > Panulirus > Panulirus ornatus. The sequence continues at coordinate 72,311,279 of NC_092226.1, read as the reverse complement.
AACAAGGAGAAGCAAGAGACCAAATTGGAGAGATGGAGCGAAATGAATGGGGCCTGAACATGCAGGAGGGTGAAAGGCATGCACAGAACTGAGTGAATTGGAATGATGAGGTATACTGGGGTCGACAAGCCATCAATAGACTGAACCAGGGAATGTGAAACATCTGAGGGAAATCATGGAAAGGTCTGTGGGACATAGATGTGGATAGGGCACTGTGGTTTCAGTGCATTACACATAACAACTAAAAAATAAGTGTGAGCAGATGAAGCCTTTTTTTTGTCCATTTTCTGGCGCTAACTCGCGAAGGCAGGGATTGGCAATACTGCTTCCTGTAGGGCAGGGTTGCACTGGGAATGGATGAGGGTGAGCATTTATGAGTATGTGCATGCGTATATATGAGTATGTTCATGTATGTATATGGTGATATGTATATGGTGATATGTATATGTACGCATATGTACGTACATGTGCATGTATGTATATGAGTGGATAGGTCTTTCTTCATCTGTTTCCTGGCGCTACCTCGCTAACGCAGGTTTCGAGAAATGTTAAAATGGTATTGGTAATGTTGTACTGATAGGTGACTTCTAAAGCATAAACAGGATTACGTGACTCATGTTTGTCTAGTGAGTGTGGTTTCTAATAAGTGTATATCTGGTGGGTTGGAGTTCAAGACTGTGTAGGGAGGTTGTCTGTTTAGTGCTTTTCAGGTCAATTCAGTGTGTAAGTTATTCCTTAGCTTTGTATCTGTTGAGTGTAGGGATCTGTGAGCAAAGGTTATTGGGTTATTGAAGTGTGAGGCAGAGGTAACCTTTTTATTTTTACTTGAGGGTTGGTGTTTAGTTACACAGTGGTTTGGATGGAAGGGGTCTAATGCTGCTGCATAAAACTGAGCGCCAAGCATGTTGATGTGAGACTGTATTCGGAGTATCTTAGTTTCATAGAGAAGGTGCCGAGAGCTTATGCTTGCTAGGAAGCCACCAACAGATTTCAGTGCACCATTCTGTGTGGTTTGCAGATTTTTTATATTTGCTTTTGTGGGGGTGAAAGACCATGCAGACGAGGCACAGTTCAACTTACAGTGGAGCAAATGAAATGTCTGTATAGGATGTTGAAGGGTTCTTTTTCTTGTCCAAATCTGGTGCCAGTTAGTGTTCTGAGGGCATTTAGTCTATATGCTGCTTGTGTGTTGATTAATGTTATCGGTGTGGGGAGTAAATGTAACAGGTATGTGAAGCCTAGAATGGTTATTGTTTTGCTAAATGGGAAAGACTGTCTATACCAGGTGACTGGAGGATGTTAAGCACCTTCTACATAGAAAGCAAAGTGGTATTCAGGAGAATGAACATTGCAAAAACGCAGTTAGGAGGAACTCACCTGGTTGAGAACACCAATGGAACTGGAGCGTGACAATGATGAGTGTGATCGTCCAAGGGATTTACCACTGGATTTACCACCCATTTTCTTTCCGCTAGCTATGAAATAGAAAAAATTTTTTTGTTAATGACTCAAAAATATCTAACTCTGCCACTACTTACATATTTAAACAATAAATCTTAAAATCCTGTATTAACTTCTTAACCCTACTTCATACTCCTGTAAGCATTAATATGAAAAAAATATTATTATACTAAATTTGGAAGACCCTCCAGATAGTAGTACTAAAACATTTTCTTTTGCTATTACAGACATCAAACTCTCCTACAATGACTTTAGTGACTGCTAACTGCAAGATAATACAAGTAAGGACAGTACTACAAAGATCACAAACTAGCTCCACTACAGTTACTTTTTTCCCAAGAAATCAAAATGACTAACAAGTGGACACATATTGCAAATTTAATGAAATCAAATAATGTTCTAATACATGACTAGTACACCTGAAAAATAACAAAACTTGCATCAACACAAAGCAAGAAGCTAACACAGAGGTTGACAGACAAGCAAGCAAAAACTAAGACAATGATTTATGACAGACTGTCCTACAAGCCAAAAGAATGCTTACTTAAATTCCTTACCACACATTTACAGGGATCAGCTATTTTCTGCAAAACTCATCAAAAGCTTGATAATCATGACAAAACAATTTAAAGAAAACTGACTGCAGCATGAAATTATACTTAAAGGCACATTTTATCACTGGGGGCCAGGCACACAAAGTTCTTCCACCATGATATTCACTGCATTAGCCTTGAGCAGGATACATTGTGCTTTAATCCAGAGCTTAAACAAAATAAAATGATAGTAAAATATACACATATACCTGCTTAAACCCACACCTAAAACACCACCAGTACATATCAAAGCTAATGTGAAACATACTGGTACATCCAGAAGAGGAAAAAGATGGTCAGATCCCAATCATCACTGAATGTGAAAATATGAATATCAGCTTCAAACAAGATAAAAGCTGGATGACAGCTAAAAACGGTGAAACAAAATTAGTTTTGCACTCAATTCACATTCACAGCAGAGCTAGAACAGAACTCAGATACTGAATGTACAGTACACCAACACATTATAAGCACTTTAACACTTCACAAGCCTAATGTCACATCACACAATACCATCTACATTCATACATAAAGCCAGCTCAAACAACATAGTGCTATCTCCACTCCCAAACAAATTACAAACATCCTTATGAAACACTATGCAAACACTGCAATGCAGTAAAACAGAATCATCACAAAAATGCCAAAACACATGCATAAACCCAAACTCCAATCCACCTTTCACAGCAAAATGACAAAAGAAACAAACAAATCACACCGAAACCTAACCATCCTAAGGCCTGGATTAGATATCAACTGTTCATCTGAAAAGTCTTGATCCCATAGCTATTAAAATCCTAAAATCTATAGCAAGTCACTCTTGGCTCCACAATGGAATGAAAAACATCTGGAAACAAGCAAATGTAATACCTATTGTAAAACATGGCAAGATACCAAACCTACCACACCATAACTTTCCTCTCCTGTCTAAAGTCCTCATAACCCTAATCCTTAACAGCATCACTCTTGACATCACAACATCTACTGCAATTAATTTACATTTCTTACTGCTACTCTTAATAAACTATTTGCGATATGCATACATATCGCAGTTCCACCATGTTTGATATGGTATTCATCACCAGGGGAAGTCTTATACTACTCAATTCTGCTCCTTTCCATGTGCTCTCATTAGGCCATGTTTCTACTCAATCATCAGAACTGCATTTCATCTACAGTCAACTGAATAAAATATTCAAGTTTTAGCATAGAATTTTAGCTTCAAATATTCAAATTCATTGTCTTCCATAGTTTTAGCACAGAATTTTAGCTTCAAGTATTCAAATTTATTATCTTCCATAGTTTATCTATTCTATCTCTATTTCTTTATGCATTTGTTTTTAGGTTTATCATACTCACATCTTGGAGCTATGTATCCTTTTAAGGATACCATTAGTTATGTTATTTCAAACCTTGCCATTATTTCCACTGTTAGTCCTATATTCTTGTAGCGTAAGAAATACTTTTGAATTCAAGATATAATTCGCTTCTTCAACATATTTTCATTTCATCCACTGCTCCTTTAATTTCATCAGACTTATTTCTATCCTCTCATTAGCTCTGTCCAACATCTTATTCATGCAAGACTATCTTTTTTGGCTCCAATCATAATCATTTCATTTTTCTTGATCATTCATCAGTCCCACTTGCAAATCTGTAATCTTTTCTTATCTTTGGTGTACATATTCACCTTAAATAATGGCCTGTTAATTTTCACTTGGATTTTCAAGTCATCTTTCACCTGAAATCTTTCTTTTCTTTTCATATGCATCAATTTTTTATACTTTTCATCAGAAGTTAATGAATCTAATCCTGCACTTCTGAAATACAAGAGAAGAAAGACCGATGCAGATGAAAAAATGTCACACTAAACTATCCTTATATATTAATGCACAAGAACATCACTGCTTTTATCTATCAAATGGAATTTCATGTACCTATCTTCCATATTGTCCATTAAGAGTATTATGACTGCAATCTATCGAAGGGAATCAAAGAGGTTTCACAGCGTCATTCAACTGCTACTACAGTGCTGTGTTTGTACATTCAGCCAATTACATCTTTCACCTAATAAACATGGCAGATACCAAAATACCTCACTGCTATGACTAAAATTACATCTGGATTCCTAGATCACCAATCTAAACAATTACTTACATCATCATCATATAAACCCAAGACCCTTTCAATGGAGCTTCTGCAGCTTCAAGGCTGCACTCCTTCCAGGAACAGAGAAATGTTAGACTCCTTTAGGATGAGAAGCTCCTCAATGATGATATAGCCTTGCCGATGGTAACTTCACTTGCAGTGTAACCTCAATAAAGAGGAGTCCAGTAATACCAATCTTAATGATGTGAATCAAAAAAATTTATGTATAACTGCATGAGTAAGCCATCTCTAAAACTTGAAAAATGGACTTCTGAAACCTGATAATCAAGTGTCTATCACTAGTGCCACTTCCAAGCTTATATGCTCATGATATTAAGTGAATATGGCATTAAAGATATCTTGACATGGCTCAAATCTTCAAAAGGGTGGTATGCTTCACTTACAATCTGAGTCTGATCTAAAGTTTTGGATGGTATGGCACAGAGCAATACATAACATGGAATTTTCAAAGCTGATATATTCACATTGTTGTCTTTAATCACATTCAACTGAAAATGGAGTGGTACATGCATGATCTTCAAACATTTTAGCTAATGGCCATACATTAGCAAAGTTTCATATATCTGGTGAAGAATTTTGCATGCTGGGTTTATCATTAGTAAGTGAAACATCTGCCACTTCTTGCTAAAAGAAACAATACACAAGAATAAGGCTGCCTTAGCTAATTCATACAAAGGTAAAATGGAGTGAAAAAAAATTAGGAGACTTAAAATGATTGAGGTATGGAAAAGAATGATTCATAAGGAAAAATGTGGGGTTTGAAAATACGAAATCAACAAAGAGCTCTACGATAAAACGTTGCCAAAAATTAAGAATTATCAATGGAAAGAAGATAATCTTCATTGCAATGCTTCCTTAGGTAACCAAAAGCAACACCTTTATCTATATATTATAAATGATACCAGTTGCATTTACACGGGACAGATTAGGTGCATACAGTTATGCACATTTTTGAGAAAAAATTCTGTAAAAATGGCTAATGGCAAGGAAAATTCATCTACAAAAGCTAATCACTCAGCCATAATAAGACCTTAACTTAGTTATCTTAATAGAGTCTGGCAGTTTACCATTTAATTCTTAAAACCTGTGAATGTATAAAAATCAATTTCAATTGTCTCTTACAAAGCAGAGTGATCAGCACTCTTTCCAAATTCTACATGGTGAAATTATCCAGAACTGTTAATCTTATGGTGGTCATTGTTACTGAGTACATATGATGAAGAAATAACGTCTGAAATTTATAACTATTGCAACTAAAAGTTTTCTTATATCAAAAGTATTCATATGATATATAATAGTGTGGCAAGGGTGAAAGAAGTATGTAGTATAGCTGGCAAACACACAGCATTACAGGTGCGGGTGCAAGCATACCCGAGGGGGGAGTTGGCAGTAGGCGTCGTGGGGCACCAGGGTTGGTGAGGTCACTGAGAGAGCACGCGCGACGTAACCCACCACTGCCACCACCAGGGCTGCTGCTGAACCCACTGTCGCCACTCCCGCCATCTACAAACAACAGCACACATGCACAAGAGTGGATTCAGATAAATTCTGAAGGATCACTTTATTACCTGAAGTAATTACTGTTTTCAAAATACAGTGTTTATAAATATGAAACAATAGCTATAAGCTAATCTATTGTCAATGTCTTCAGGCAACATATTAAAGTTTTTTTTATTAAAGTCATCCAAAAGTGGGTTTTCATTTATACAAGACTTCTATCTACAATGCATTTACTATAATAATACATTGTGGCCTGAATCCATCCATCATGCATCACACTGTAGTCTAACAATGATGGCACAAAATACAGAAGCACAAACACAAAAGCTAAGTACACAAATGTTACTTTGTATTCAGATAACATACTTCATATTAAAGAATGAAAGAACATATCAAAACTAAATGAAATATATAACTGCCAAAATGGTCATCAGTAAGCTTTCATGCCAGCATTAACATGCTTAGTGAAGTTAAAAAAAAATTATAGCAGTCTGATCACTGCTCTTAAATAGAGTTTAAATGGCAAGTCTTAAAAAATTGTGACAGGCAAATGCAATATCTATCTATCATCATTAATTTTTCCCATTTACATGGGGTGTTCCATTACATACAAGCATGCATCTTGGTGGGAATTAACATCAAAGACCTGGAGTTTCCAACCCCAACCCTGAATGCTGTCAAAGGGGCAGGGATGCTAAATTTCAAGGTAGACTTGTTACCCTGCTATCCTATTTTTCCTTTTATCAGACAACAAGTTTCTAACACTTTTAAAAAAAAATAGTTTTACTTCAAGAGAAAAAGCACAGAATAATTTTATGAGTATGCTCTTATCATACACCATGCAAATGTAAACAATTGTGAACTACTTTAAAATAAACATAATTCCTGAAAAAAAAAAGAAAACATACAAGGTTACTAAGACACAAATAAGGAAAATAAAAGACAAGAAATCAGGAGTCTGGGAACCTGTCGGGTCATTCCTCATGCCATGAGAGCAGCCAGGTGAAACAAGATATCCAACCCTTACGTTTTGAGGGAAGTACTTGCTGTATGGTGACCTTCTTTGCTAGAAGAACCCGGTGGGCTCTTCCTGGAGCAGAAATTACTCCCTGAGGAAGAGAAGGCTGAGAAGCTGGTAGGTAGACAGCTGGAGGAGGTCCAGGGGGAAGAGGTTGAGCTTGCACCACAGGAAAGTCCTCAGCATCAACTACACTGGCTGGGGGAAGAATTACTCGACTTTTGTGAGGTTTTTGCCTTGGTGCTATTTCATTGCCTTGTCTCCTTAGCTGTTCTACTGCTGGTGACTGTGGTATTGAAAAAGAAACAGGAGCTGAGCGTTCAAGCCGATATGAATGCGTCTCTACAGTCACAGTCGACACAGAAGTATCATCATTACCTTGTATATTCTGTCTCTCCTGCTGGTTTGTAAAGTTATGAGAATTATCACAAGCTGTTATACACCTTGAACTGGTAGGGTGGCCAGGAAACTTTACAGAAAAATAGGGGGGATTTGTGGGAGTTTGCACATCTGAATGGCTACTGTCACTATTAGCTAGTGCTGTATCAGATGCTGTCCGAAAAACTTGGGAATGAGAATTTGTTGACATTTCGTTAGTTGGAAATACATCAGACTCATAATCATTTGGTCGATTCTTTACTACACCTCCGAGTGAAAGTCGCTGCCATCTCTGTCGTTTGCGACGAGGGAGAGGCAAAGTTCTAGGAGCTTCACAAAAGCGAGGAGTGCTCTTAGCTTCTTGTTGAGCTGCTGGTTCCTCTTCCTCCTCATTCTCTCCGTCCTCTAAACTATCACAGCTAAAATTTGATGTTTCACTCTTAACAGTGTCACTGTCTGAGTCTTCATCACTTCGGAGACGATTATGATGAACTTGCTTCAGTAGACGTTCCTGGGAGCTAAGTAAAGCTAAGCTTCGTAGTGTTTCCTCTAAGGAATCTGTGTCAACTTCAGGAGGTGATGGTGGACATCCCATCAGGAGATCAAACTCTAGCAGATCTCTTTCGAGTTGTTCTAGTAGTTGCTTACCTGTTTGCTGCTGGTCTCTTGGCACTGCACTCCCATCAAATATTGCTGAACTAATCTTCCCTATATTTGTAGCCCCTATATCTGTACCACCATTTCCATACTCTGAAAGGCAATTAGACCCTAACTCAGGTATACTGCCAGTAACAAACGGGGGAAGACAGCTTGAAACTAATTCAGGAACACTACCCGAAACACCAGATACAGCTGTTGGCATACTGCTGGTGAGTAATTCAGGAATACTGCCGGTGCCTGTGAGAGGAATGTGAGCTGCAGTGGGGACAGGAAGTTGAAAGGGGTAATCATCATACACATGGTTGTTACCTTGGTTCCCAGACAAATATGATGTATCTTTTTCTGGAATGTTGCTCAGGTCTGAGATGCTCTTGCTATTTCTTAGATTAGATTTATATCCGATCTGATGGTGAGAAAGGATATAGAAAAGTTATTACATACCCAAGGAATACTCACAATTATATCTATATAATGCATAGCTATGTATTAACATGAATAATTCTTCAAAATTTCAAACAATTTCCTTCTTTTCATATTTCACAAAATAACATCACATACTGTTTATTAGGTAGCTTAACCTTTATGTTATCTTCCAATCTAGTAGGGTGGTTACCTCTTAAGCAAGAAGATTTACCTAATTCAAGGACTAAACATCACAAAATGAAAGGTGCTGAGCATATCAGTCAATAATGCCTTAGCAATCCTCCCTTATGGTAGGTACATACGAAAATATAAATTGTGAGACAGGCCTATTACACTAAAAAGATAAAATCTGCTCTAGAGTGTACAGAGCTGATCACTTGATCATGTAAAGTCCTTGGACAAGATATCTTTTCTTATCTGGCAGTAACCACCCTAAGATATGAAAAAGGTAACAGACAGAATGTTATATCCATTTAGCACTCAGAAACTTACACTCTGGAGCTTCTTTCTAGTTTCTTCTATTCTCTTTAAAAGTTCTTCTCTTTTATTTGAAACTTGGGTATCTTTATTTCTTGCATTAAATTTGTAAGAAATACTGCAAGGGAAAAAGGTTAATTCAGTATCATTACTTCAGACGATCAATAATGATTTTGAACAATACTGTAATATGTTAACATAAAGAGAAGTTTCTCCTAGTTATTATGGTTCATATCTTCCAACATAATTATCTTTGAAAATCTTACCTATGTGTTGAGAGTTAACCAGTCTTAAGAACAATGAAGGAATTACAACTGGTCTAACAAACCTTAGAGACAGCACTGTACTTAAGGTAATTAGCTTTTGAAATGTACAATGAGATATGAAAGGAAAGTAGTGATAATGAACAGATGACACAAAAAACATTTACCAACTCACCTATCAAATAAATACTATAAACTACAGCGTCCACAAAAAAACCTTGTCCATCTTCCCATAAATTTTCAAAGGTAATATCACACCCACATTTCAGTATTTGGTCATCTCTCCTTTGGCCTTGATTACCACCTGCAGATGTGTGAGCACAAAAATGGCAAGGTTCCTGAAGTATTCTAGGTCCATGTTTTGGGTCCATAGGATTTTGATCTAAAGGAGGTGAGGCACTGATGAGGTGTTGCAGAAAGCAGCCACCTTATCTTGTGTTCTGAGTGCCCAGGGCACCTGGAAATCTTGTATGTAACCACATTTTCTTGCTTCCAGGTAAGAATTTGGGTTCTCTCCTCCTTAGAAAAGTAAAGAGCCAACCATCTTGAAACACAAGTGAAATACACTGTCCATAAGGGAAATTCCCAGAATGATGTAGAAGCCAGAAGGGTAAAGAATGAACATCCTTCCCTCAGCATGGCCTGAGGCATACTGAGGCGAGTTGTTGGTGCTCACACTGTTAGAAACACTTGTCCCAGCATCCAGATGTGAAATGTTTCAACCCTGATAGTGTCATATGCTTGTATCCATAATAAACTTTAGCCATGTGTTGACTTTGAAAATATGTGGAGGGTGGACAAGGTTTTTTGCAGACGTTGTACTTCACATATACATATTCATACATCTCTGTTACTATACAATGTATTCCAGTTCAAAAAATAAAACAGAGATAAATTAATTACAAATAATCATATATGCTGGTCTTCTAAAATATAAAGCAATCTTCCTGCTTACAATCTTAAGATATAAAGCTGTTGATGCATAATAACAATGAGGATGCTTTTGGCATGGTGACATATAAATCATTCAGTAATATCTAACTGTGCTTTATGCCTTAGTCTTACCAAGGTAACATAAGAAAAACATGAACAACAGCCACCGTCTGCTTACATCTACTCTTGAGATCATGTATAATGCATTAAAATCAGAAACTACCTTTTACAGCTAAACCCCAGAGACTATTCCTTGACTGCTTCCAAATACATTAGTTCAGTCCACTGACTGTACGTTGCCCCCATATATCACACTGATCCAATTCACTCTATCCTATGCACGCCTTTTTCCCTCCTAAATGCTCACATCCAAATACCCTAATATAGCCTCCTTCACTCTATCCTTACAGTATCATATGGTATATGGTATGGAGACTTTTATCTTTCATTTCACTACAGAAGAAAAAAGGGTGCATAATATGGAAGCACTTACAAATCAATAAGTAAAAGACTAGCAAAAATGAGAAATCTACAAAATAGATATATCTATGCATGACATGCAACTTAATCCAAGTTATCTATGAACCAACATAAAGAAATAATCATCATTCTTACGTGGAAGTTAATAAAACAAGAATATTAAACCATAATACTTTGGCATGTACAGAGCATCAGATTGGGGAAGAGCAGTGTGGTTTCAGAAGTGGTAGAGGATGTGTGGATCAGGTGTTTGCTTTGAAGAATGTATGTGAGAAATACTTAGAAAAGCAAATGGATTTGTAGGTAGCATTTATGGATCTGGAGAAGGCATACGATAGAGTTGATAGAGATGCTATGTGGAAGGTATTAAGAATATATGGTGTGGGGGCAAATTGTTAGAGGCAGTGAAAAGTTTTTATCAAGGATGTAAGGCATGTGTACTTGTAGGAAGAGAGGAAAGTGCCTGGTTCTCAGTGAATGTAGGTTTGTGGGAGGGGTGAGTGATGTCTCCATGGTTGTTTAATTTGTTTATAGATGGGGTTCTTAGGGAGATGAACGCAAGAGTTTTGGAAAGAGGGGCAAGTATGCAGTCTGCTGTGGATGAGAGAGCTTGGGAAGTGAGTCAGTTGTTGTTCGCTGATGATACAGCGCTGGTGGCTGATTCGGGTGAGAAACTGCAGAAGCTGGTGACTGAGTTTGGTAAAGAGTGTGAAGAAGAAAGCCGAGAGTAAATGTGAATAAGAGCAAGGTTATTAGGTACATTAGGGTTGAGGGACAAGTCAACTGGGAGGTAAGTTTGAATGGAGAAAAACTGGAGGAAGTGAAGTGTTTTTGATATATGGGAGTGGATTTGGCAGCAGACGGAACCATGGAAGCAGAAGTGAATCATAGGGTTGGGGAGGGGGCGAAAGTTCTGGGAGCATTGAAGAATGTGTGGAAGGCGAGAGCATTATCTCAGAAAGCAAAAGTGGGTATGTTTGAAGGAATGGTGGTTCCAACAATGTTATATGGTTGCGAGGCGTGGGCTATGGATAGAGTTGTGCGGAGGAGGGTGGATGTGCTGGAAACGAGATGTCTGAGGACAATACGTGGTGTGAGGTGGTTTGATCGAGTAAGTAATGATAGGGTAAGAGAGATGTGTGGTGATAAAAAGAGTGTGGTTGAGAGAGCAGAAGAGGTTGTTTTGAAATGGTTTGGTCACATGGAGAGAATGAGTGAGGAAAGATTGACATAGAAGATATATGTGTCAGAGGTGGAGGGAAAGAGGAGAAGTGGGAGACCAAATTGGAGGTGGAAGGATAGAGTGAAAAAGATTTTGAGTGATCGGAGCCTGAACATGCAGGAGGGTGAAAGGTGCGCAAGGAACAGAGTGAATTGGAACGATGTGGTATACTGGGGTCGACGTGCTGTCAATGGATTGAACCAGGGCATGTGAAGCGTCTGGGGTAAACCATAGAAAGTTCTGTGGGGCCTGGATGTGGATAGGAAGCTGTGGTTTTAGTGCATTATTACATGACAGCTAGAGACTGAGTGTGAACAAATGTGGCCTTTGTTGTCTTTTCCTAGTGCTACCTCACGCATATGAGGGGGTAGGGGGTTGTTATTTCATGTGTGGCAGGGTGGCGATGGGAATGAATAAAGGCAGACAGTATGAATTATGTACATGTGTATATATGTATATGTCTGTGTGTGTATATATATGTATACGTTGAGATGTATAAGTATGTACATTTGCGTGTGTGGATGTGTATGTATATAAATGTGTATGTGGGTGGGTTGGGCGATTCTTTCGTCTGTTTCCTTGCGCTACCTCGCTAACGTGGGAGACAGCGACAAAGCAAAATAATTAAAATATAAATAAAATAATACTTTGGAACTAGCTACAACATATTATATGGATATGGATGCAAATATATACATAACACAACAGCAAAAGACAACATAGGATTGAGACATAAACTTTTCTTTGGACAAAAACATATGGAACAAGATGAATGAAAAACAGCAAATAAAAACTGAACCAATGTTTTTTTAAAGATAATTATATAACTGAGAACTCAACAATATTTCACGGAAGATTAGGCACAAAAGCATCAACTAAAAAGAAAGAGTGAAATGAAAAATTCCAAGAGACATAAGAGTGATAACCTGATGACAGCAGCAATAAACAAAGAAAGTTGAACGAAAAAATAAGAAATGCTGATACAGAAGTGTGGAATCTCATAGAAGAAAGCAGAAAAAATATGAATAGTACTGGTGTAAATAGAATACTAGGAACCCAAAACACAGAGGCATTTTTCTAAAGACCAAAATAAGGAGACTGGTCCTTCAAGAGTCAGAAGAAAGAAGAAAATGAAAACCCCAAGAAATGTAAGTTTTGAAAGCAGAGAAAACCTTTACAGATTAGGACCCTTCCTCCCCAGTCCAGTAAGGAGACTTCATTCTCCACTCACCCTTTGCAAACGAACATTAGAGGACAATCAGTGGCTGCCACAGAATGTGGCTGAGGATAGAAAGCTACTAAGTGCAGTAAGAAGGTTTTATCTAGAGTGTAAGGCATGTGTGCGAGTAGGTAAAGAGTGAGTGGTTCCAGGTGAAAGTGGGTTCCTAGCAGGAGTGTGTGATGTCACCATGGCTGTGTAATTTGTTTATGGATGGGGAGGTGAGGGAGTTATATGCTAGGAGAGGAGGGCAAGTATGCTGTCTGTTTAGGATGGGGGGGCCTGGGAGGTGAGTCAGTTCTTGCTTGCTGATGCTACAGTGATGGTTGCAGATTCAAGTAAGAAACTGCAAAAGTTGGTTTCTAAATTTGGAAGTGTGTGTGAATGGCAAAAGTTAAGAGTAAATGTGTATAAAGGCAAGGTTATTAGGCTTAGCAATGCAAAGAGACAGGTTAGTTGGGGTGTAGGTCTCCATGGAGAAAACTTAAGAGGAAGTGAAGAGTCTTAGACACCTGGGAGTGGACATGGAAACAAAGGTGAATCATAGGTGAGGGTGATCAGTCAAAGGTTCTGTCATATTTAGCAATGGGCTTGTTTGAAGGTACAGTAGTCCCAACATTGCAATATGGATGCAAGGCATGGGTTAATAGATGCAAATATACAGAGGGGGATAAATGTGTTGGAAATTAAATGTTTGAGGACAATATGTGGAGTAAGGAGGGTTGATCGAGGAAGTAATGAAAAGGTAAGGGAGAGGTGTGATAATACGAGGAGCATGGTCAAGAGAGTTGAAGATGGTGTGCTGATATGGTTTGGACATTTGAAAAGATTGAGTAAGGAGAGGATGACAAAGAGGATACTTGTGCCAAAACTGGTGGAGATGAGAAGTGGAAGACTGAACTGGAGATGGAAGGATGAAGTGAATATTTTGAGTGAATGGAGCCTGAACATGCAAGAGCTTAAAGGCATGCATGAGACAGAGGAAATTTGAGCAAGGTTTACAGGGAGCAACATACTCTCAGCAAACTGAACCAGGGAGTATGAAGCAGCTAGGAAAAGCCATGTGGAGGCCTGGTTGTGGATAGGGAGCCATAATTTTGGTGCATTGCACAACTAGAAATGGAAGAAATGGATATGTGCAAATGAGGGCTTATTTCTTTCACTGTTCCTGTAGCTACCTCACTAGCCTAACACGGGAACAGCAAACAAGTATGAAAGGAGAAAAATGTATTCACTGCCTTCTTGATGAGCATATATTTTCTCCTTAGCATTATTCAAGTATGACAAAAAATGGTAAAATCATACCTATTTTTATTTTTCACTTCTTTTTCTGGTCTTGTTGTTTCTCCCTCTAACGATTCAAAATTGGTCTTAAGGAAGTTTTCTCTTCGGCCAACACGGTCAATACTCTCAGTGCTTACACTTAACATAGACATAATGTTGCGTTCTGCAGTATCTGCACTTGGGGTAGAGACCTGCAAAACAGTAGTAAGTTGGATAGAAATTATCATGCATGCAAATGTTTGACTTGAATATAATAACGCAATTATGTAACTATTGTGTAACTAAATCTACTATCATCACTGACAAGGGAATTACATGAATCAGTAAAGGGATATTTCACTGCAGTACAAAATCTATTATCATCATTGACAAGGGAATTAAATGAGCCAACAAAGGGATATTTCATTGCAGTACATACAGTTTATATCAGTAGTCATGCATAAATTAATCAATCATGAACATAAACAAGAAGAAACCATGCACTTACATTACAGCAAACCTCTCGTCTGAAATACTTGTACCTGGTATATAATCATACTTCTAAACTTAATAAACATTAGATTAGAGGCATTCAAAAATACCTCTGATATATATCACAATAAACTTGTGCCTACAGTACTAAGAAATATAAATCTGAATTACCTCATCATCATCATCTGAATCCTGAGAACCAGAGACTGATACTAATGGTATGTCTGTAGGTCTTTCTGGTCGAGCTTTCCTGTGGCGGCGCTGAGACCGTCTCAATTCTTCAACATCCATTGCATTTACAGTAAAATCACTGAAACCAAATGAAAATAAGGATATATTATTCATTACTTAAAAATAGTCAACTGTGCACTCTTTACACTAACACCAACTACTACTCATAAGTCAGACTGACCAATCAGTAATAAAAGAATAATGAAAGACATGGAGATTTATTTTGTAACAATAATATTAAACCAAAGTTCAGCTTAATTGGATGTAAGTGTACATAATCACTTTACCCCACCTAAAACAGTGATGGTGTCCACCAGCAAAGCTGGCACCCTCTAGCGAGCAGTGTCAACTATGTGACAATGCTGACATACCACATAAGCCCGCCTTAAGAGCATCTGACTATTGTAGAAGTGTTTCATATAGAACATTACGATGCTGTTGTGGCCTGTCATAGTAAACTTCTTTATGACTGAGTGTGCTGTAAATTTTTCATTAGTGAAGGATTGCTCAGTAGTTGTGTCATGGGGATTCTAAGCATGTTTTTAGTCCCTGTTCTGTTTGTGGCTGATTTCTGAGTAACGTCTTGCAAATATGTTTGTGTTCTTTGAAGGTAAGGATGATTTTTTTTCTATAAACAAAATGCGAAGATAACAAAATGGAACATCTACCATGGTATGCTGATAATATTCCATATAAGATTCTCAGATTCAAAATACTTACCTAGCAGTGTCATCATTATGAGGGTAATACATCAGATGTTCTGAATGTTCTGGTTCTGTGCTCTCATCATCATGTTCACTACAGTCTTCAATATCACCATCATGGTCTGTTGCGCCATCATCCACTCGTAAACTACTCACATCACTTTCATCTGTATGGTGTCTATTTCGACTGTCTGGATCACTACCTCTCTTAGTATTAATCTTTGAGGGTGAACCCTGTGGAGTGGTGAGAATATCAGTTCATTAGACAATGGACAAATTGTTTATATCATGATGTATCAGTGAATGAGTATTTGCTAAAAAAAAATTAAAATCTTAGAAATGTGCTTAACTCTCAACAGAACCTACAAATTGTAACTTATAGCAATTGCTAAGCTTTATTCATCTATAAAAATAGCAAATGGCAAGATTGTATGATAAACTTTCTAATCATTCTAAAAAGCAAAATGCAGGCTTAAGGAGATAAAATACCTAAATAATACATTCCATAAGAGAAAATACTCTTATCACTGACAATCAAATGGAAAATCAATACCTGAAAAGTTTCCTCCCCAGAATTAATTTCTTTTAAACTGTCAGGACAAGGAACAAAGCCAGGATCTCCACTCCCATCCTGTAAGTTGGAAGGCCAATGTCATGAGAGTAAAGAAAAGTCTTGACACGCATACTGGATGATATCATGCACTGACATTAAAGTTTGTATTCAGGTGAAAAACAAAATTTTTGACTGCACTACTTGTTTTGAGTTGAGATATGAAAAATCCATTAAATCCCATTAACTTGATGATATACACTGGTATACTGATTCACCCATGAAAAAAGTGAATCAACCCAACAAAAAGCTGTGATTGGGAATAGCTGGTTCAGACTGGGGGACATTGTAAGCACATATGGGTGAATAGCAGAGATGGTAAGCAGGCATTATAGGAGTATGTACTAAATGATAGGGATGCAAAAAATGGAGACTTTAGGATGTGAAGGTGCTGGAAGGGGCAGCTGGCATGGGATGTCTGACTATACCTACTTGGTGGAGGCAAGGGTGAAGACTGGCAGAGGATTTCAGAAAAGAGGAAATGACACTGGTGAGAAGAGGGTGGTGAAAGTAAGTGATCTTGGAAAAGAGGCATGAGCAAAAAGATACCAGGAAAGACTGAGTATAAAATAACGAAAAGTGAGAGTAAATGAGGATAGTTGAATTGGTGAGGAATGAGAGGTATTTAGGTGAGCAGTGCAGATACATGCAAGAGGTGTATGGCAAGAGGATGGTGGGAGGTGGGCACATGAGAAAATCAAGTCACTTGTGAAAGAAAAAAGAAAGGTGTATGGATTTCACTTGTAGAGAATGAGTGTGCATGACTGGCAGATGTACAAGACAAAGCAGCAGGAGGTGAAGAAAATGCAAGGGATGATACAAAAGGCAAATGGGAATTGAGGTTAGCAAATATCAGCAAATTTCAAGGAGAATAAGAAAATGTCTTGGAAGAAGGTTAAAAGTGTGAGGCAAACAAGAGAACAAATTGGCAAACTGGTGAAGAGGGCAAATGAAGATGTGGTAACATAAGAAATGATAAATAATTATGAAAAAATACATACATATTCATGTAACTATAAATCATGCCAGGACTAATTTCTATGGTGAGCCCTGGTGTCACTCAGGGCCACTGAAAAGGCTCATGCAACCTAAGGCAGCACTACTTCAAATAGTATAGAAATGTAAACTACTTTGGAGTGACAAGTTTTTTTATGAGACTTTATTTGCAGTACTAAAGCCTCGCCAAAGGTGACTTTCCACTCATGGTGTGGCCTTAAGCAGACAGTCTTTTAGCATCAATATGCATATATAAATATTTCATATAATTATCAATCATGCTTGATTCCTGTTTCCCACATCATCAAGGTAGCACCAGGAAACAGAGGAAGAACAACTCATCCACTCATGTACACACACACACACACACATATATATATATATATATATATCTTTTCTTTCTTTCAAACTATTCGCCATTTCCCGCATAAGCGAGGTAGCGTTAAGAACAGAGGACTGGGCCTTTGAGGGAATACCCTCACCTGGCCCAATTCTCTGTTCCTTCTTTTGGAAAATCAAAAAAAAACTGAGAGGGGAGGATTTCCAGCCCCCCGCTCCCTCCCCTTTTAGTCGCCTTCTACGACACGCAGGGAATACGTGGGAAGTATTCTTAATCCCCTATCCCCAGGGATAATATATATATATATATATATATAGAAGTGGTAGAGGATGTGTGGATCAGGTGTTTGCTTTGAAGAATGTATGTGAGAAATACTTAGAAAAGCAAATGGATTTGTATGTAGCATTTATGGATCTGGAGAAGGCATATGATAGAGTTGATAGAGATGCTCTGTGGAAGGTATTAAGAATATATGGTGTGGGAGGCAAGTTGTTAGAAGCAGTGAAAAGTTTTTATCGAGGATGTAAGGCATGTGTACGTGTAGGAAGAGAGGAAAGTGATTGGTTCTCAGTGAATGTAGGTTTGCGGCAGGGGTGTGTGATGTCTCCATGGTTGTTTAATATGTTTATGGATGGGGTTGTTAGAGAGGTAAATGCAAGAGTTTTGGAAAGAGGGGCAAGTATGAAGTCTGTTGGGGATGAGAGAGCTTGGGAAGTGAGTCAGTTGTTGTTCGCTGATGATACAGCGCTGGTGGCTGATTCATGTGAGAAACTGCAGAAGCTGGTGACTGAGTTTGGTAAAGTGTGTGAAAGAAGAAAGTTAAGAGTAAATGTGAATAAGAGTAAGGTTATTAGGTACAGTAGGGTTGAGGGTCAAGTCAATTGGGAGGCAAGTTTGAATGGAGAAAAACTGGAGGAAGTAAAGTGTTTTAGATATCTGGGAGTGGATCTGGCAGCGGATGGAACCATGGAAGTGGAAGTGGATCATAGGGTGGGGGAGGGGGCGAAAATTCTGGGAGCCTTGAAGAATGTGTGGAAGTCGAGAACATTATCTCGGAAAGCAAAAATAGGTATGTTTGAGGGAATAGTGGTTCCAACAATGTTGTATGGTTGCGAGGCGTGGGCTATGGATAGAGTTGTGCGCAGGAGGATGGATGTGCTGGAAATAAGATGTTTGAGGACAATGTGTGGTGTGAGGTGGTTTGATCGAGTAAGTAATGTAAGGGTAAGAGAGACGTGTGGAAATAAAAAGAGCGTGGTTGAGAGAGCAGAAGAGGGTGTTTTGAAATGGTTTGGGCACATGGAGAGAATGAGTGAGGAAAGATTGACCAAGAGGATATATGTGTCGGAGGTGGAGGGAACGAGGAGAAGAGGGAGACCAAATTGGAGGTGGAAAGATGGAGTGAAAAAGATTTTGTGTGATCGGGGCCTGAACATGCAGGAGGGTGAAAGGAGGGCAAAGAATAGAGTGAATTGGAGCGATGTGGTATACCGCGGTTGACGTGCTGTCAGTGGATTGAATCAAGGCATGTGTATGGGGGTGGGTTGGGCCATTTCTTTCGTCTGTTTCCTTGCGCTACCTCGCAAACGCGGGAGACAGCGACAAAGCAAAAAAAAAAAAATACATATATATATATTAGGCAAGTTGTTAGAAGCAGTGAAAAGTTTTTATCGAGGATGTAAGGCATGTGTACGTGTAAGAAGAGAGGAAAGTGATTGGTTCTCAGTGAATGTAGGTTTGTGGCACGGGTGTGTGATGTCTCCATGGTTGTTTAATTTGATTATGGATGGAGTTGTTGGGGAGGTGAATGCAAGAGTTTTAGAAAGAGGGACAAGTATGAAGTCTGTTGTGGATGAGAGAGCTTGGGAAGTGAATCAGTTGTTGTTCGCTGATGATACAGCGCTGGTGGCTGATTCATGTGAGAAACTGCAGAAGCTGGTGACTGAGTTTGGTAAAGTGTGTGAAAGAAGAAAGTTAAGAGTAAATGTGAATAAGAGGTTATTAGGTACAGTAGGGTTGAGGGTCAAGTCAATTGGGAGGTAAGTTTGAATGGAGAAAAACTGGAGGAAGTAAAGTGTTTTAGATATCTGGGAGTGGATCTGGCAGCGGATGGAACCATGGAAGCGGAAGTGGATCATAGGGTGGGGGAGGGGGCGAAAATCCTGGGAGCCTTGAAGAATGTGTGGAAGTCGAGAACATTATCTCGGAAAGCAAAAATGGGTATATTTGAAGGAATAGTGGTTCCAACAATTTTGTATGGTTGCAAGGCGTGGGCTATGGATAGAGCTGTGCGCAGGAGGGTGGATGTGCTGGAAATGAGATGTTTGAGGACAATGTGTGGTGTGAGGTGGTTTGATCGAGTAAGTAACGTAAGGGTAAGAGAGATGTGTGGAAATAAAAAGAGCGTGGTTGAGAGAGCAGAAGAGGGTGTTTTGAAATGGTTTGGGCACATGGAGAGAATGAGTGAGGAAAGATTGACCAAGAGGATATATGTGTCGGAGGTGGAGGGAACGAGGAGAAGTGGGAGACCAAATTGGAGGTGGAAAGATGGAGTGAAAAAGATTTTGTGTGATCGGGGCCTGAACATGCAGGAGGGTGAAAGAAGGGCAAGGAATAGAGTGAATTGGATCGATGTGGTATACCGGGGTTGACGTGCTCTCAGTGGATTGAATCAGGGCATGTGAAGCATCTGGGGTAAACCATGGAAAGCTGTGTAGGTATGTATATTTGCGTGTGTGGACGTGTATGTATATACATGTGTATGGGGGTGGGTTGGGCCATTTCTTTCGTCTGTTTCCTTGCGCTACCTCGCAAACGCGGGAGACAGTGGCAAAAAAAAAAAAAAAAAAAAAAAAAAACACATCATGTATACACTTGTAAATATTCATACTTGCTTGCCCTCATCCATTCCAGGTGCTACCCCGCCCCACAGGAAGCAGTATCACCACCCCCTGCTTCAGAGAGGTAGCACCACGAAACATGAAAAAAAGGCCACATTCGTTTACACTCAGTCTCTAGGTGTCATCTGTAATGCACGAAAACTACAGCTCCCTTTCTACATCTAGGCCCCACAGACCTTTCCATGATTTACCCCAGACATTTCACATGTCCTGGTTCAGTCCATTGACAGCACGTCGACCCCAGTACACCACAACGTTACAGTTCACTCTGTTCCATGTACGCATTTCACCCTCCTGCATGTTCAGGCCCGAATCACACAAAATCTTTTTCACTTCATCCTTCCACCTCCAATTTGGTCTCCTGCTTCTCCTTGTTCCCTCCACCTCTGGCACATATCTCTTTGTCAACCTTTCCTCACTTATTTGTTCCATATGGTGGGATGAAGAAGTAAAGTTGTCAGTGAAAGAGAAAGAGAGGCCTTTGGATGATACTTGTAAGGAGAGAGTGCAAATGACTAGGAGACGTATAAAAGAAAGTGGAAGGAGGTCAAGAGAGAGGGCAAATGGGAGTTGGAGCAAGAGAGTATCATTAAACTTTAGGGAGAATAAAAAGATGGTTTAAAAGGAGGTAAAAAAACACGCATAAGACAAGAGAATAAATGGGAACATCAGTGAAGCGGGTAAGTGGGGAAGTCGTAACAGGTAGAGATGAAGTGAGTAATTTGAAGGTCTGTTGAATGTGTTTTTGTCGGGGTGGTGTGTGAAGTGAGAGGATCAGGGAGAATGGTTTGGTAAAGAGAGAAGAGCTGGTGAAAGCCTTGTGGAAGATGAAATCCGGCAAGGCAGCAGGCTTGGATGGCACTGCAGATGAATTTATTACGAAAGGGGGTGACTGTGTTGCTGATTGGTTGGTAAGGATATTTAATGTATGTATGAATCATGGTGAAAAGCCTGAGGATTGGCAGAATGCATGTATTTGTAATGCCAGTGTCCAAAGGCAGAAGGGATAAAGGTGAGTGTTCAAACCACAAAAGAATAAGTTTGCTGAGAATTCCTGGAAAATTGTATGGCAGAATATCGATTAAGAGGGTGAAGGCACGTACAGAGCATCAGACTGGGAAGGAGCAGTGTGGTTTCATAAGTGGTAAAAAATGTGTGGATCAGGTGCTTGCTTTGAAGAATGTGTGTGAGAAATACTTAGAAAAACATGGATTCATATGTAGCATTTATGGATAAGGAGAAGACATACAATATGGCTGAGAGAGATGCTTTGTGGAGGGTCTTAAGAGTATACAGTGTGGGAGGTAAGTTGCTAGAAACAGTGAAAAGTTTTTACCAAGGATGTAAGGCATTAGTGCGAGGAAGGAGGAGAGGAAAGTGATGGGTTCCCAGTGAATGTTGGTCTGTGGCAGGGGTTTGTGATGTCCCAGTGGTTGTTTAATTTGTTTATGGATGGGGTGTGACTGTGGAGGCAAGAGTTTTGGAGAGAGGGGCGAGTATGCAGTACGTTGAGGATGAGAGAGCCTGGAAAGAGAGTCACTTGTTGTTCACCAATGGTACAGCTCTGGTGGCTGATTCGAGTGTTAAACTACAGAAGTTGGTGACTGAATTTGGAAACGTTTGTGAAAGGATAAAGTTGAGAGCAAATGCCAATAAGAACAAGGTTTTTAGGTTCAGAAGGGTTGAGGGACAAGTTAACTGGGATGTAAGTTTGAATGGAGAAAAATTGGTGGAAGTTAAGTGTTTTAGATATCTGGGAGTGGACAAAGCAGCAAATGGAACCATGGAAACAGATGTGAGTCACAGGGTGGGGGAGGGGGGGTAAAGGCTCTGGGAGCAATGAAGAATGTGTGGAGGGAAAGAACGTTATCTCAGAGCAAAAATGGGTATGTTTGAAGGAACAGTAGTTCCAACAATGCTAAATGGTTGTGAGGCATGGGCTATAGATAGGGTTGTATGGAGGAGGTTGGATGTTTTGGAAATGAAATGTTTGAGAACAATACGTGGTGTGAGGTGGTTTGATCGAGTAAGTAATGAAAGGGTGAGAGAGATGTGTGGTAATAAAAAGAAAGCGGTTGAGAGAGCAGATGAGGGTGTGTTGAAATGGTTTGGACATATGGAGAGTAAGAGTGAGGAAAGACTGACAAAGAGGATATATGTGTCAGAGGTGGAGGGAACAAGAAGAAGCGGGAGACTAAATTGGAGGTGGAAGGATGGAGTAAAAAAGATTTTGAGCAATAGGGGCCTGAACATACAGGAGGGTGAGAGGCATGCAAGGAATAGAGTGAACTGAAACAATGTGGTATACCAGGGTAGCCGTGCTGTCAATGGACTGAACCAGGGCATGTGAAATGTCTGGGGTAAACCATGAAAAGGTGTTTAGGGCCTGGATGTGGATAGGGAACTGTGATTTCGGTGCATTACACATGACAGCTAGAAACTGAGAATGAACAAATGTAGCCTTTTTTGTCTGTTTTCCTGCTGAAACAGGAGGTATATGTATTTGTATGTATATGTACGTGTATGGGCATTTATGTATATATATGTGTATATAAGTGGATGGGCCATTCTTTCTTCATCTGTTTCCAGGCACTACCTCGCTAATGCAGGTAGCAGCAATCAGGTATAATAAAAAAAAAATTAAAATAATGAACCATAAAAATCTTAAAGATCAATATGTGCTATAGGGTATTAACCCCCAATCTTGCTATCAGTTATCATCATCATACAATCAAAAAACAAGATTTCAAGATATATCTAAGCAGGCCTGCTTCACTTAAACTAACAACAATATAAAACAACCTCCACGTAAAAAGCTAACATCAATCTTTGAGGCAAGGATGAATTGCAAAACGTCTGAAGAGATAAACAATGAAACTCAATACTGATGAAATATTCATGATGAAATGAATAAAAAATATATACATGAATTCATTATTTTGTTTTCTAAGCCCCTACTAACCTGTTTGGTTAAGATCAAGTTCTCTCTTCGTGCAGGACTATGGTACTGCTTGTGAACACCAACACTATCCTCTAGGGAGCTGTCTTTACTTGACTCTGAGTCTGCAGGACGTTTATCTGCAAACAATTGAGAAAAATCATTATTGAGAAGAAAGTAATAATTATGAGAGCTTAAACAGGATTTTACCAAAATGCAAGGTTAAAATGCAGCACTCACAGCAAGAAAATCCAGAATTATGTAGAACAAGTCGTATGAGTTACTTGTAATCAAGTGTTGAGCGTATAAAGGCAAGACTGAATGATAGGAACTTGAGAGCCAATGAAGTGCTGGCTAACTATGCAGATGTCAATAACACTCCCAATACCATGCCAGGTCCCATTAATAACTCCCTCATTGATGACTGCCTACCATCTACTACCCAGAAGAGACTTATAAGAGTACTCACCAGTATTACAATGAGATTTTACAAAAAGGGGTTAGCTAAATAATAATAATAATAATAATAATAATAATAATAATAATAATAATAATAATAATGATAATGATAATAATAATAATAATAATATTATAATAATAATAATGCAAGATTTTGGAAAGAGGGGCATGTATGCAGTCTGTTGGGGATAAGAGAGCTTGGGAAGCGAGTCAGTTGTTGTTCGCTAATGATACAGCGCTGGTGGCTGATTCATGTGAGAAACTGCAGAAGCTGGTGACTGAGTTTGGTAAAGTGTGTGAAAGAAGAAAGTTAAGAGTAAATGTGAATGAGAGCAAGGTTCTTAGGTACAGTATGGTTGAGGGTCAAGTCAACTGGGAGGTAAGTTTGAATGGAGAAAAACTGGAGGAAGTAAAGTGTTTTAGATATCTGGGAGAGGATCTGGCAGCGGAAGGAACCATGGAAGCGGAAGTGAATCATAGGGTG
The DNA here is from genome assembly GCF_036320965.1 of Panulirus ornatus. Lineage (NCBI taxonomy): Eukaryota > Metazoa > Arthropoda > Malacostraca > Decapoda > Palinuridae > Panulirus > Panulirus ornatus. The sequence continues at coordinate 72,287,066 of NC_092226.1, read as the reverse complement.
GGGGAGGGGGCGAAAATCCTGGGAGCCTTGAAGAATGTGTGGAAGTCAAGAACATTATCTCGGAAAGCAAAAATGGCTCTGTTTGAAGGAATAGTGGTTCCAACAATGTTGTATGGTTCGAGGCGTGGGCTATGGATAGAGTTGTGCGCAGGAGGGTGGATGTGCTGGAAATGAGATGTTTAAGGACAATATGTGGTGTGAGGTGGTTTGATCGAGTAAGTAATGTAAGGGTAAGAGAGATGTGTGGAAATAAGAAGAGCGTGGTTGAGAGAGCAGAAGAGGGTGTTCTGAAATGGTTTGGGCAGATGGAGAGAATGAGTGATGAAAGATTAACCAAGAGGATATATGTGTCGGAGGTGGAGGGAACGAGGAGAAGTGGGAGACCAAATTGGAGGTGGAAAGATGGAGTGAAAAAGATTTTGAGTGATCGGGGCCTGAACATGCAGGAGGGTGAAAGACGGGCAAGGAATAGTGTGAATTGGATCGATGTGGTAACAATAATAATAATAATGATATCAATAATCCCTGGGGATAGGGGAGAAAGAATACTTCCCACGTATTCCCTGTGTGTCGTAGAAGGCAACTAAAAGGGGAGGGAGCGGGTGGCTGGAAATCCTCCCCTCTTTTTTTTTTTTAATTTTCCAAAAGAAGGAACAGAGAAGGGAGCCAGGTGAATATATTCCCTCAAAGGCCCAGTCCTCTGTTCTTAACGCTACCTCGCTAACGTGGGAAATGGCGAATAGTATGAAAGAAAAAAGAAATTAATAATAATAATAATAGCAACAGGAATGGATGGAGGCAAGCAAGTATGAATATGTACATGTGTATATATGTATATGTCTGTGCATGTATGTATATGCTGATATGTATATGTTCCTTCTTTTGGAGAATTAAAAACGGATGGGGAGGATTTCGAGCCACCCCACTACCCCCCCTTTTAGTCGCCTTCTGTGAAACCCAGGGATTATGTGGGAAATATTCTTTCTCCCCTAACCCCAGGGATAGTTGTTATTATTATTTTTTTGTTATATTTACTCGCTGTCTCCAACGTTAGCGAGGTAGAGCAAAGAAACAGACAATAGAATGGCCCAACCCACCCATATACACATGTATATACATAAATGCTCACACACTTACACATACATACATGTTGATTTGTATATATTCCTTCTTTTGGAAAATCAAAAACCGAAGGGGAGGATTTCGAGCCCTCCACTACCTCCTCTTTCAGTTGCCTTCTGTGACACCCAGGGAATACGTGGGAAATATTCTTTCCCCCTATTCCCTGGGATAGTTATTATCATTATTATTTCTTTTATTCTTTTTTATTGTATTTAGTCGCTGTCTCCCGCGTTAGTGAGGTAGCGCAAGGAAACAGATGAAAGAATGGCCCAACCCACCCACATACATATATATATATACATAAATGCTCACACACACACATATACATACCTATACATTTCAATGTATACATACATATAAATACACAGACATATACATATATATACATATGTACATATTCATACCTGCTGCCTTCTTCCATTCCCATCACCTACTCGCACACATGAAATAGCAACCCCCTTCCCCTACATGCTCGTGAGGTAGTGCTAGGAAAAGACGACAAAGCCCACATTCGTTCACACTCAGTCTCTAGATGTCATCTGTAATGCATTAAGACCACAGCTCCCTATCCCACATCCAGGCCCCACAGACCATTCCATGGTTTACTCCACACTTCACATGCCCTGATTCAGTCCACTGACAATACAATGACTCCAGTATACCACATTGTTCCAATTCACTCTATTTCTTGCATGCCTCTCACCCTCCAGTATGTTCAGGCCCCGATCACTCAAAATCTTTTTCATTCCATCCTTATACCCCCAAATTGGTCTCCCATTTCTCTTGTTCCCTCCACCTCTGACACATATATCCTCTTTGTCAATCTTTCCTCACTCACTCTCTCAATGTGTCTAAACCACTCCAACACACCCTCTTCTGCTCTCAGCCACACTCTTTTTTTCATTTCCACACATCTCTCTTACCCTTTCATCACTCACTTGATCAAACCAACTCACACCACATACTGTCCTCAAACATTTCATTTCCAACATATCCACCCTCCTCTGTACAACTCTATAGCCCATGCCTTGCAACCATGTAACTTTGTTGGAACTACTATTCCTTCAAACGTACCTATTTTTGCTCTCAGAGATAACATTCTCTCCTTCCACACATTCTTCATCACTCCTGGAACCTTCACCCCCTCCCCAACCCTGTGAGTCACTTCCACTTACCTGCAATTCCCTATAATTGCTACACGTATCCTTAGCACCTTTTTCTTTGGTTAAAGGAACAATAACAGCTTTCATCCAATCCTCAGACACAACCTCCTGTTTCCATGTTAAATTACATATCAGATGCATCCACTCTATCACACTTTCTCCTCCATACTTCAGCATTTCAGCCGTAATCCCATCCACTCCAGGTGCCTCTCCTACCTTCAACCTCATTATTGCCCTTCTTACCTCCCTTTTTGCTATAGGCCCTTGCACTTGCATCGTCTCCTTCCATCCTCCAAACCTATGCATGCAACTACTGCCTTCCCTTCCCCCACATTCATCAATTCTCCCATATACTCATTCCATCTTCCCTTCACTACCTCCCTTTGATTCAGCAATTTCCCTTCCTCACTTCTCACATTAACATTTCCACTCTTACATCCACCTCTTTCCTTTTTCACTTCATAGTAGAGTTTCTTATTATCCTGAAAGTTTTAACTTAACTTTCTTCTAAAATCTTCATCTACTGTCTTTGCTTTACTCTATCAGCTTCTTAACATTCCACTTACATAATTCATATTCTTCCCTAAAACTAAGAAACAAAATAAAATGAGGGGAAAGAGGGTAAACACACAAAACTACACATACAGTGAAAAGGCAAGCACTAACCACCAGAGATGTTCTCAATGACTTGGAGAACCAAGTGTATATGTCTATGGATGTAAGAAATGACCATAGAGAAACATGTGTGTACAGTTTTATACAGAAAATATAAATATAAAAACTAGAACACACTTATTAGCAGCCAAACAAAGTAACATATGAGCAGATATAACTCAGAAGTGTTTATGAAAGTCAAATTATGTCTGTTACATAATACACTATATCCTAGCTAAATTAGACAAGGATACTGGTATATATCCAAGGGAGAATGGAAGAAACTAGCACAAAAACCTGCCAGCCTAGATATGCTGAATGTAACCTTAGGTATCATTATATATGAAGCATGTGGGTACCAATGACCAGGGGACAATGTCATCACCATGTGGAGGTTGTTGATGAGTCAGAGGGCAGAAATGGTAAGTACCAATGACCAGAGGACAATGATGTCATCACCATGTGGACATTGTTGGTTTGGGAGAGGGCAGACCCAGGCCAAGCCAAGGATATCATCCCTAAACAGGCGTCTATAAGAGGTAAAGGGCATTTACCTCAAGAAAGGTAGGGTTAAGTGGTTTCTAACCCTAAGAGGTCTGAGATATCACTTATAGCTCACAAAACAAACCAAGGAGAGATATACCTACATTCATCAATTATTAACTAGAGAGAGAGAAGCATCTTACCTCTAGCTGGGAATGGTATGACTGAGTCAGTGTCATAATGACTCTTAAAGGTAATGGCACTGTTATGTAGCCGTTGTGCCCAACGTCCCTTGGGCAAGTCTACTGCTCCTCTATCTCCTGCACCTCCACCTGGAACTTGTGGTTCAGTCATCTGCTTCTTGGCCCACAAAGGTAACTGGCCCATGCTGAACCTAATGGTAATATCAAAATTTGTTAGTATCAAGAAGCATATGATATTTCTCTGAAAATATTTACTCTAGTACCTCCAGCATTTAAGGTACGGTGGCACACACATGAACATCCTTAATAACATTAAATGATGATTATATAAAAGCAATGCTTCAGAACATTCACAGCATATTTGTTGATTTGTTATAATATCCTATAAATAAGTACTACATGGGTGTACATGAAATATGAATTGTCTTTAAGGAATCAGAAAAATGTCAACAGGATACAGGAAATATGAAAATGTAAGATAGGCAAACAATTATGAAAACATGCTGATGTAAGTAACAATGGTGCTTTCTCAACTGATAAAATGTGCATGAAACTCCCATCAAATTTAATTACAAGAAATACATTACAAGGAAAAAGTTTACAGATTCAAAGTAAACCCACCATTACTGCGAACACATAAACAACAGTAGTAAAAGAATATAATAATGTACACAAAATACAAACATGTTTTCAAAGAACATCAACTCAACAGATGGCAATACCAAAATTCAAGACCATTAGTAAGGAACAGAAAGCACTTTCTTCATTCAAATGAACTAGGGGTAAGCAAGCCTTGCATAAAAAAATGAGTCTAAGGAACTTGAAAAAAAAAATTTTGCATAATATAAAAACTCTAGGAAAAGCAATAATAATTCAAGGATAATTATAAACATGCATGGTGAGCCCACTCACTCAGCCTATATCTATGCACAAAACTTGAAGACATCAAAAGGAGAACCCAACATCACATGGGCAAATGATTAGCAATACATTTTTAGGTACAAATGAATCAAAGTTAAGGTATTCCTGGCTATATAAATTAAATCAAAAGACAATTTTCATAAATATTCTTAAGATGATATTGTATATTAAGAGAGAGAATAAACTTTTATCTGCATATCTCTCAACAGCACCAATCCTAATTTCACTGGGTGGATCAGGAACACAAAGCCTCTGAATTCACAAAAACACATTCTCCAAGTGAGTGCAAGTGACACAAGGACTCCTACACTTACAAATGCACTTACTGGGTTTTCACTTCAACCAACATATGGCTCACTTCAGCTTCCATGGTTCCATTTCCTGCCATGTACACTCCCAAGTAACTTAAATACCTAGCTCCCTCTAAGTTCTCTCCATTCAAACTCATACTTCAATTACCCTGTCTTTTTCCATTACTAAACCTAATAACCTGATTTTTATTCACATTTACTTTCAACCTTCTTCTTTACCACACTCTTCCAAATTCAGACATCAGTTTCAGCAGCTTCTTACTTTTATCAGCCACCAGTGCTGTCACTGAAACAACAAATTACTTAGCTCTCAGGCCTCCCCATTCCCAACAGACTGAAGCCTGGCTCCTCTCTCCAAGACTCTCACATTCACCTCCATCCACCATCCCATCCATAAACAAATCAAAAAGCTATGGTAACATGAGACACCCCTGCTACAGATCCACCTTCACTTGAAAGTACTTATCCAATTCTCTATTCACACACATCACTTACTCTCTTGATAGAAACTTCACTTATTCTAACAGCTTTTCTCCCTTCCACTCAGCATTTCTATCAACCCTATCATATCCTTTCTCCACATCCACACATGTGAAATACAAATCCTTGTTTTTCTAAGTGTTTCTCGCATATTTTTCACAACCACTCCTGAAGCTACATTGCTCCTCCCTAATTTGAAGCTCTGTGCATGCCACAATCCCTGTCACCACTCTCTCAGTCAAATTACCAGATACACTCAACAAACTCATATCTCAGCAATCTGAACATTCACTTTTGCCCCCCTTGCCTTTATAGTGGCATTATAAAGTAATTCTATCAATCCTTGGGCACTTCACCATAAGCCATATGTACATTAAAAACCTAACTAACCAACTAAAAACACGTTCATCTCCTTTCTTGAGAAATTCAACTACAATCCTATCCATTCCAACTACCATGCCATGTTTCATCTAATGAGAGGCTTTCATCACCTGTTCTCTTTTCATAAAACCACTTTCCATGACTCTCTCACTTTGAATACCTATGTAATTACGTTAAATATATACATTTTCTTTTCATTTTCTTTTATACTTGACTGCCATTTCCTGCATTAGCAAAGCAGCACCAGAAACTGACAAAGAAAGGCTACCTCCACTCACACCGTTTCTGTAGCTGCCATGTGTAGAGGATCAAAACCACAGTTTACTATCCACAACCAGGCCCCACAGACCTCTCCACAGTTTCCCACGGAAGCTTCACATGACCTGGCTCAGTCAAATGACAGCACATTGACCTCTGTATACCACCATTCCTTCCAATCAACTCTATCCTGTGCAAGCCTTTCACCCTCCTCCATGTTCAGGCCCCAATTACTTAAAATCTTTTTCATTTCATCCTTCCATCTCCAATTTGGTCTCCCATTCTCCATGTTCCCTCCACTTCTATTCATAGATCCTATACGTCAACCTTTCTTTGCTCATTCCCTCCAAGTGTCCAAACCCCTTCAGCACATCCTTTTCAGCTCCCTCTATAACTCTCTTTTTATTACCAAACCTCTTGTCTTACCCTCTCATACTTACTCAATCAAACCACCTCACACCACATACTGCCCTCAAACATTTCATTTCAAACACACACATCCTCCTCGGCAGTCTTATCTATAGCCAATGCTTCACATCGATATAATATTCCAACACACACATCCTCCTCGGCAGTCTTATCTATAGCCAATGCTTCACATCCATATAATAATGTTGGGATTGCTATACCATCAAACAACCACTTCTACCCTTCCAGATAGCAATCTCTCCACACATTCTTCAGTGCTCCCATATATCATATTTATGTATATATATATATATGTGTATTTTCATGTACACATATGTGCATGTAATTCAGCAGCGGATCGAACTATGGTAGTGGAAGTGAGTCACAGGGTGGGGGAGGGGGTGAAGGTTCTGGGAGCGTTGAAGAATGTGTGGAAGGTGAGAACATTATCTTGGAAAGCAAAAATGGGTATGTTTGAAGGAATAGTGGTTCCAACAATGTTATATGGTTGCGAGGCATGGGTTATAGATAGGGTTGTGCGGAGGAGGTTGGATGTGTTGGAAATGAGATGTTTGAGGACAATATGTGGTGTGAGGTGGGTTGATCGAGTAAGTAATGAAAGGGTAAGAGAGATGTGTGGTAATAAAAAGAAAGTGGTTGAGAGAGCAGAAGAGGGTGTATTGAAATGGTTTGGTCACATGAAGAGAATGAGTGAGGAAAGATTGACAAAGAGGATATATGTGTCAGAGGTGGAGGGAACCAGGAGAAGTAGGAGACCAAATTGGGGGTGGAAGGATGGAGTGAAAATGATTTTGAAGGCAGCAAGTATGATTATGTACATGTGTATATATGTACATGTCTGTATGTACATGTATGTATACATTGAAATGTATAGGTATGTATATATGCATGTGTGGGTGTGTATGTATATACATGTGTCTGTGGGTAGGTCGGGCCATTCTTTCGTCTGTTTCCTTGCGCTACCTTGCTAACACGGGAGACAGCGACAAAGTATAATAATAATAATAAATGTGCAAGTGGGTGGATGGGCCATACTTCGTCTCTTTCATGGTACTTCCTTGCTGATGTGGGAAACGACAATCAAGTAAAGTAAATGAATACATGTAAATACTTTGGGAAGGGGAGAAAGAATTCTGCCTATGTATCTCCAGCATGTCATAGAAGGCACCTAAGAGGAGTGTATATCCTACCCTCCTGTATTACTCCAGATTTTTGAGACCCCCTTTATATATACCACGTAAGATCCATTCTGCACCTGAAAAAGTGACATGGACTTATGAAACTTTACCTATACTTTGTGCTTACTAGTTATCAAGTAATTACTTTTCGTTTTCCTCTTCATATTCCACTTAGTGCTTCAAATTCAATGTACATAACCATTAAATTTTTTTCCCCTTTAAAGAAAGTTGTATTCTGGATTAAAGCACAACTGTAAGACTTTTAAGACATAATAAAAATTCATTCAAAGCATACCTGTAATCAGGTTCCTCTGCCTCATTAGCATTCTGATCGAAAATGGCTTCATTGGCTGGCCTGAAGTCTTCATTGTCAACAGACTGTTTAACTGGTTTTCTCTTTTCTTTGGCAGATCTTTCTGCTTGCTGTGCTAATCGAGCTGTCATTGTTTGAGTCATGTCATGAGGCATTCTAAAAAAGAAATTATTTTTAATATAATAACCATCTAGCTTCTGTAAACAAAATAATCCAGATATAATAAATAACCATGATAACGTATGATCATCTGAATACCTGGAAGCACTGGCATCAGAATAACAGTACAGAAAAAAAAAACCATTAAGATGTCCATAAACACAGCTTTTTTTTTTTCATTTGTGAAAAAATAAATGAAACAGACCTGTAAATTTACCCTGCGGACCAAAACAAGAAAGTCTTACACAGAGAGAAATCCATTCCAAATACTATGGGGAATTACAGGGGAATAAAGCCCCAGTTCACTTATTCATAATGATAAACAGTACCCAAAAAACAAATGATAAATATTCTCTTCTCCCAGTATCAATTGAATGCAATCAATCAAAATTCATCAGAAAATGTAAATAGAACACAATTAATATTACCACCCTAATACAGGATAAAAAAAAGGGCAACAAATTCATCAAACATTATCAGAACACTTAGGAAAAAAGATCAATAAAGCTTTTGCAAAATGAAGTATCACAAGAAACTAATTTTAGGGGTACAATTGAGAACAACAATTTATGAAGCACAAACAATCATAGATCATAAGACATATCTATCAAGGAAGATTACAAAAAAATCTGGACTTAACCCTTAATCTATACCTATTCCAAAATACATAAAAGGATGCAAGTACTGAAGTCAAGATGATAACTACCATTTCAAAGCTAAGCTTAAATAACATGGATACTATAGAGTGCTTCAGGTATATGGTAGCATATTAGAAGGGATGATGGTTCACGCTGAGGTTATCTGTCAGAAAGGAATAATTCTTCTTTCATAGGAGAGAGAGAGAGAGAGAGAGAGAGAGAGAGAGAGAGAGAGAGAGAGAGAGAGAGAGAGAGAGAGAGAGAGAGAGAGAGAGAGAGAGAGAGAGAGAGAGCAGCCATTTTGGAAAAAGGTACAAAAAGTGTGAGACAAAGGCAGGGATTAATTTCAGTTCCTCAAATGTCTGCAGACTCATTTCTTAGGCGTGGAAAGGTTACAAGAAAATACACAGTCAGGTGATGGATGAAAATTCCACAGATTCATTGGACAAGGAAAAACAGGGGTATAGTGATCCATCAACATGTGGCTGGTCTCCACGCAAAAACTAAGAGAAGCAATTGCATGATGCATGCTATGGGTCCAAGTCTTTGGGGCTGAGTCAATACAAAGAGAAGTAGCCAAAATAACACCAACAGAACAGAAAGACAAAAGCATGATCACAGCAGACAGTGATGGACGGTCGAAAAGAAGTGAAAGCATTCAAGTTAATAAGGTGGAAGGCTTTGATTTCAGTCTGACTGACAGAGAGATGAAAGAGGAGCTATACCAGATGTACAAACAGTACTATTATCCATAATATGATGAATAATACCTACAAATGCAGAACAGCAAATCACAGGGAGACTAAACGTAGCACCAGTACAACACCCCTAGTCTTTTGGAAACAGATTTTATGATGTTCAACATATGAGGTACCCAAGGCAGGAAATGCTTATAAATAACATGCAAATGCTACTGAAGGGCTAAACTGCACTGCACTAAAACATAATGGTATGATAAGTGTGATCATTAGAAAGAGATATAGGAATATAGTGAATTTTTGCACTGCTGAAATTAACTGTATTACTGTTTCTCCATTTAGTACAAATCAACTTAGGAAGTGCATTTAGTGGGAAAAAAGCATCATAGTGAAAATGAAACAGAGTACAATGACATCATCAACTGCTAGTGTATGGATGAACTGGGATGGAGGTGAAAGAAAATTAATAATTGTGAAAAGAAATAGGTTAAGTGATGTCACTAATTATGGTGAAAAGTAGGTTAAGTGATAAGTCAAAACCATGGACAACACTGCTGACAGGGTTCTTAATCTTATCTGGTAAATGAAGAGGACAGTGATGTAAATAGGACTTTGGTATCTACCATTGGACTTGGCAGAAGTTGGAATCATGAGTGCTGGAGTCATATGGGAGAAGACGAGGAAGTGTGAGTGTTTTACTGGAGTGTGGCAACTGAGGGTATAATCAAGGGACATAGTCTTGGGCGTAAATGAAAATGGAGAAATGTTTGTCAAAATGCATGCTGGAAGGAGAATGGTGACTAAAAACTCTTGGTTTAAGAAAAGGTATGGATATGAGTATGCTCCAGGATATGAGGTGCAGAACCCTAAATCTGCACTAATTATAAGAATTACAAAAATGAGCATCAAAATAACTAGAAAGTTATTGCAACTTTCAAGAAAAACTCACCTCCACAAAAAGATGCAACCATCACCAGAAACAGTAATAAGATGTCTTCCATCACTTGTGAAACGGAGCCCAGTAACTAGTTCAGAATGACCAAACATAGTTGCCATACATTCCCCGGAGTAGTAATCGTATATGCACATATTCTTATCTGTACAACTAGTTGCAGCATAGATACCACTCTGATCAAGGATAACCTGCAATATTAACAGATACAAGGAGATCCTTACTTCATCTTATCAAATGAGAAGAATTAACAGTCATAATAAGTAAAAATTTTCTAACACTCAGGGACCTTTTGATAAAAACAGTTAGCTAATTTCTGAGCACATGTCTGCTCAGTAAGTGCAGAGTGACCTTAAACAGAAAAAGTCGCACTGTTTTAAATGATGTACTGATCAGAGCAGGCAATTCACCAATATAATAAAACTGACAGTAATATATGATCAATAATTCACTTACCTTAATTAAGGTTCCATCATCACCAATAGAACCTTTGAAAGTTTTGGAATGTTTACCAGTATTAACATTATATACACGAATATTTCGATCCTGGCATGCAGTTAGGACATGTCGCTGACCATGGTCAACCTGAAAAATATATTGTTTTGCTTGATAATGCTTATGCTCCAATAATACCTTAAAACCTAAATATCCATCATACTTATAAAACAAGATTTAAGAATTTATGTCAGACAAGGGATTTAGCCTCATTTCTGTTATCTTAAATATTCCATGTAAATTAAAGTGATCAAAACTGTTCATTAAGAAGTCACCAACCTCCATATCATATAATGTTGTTTTCCCAGCAACATTGTGGCCTCGGGAAAACCAAACTTCATTCTGTGGAGTCTGAAATATTACACAGAGAAGAGTTACAGCACAGACCTGAAATAACTGCCACCTCCAAAGTACAATTCAAATAATCATTATGGGATAAGCAAAATATCTAAAACAAAATGTAACTATTCTATCAAAAGGCTCAAGCTAAAGCACTGTGTTTTATAGTTATGGAAACAAAAACTCTGTCTCATATCAGTGAACGATGAGCTTTCACAGCCAATTCTCATGTCACGTAATGAATTTAATGCTGATGGACTAGGTACACCAAATTATTGAAACGTTGGCCATGTGCATCCAATGATTTGTATGTGCACCGTGTAGTGATCAGATAAAATCATTATCGAGTGGGGAAAATTCACAGCATACACATCAGACAATAATGCAGACACCCCATTTTCACATTTAAACCAATAAAACAAGCTAATTCAGACACCCCATTTTCACATTTAAACCAATAAAACAAGCTAATTCTATTTCTTTTAGCTAATTTCCGGCCTTAGCCAGCAAGCATCAGGACCCAAATAACAACCTCATTTGCATGCATCCAATCTCTGGCAGTCATGTGTAAGGCACAGAAACTAGGGCTAACCACCTACCAGCAAACTCCACAGACAACTCCTTGGTTTGTCTTTACTACTTCATCTGGTCTAGTTCATCTCACTTACAGCAAATCACCCTTTACTATGCTTGAATCCATACTGCTGCACCACAATCAAATGCTCATGCATGCCACCAATCTCTCAATCACAACTCTTCCAACCATTTAATCAAGTATACTTAGCATACTTATAACTTAGTAGTCTGAGTATTCATTTGTCTCTCCTGCCCTTTACATGGAAACTATGCATGTACTTTGCCAATCTCTGATGCCCTGCCTTGGGCCACACAAATGTTAAACAGCATGACCAACTAATCAATGACACTAGCATATCCTTTCTTTAGAAATGCAACAGCAATTTCATCCACTCCTGCCTAATTGCCACACTTCATCCTATATAGTCTTTTCATGCCCTCCTCTCTTTTCTTTCTGTAACATCTGCCATGACTCTCTCACTTCACTTGCTACCCTAACATTCAGCATTCCTTCAAAATACTCTCTCCATCTCTGTTTCATATATTCTATGCATGTCACCAATTCTCCATCTGCTTTTCTCTTTAGAAAGTCTTGCCCCATATGTTTTTTGTACTCTTCACACTATTCATTTTCTTATCCCTTTCTCCTGTACTTCTCCAAGTTACATGCACTCCTTTTCTTTTCTCTCTCACTAGCAATTCAACTTCCTCATCTGTCACATAATACCCATCTTGATACCTTAACATCCCACCTTCTGCATGCCACCCACATCACCTGCACATTCAAAGACTGCACCTCTGAAATCCTTCCACTCCTCTTTCACTTCCCTTGTTTCTTAAACTCTCATTGTATGTCATTCTTCACTCAATCTCCCTTAATATCGCAGTGCATAGGCCTTATATTCCTAACTAAATCACTTTCACAACTTCCCTCACACATACAGTATGTCACCAAAAACTTTTACATTTTCTTCCATCACAAACAATTGAATACTTTCATACAAAGCTCCACTACTCATGCAAAAAAAGTGGGCAAAAAGGGCAGGCACAGAACAGATGAGATTCATTTACCCTCTTTCTGTCTAGTGATCCCTGAGGTGACAGGAGAAGAAAAATAACAAATTAGATAGGTGAAAAATGCTACAGTAATGTCATCATCCTCTATCAAATGGACCACAGAGAACTAGGAAAGGGACAAAAGAAAATCAATGATAATATTGCCGATGATGATATACACAAATAGTGATGATCAGAACATATAGTAATAATCATTATCATTATTCATTTATTTAATTTTTTCTATTATACTTTGTCGCTGTCTCCCATGTTAGCAAGGTAGCGCAAGGAAACAGACGAAAGAATGGCCCAGCCCACCCACGTACACATGTATATACATACATATATAAAAATATATATATATATTTTTTTTTGTCTTTTCCTAGCACCACCTTGCGCTTGCATGCCATTTCACGTATGGCGGGGCGGCAACGGGAGTATAATAATAGTAATAATAATAATAACAATAATAATAATATAAAAATAATTATAATAATAATAATAATAATAACAACAATATAATAATAATCTTTTTCTTTCAAACTATTCGCCATTTCCCGCATTAGCGAGGTAGCGTTAAGAACAGAGGACTGGGCCTTTGAGGGAATACCCTCACCTGGCCCAATTCTCTGTTCCTTCTTTTGGAAAAAAAAGAAAAAAAAAAAAGAAAAAAAAAAAATAGATTATAATAATAATAATAATAATAATAACAATAATAATAATAATAATGACAAAGTTTTAAATCCTGCAATTCTCAGGTTTGCAAAGTCATATTCAACAAGGGAAAATCATTAGCTTTTAATGATATCAAGCAACCTTGTGGAATAACAAAAACTCCCAAGGCAAACTTGTCATGCTTACTTCAAATGACTGTACAGTATCCTCCCAAACCTGAACACTCTGAATGCCAAATCCTCTAGAACCCAAATGTTTCTAAAACCTGGGATTTGGGCTTTTTCTGGGTCAGAGGAGAACAAAAATTATACCATACCCGGCAGTGGTCATTTGGTCTTAGTGCAATTATTGGTGGACAATTTTTCTCCTACAACCAGGAATATGTACGAAACCTTGACCAAACAGCCTGAGTTTCAGAAGATACAGTCTGCATTTAGGATGATATAAATTTTTGTCCCAAAACTCAGAATACATTCCAATTCTGACATCTTTACATACTTATCAGTCTGAGTTTGAGAGGATACACCATAAAAAAATGCAAGAAAAATTGGCACAAGAACAATAACAAATAAACTGAAAACAAATAAAAAAAAGTGGAAGGGGAACACTATTTACCTAACTTTATTAATCTATTTATATACAAAATCAAGTTGTTCCATCCCAAACTGAAAACAAGACATTGCATGCACAACTTTCTAAAACATTTCAGCTAACAAACAACACCACATTTCTATGTGGCAAAGACCCGAATGTTATGCTCAACATACCTAGGAGAATATGCACGTTGACTAAACCTGCCTTCAGCCAGCTTGAGATTGGGGTTGGACCCCAAATCTTTAGAATTAATTTCCGTATGAAGTGCATGCTTGTGTGCACTTGATCTAACCCATGTAAATGGGACTTAATAATATTAGATTTAACTATCAACAAATGAATGTCATTGACAAGATAAATGAAGGTGTACTATGCATGAAAATTTCATCAAACTTAAACAATGAGGTAAATGGCAAGGAAACAGTAAAAGATAACCAAACACAAGGAAAAATTCTGCATTCAAATGTCAAAAATAGCAATCTTGAAAGATACTATAGTATGGGATTTGAATGCGCCAAACCACAAAATGGTCTTCTATGTAAACACAACCAAAAATTTTACACCAATTACAGAGAGATCTTTCATGTTCTGTGAGCTTTTTCTTTTCATACTTGTTCCCCATTTCCTGCCTAAGTAAGACAACACCAAGAACAAACAAAAAACAGCCACATCAGCTTATATCTACTCTCTAGCTGCCAAGTATAATGTAGTGAAACAACAGCCTCTGTCTGCAGCCAAGCCCCCACACTATTCAATGGTTTTCCCTAATCGTTTCATATGCCCTGGGTTAGCCCACTGTTAACACATCATTCCCATGTACATATCACTCCTATTCACTCTATCTATATCTCTAATGCCTGTTCCCTTCTGGAACTCCCTTAAGGGGGTGGCCACAGCAATACTCTCCATAACTAGTAAACTCCAGTGCCACTTCTTAGCCTTTAATACATCACCCTTAACAGGCCACTGGGAGAGCTCTCAGCAATTCTAGTGCAGTATTGCAGAGACTTCTAATTAATGTTCCTACTAACTACTACTACCTAATACTCCAGCCTTATGTTCCTATTCACTATCATATGCATACCTCTCACATTCCTAAATGTTCAGACCACAATAAGTCAAAGCCTCTTTCATTAAATCCTTCTCTTATCCTCAGAACAAATAACATCAGCAACAATGTATAAAGACCTTACAGAGAAAGTGATGAAGTGAAATCATCTCATAAGATTTGGGTGACATCATGTATGAGAAACCAGAATTCAGGGAACATACTGTGAAGAGAGCACTACTGAACTAACTACTGAGTGGCATGACACTACATGAGACAGGAAACTACTGATGAAAATATTTTATGTAAATGTTCAAAATATAATTGAATATTGCTGTCTCATATGGTCACCAACTTAAGAAGTATTTTACAAGCTGAATAAGGGACTGGAACATATGAACTACCCTGAAAGACTGAAAGAACAAGAAGTAGGAAGAAGACATATGATGATCTAAGCTTGGCAAAAACAGAAGGTGAAAAGGAAATCATACTGAACCTAACAGCTTCTCATCAAGGAAGACAAAGAATTAAAATGTCTGGCAGAATGCCATGGAACTTTCTGAAAATATAACAAACAACAATACATTTCAGCACTACTGAACTAAGTACTGAGTGGCATGACACTAATGAGATAGAAAACTACTGATGAAAATATATAATGTACAAAATATAACTGAATACTGCTGTCTCATATGGTCACCAACTTCAGAAGTATCTTACAAGCCAAATAAAGGGACTGGAACATATGAACTACCCTGAAAGACTGAAAGAATGAGATCTAAAAAGAAAAAGACATATGATAATCTAAGCTTGGCAACAAACAGAAGGTGAAAAGGAAATCATACTGAACCCAACAGCCTCTCAACAAGGAGGATAAAGAGTTAAAATGCCTGGCAGAATGCCATGGAACTTTCTGAAAATATAACAAACAACAATACATTTCAGCCCAGTAAGGAAGCTTGAGCGACTATTTAATACACTACTGGGAGAGATATGAAACATGCATGGAACAAATACAGAAACATTTAAAAGAAAACAACTTGTGGTTCATATTAGTTCTTGATGAACTCAGATTCTATAATCAGTTTAAAAGCATTGCAGATATAAGGAATAGTATTTTCAATAAAGCATATAAGAGAGTCGAGTGAAATGGTACATGGGATATGTTAAGGATAATGGGGTAGGGGAGACAACTGCTGCATGGGGTGAAAGCCTTTTACAGAGCAGAAAATACATATATCAGAGTGGATGGAGAGTTGAGCAAAAGTTTTGGTATACATGTGGATATGAGACAGGGCTCTGTGATGTCACCATGGCTTTTTAACATATACATGGATGGAGCGATAAGAAAGATGAAAGCAAAACTGGGGAAAGGAGTGCTAAGATGGAGTATGATGGTGAGGTATTGTGGCCAGTGACTTGCCTGTTGCAGATGATACCATGTTGTCTACTGAGAGAAAAAGGGGAGTTGCAGAAGGCTGTAAGTGTGTTTTATGATGTGGGTAAGAATATATAAATGCATAATGGGTATCCCAGTAAAAGTAATATAATGGTGTATGAGAGTAAACAGAATGAAAGTATGGATTTTGCAAAACCATATATAGTGAGAGAATGAAGTATACTAAACTGTGTTACTGATAAGAGGAGAGAAAGACTAGAGGAGGTGAGGGAATTCAAGTATTTGGGAGCTATCTTGGGTAAGCTTGGTGATATGGAAGGAAAAATAAAGGAAAGCAGTTGAGGGTAAAAGAGTCATTGGGTCCCTTAACAGAATATTCAAGGGTGGAGGTCAAGTATGGAAATGAAGACAGGATTAAGGGATAGCATAGACCTCGTGGCCCTGACCTATGCAGCCAAAACAAGGACATGGGATGAGTCACAAGAGGTCAGGAATCCTAGCTATGGAAATGAGTTATTTGAGAGGAGCAAGTGGTATGACTAGATGGAATGAAGAAAGTAATGTGGGGGTGTATGATAGATTTGGTATGGCAGGGAATGCAAAGGGAATGAATTGTACAGTGGTCGAGAGGGTGAAGCTACGTTTTACCGTAACACTCTACCACTTAAAGGTGGTTTGGGCATACTGAAAGAATGTAAGATGGAGTTTATGAGGATAGTGCATGACATTATGAATAATGGGGGTGCAGGACCCCAAGACTTATATTCATATAACACTTCTGGGACAGTAGTGCCCTCTCCCATACAATCATCCATTTCAGCCCCCATGACTCTACATGCTGCCATGTCCACTTCCAGATACCTAGAGTACTTCACTCTCTCTTGATCCTCCCCATTCAAACATTTAAACTGCCCTGCTCTTTTAATGTCAACTCTCAATTTCCTCCTTTCACACTTTCCTAGATTTATACACCAGCTTCAACAGTTTCTCTCTGGAATCTGCCAACAAAGCCATGTGATCTGCAAAAAGCAAATGACCAATCTTCCAAGCCCTCTAGTTCAAGCATACTGTAGATCTACCTCTCACTTAGACCCTTACATTTACTTCCTTCATCACCTAATCCATGAACAGAATAAATAGCTGTATGGACACCACAAACCATTAACACTAACCCATCTTCAACATAAACCTCTCCCCACTTTCTCCTTTCTACCCACACACACATGCCCTACTCTCGCAATAAAAAAGTCCTCACTACATCTATCAATTTTTCTCCCATACCACATATTCTATCAATACCAAATATGTATCTTTCACCAATTCAAACACACATTCTTCAAAGCAAACACCTAACCTACTCATCATCTATCACTCCTGAAGCCACATTACTCCCCCCGGGAAAGTCTGCTGGTCTGTGCATGCCACCACCTTCTTAATCACTGCTCTCCCACAAACCTTACCATGTATAATTAACAGAATCATACGTCTGATTCAGGTATTCATTTTTGTTGCCCTTGCCTTTATACAAAGAAATTATAAATACATTCTCCCTTTCCTTAGGCACCTTAGCTTGATCCATACATAGGCTGAAAAGCCTGACTAACTGATAATCAACAATCACCTACATTCATGAGAAACTCAACAGTAATCCAATCCATTCATATCTTTCTTCCACACTTGATCTTGCACAAGTTTCATTAATTCCTTTTTCTCCACCAAACCATTCTCCATGACTCTCTTGTTCTACATACCACCTAATCCTAAATACACCACATCAATGTTAATAGGATAAGCAAAATTATCCATCTATTAAGCACGCAAAAATGCATAATGCCACCACCTTTAACCAAGAAAATTCTACATGAACACTTAGATAGATGAAATACATCCCACTAAATGAATTTCTAGTGATTATGACTATGTTCAAGCCTGATAAAGAAGTCTTTCTAAAATTTCTGAACATTTCAGAAATTACTCCACCTACTAATTAATGCCAATTAATTTGTATCTCCAAGGCTGTTAACCTCTTGCTTTTAATCATGTCTTAGGCATGCAAAGATAACATAAAACCTGCTTTTATCTCTCCATCTTTCTATTATGCTTAATTTTGTCCCCATTTACTGAGAGAAGATCAAGAGCATTCAGTCTCTTAGTTCATTCAAACATAATCTAAACTTATTTCCAGGATGCTAAAAATTAAGTGAAATGTTTTCATAATAGCACTTGCTAATCTTCTGTCATACACACCAAACTGATGCACTGTACATGGTGAACATCTTCATTCACACTTCCACCTTCACAAAGCATGCTTCCCCCAAATAAAAGAAAAAAAGCATTCCCCTTGCATCTTAATCTGATGGTTCTCTAGCCTTATTCTATTCAGTGACTGCATCTATTTAACATTTTACATGTTCTCCTCAAGAAGGTAATATCATGAATCATTAAATGTGAAAATAAGTAATTCTTTTAAAGTAAATACAGCAAAGCAAATGATAGATAAAACTATGAAAAAAATACTATCAAAGTAGCAGGTGAGATACAATCAGTGAAAAAGCAAAACTAGAAACACTGATAAAGATAAGGTAAAATAATCAGTGTTGCAAAACAAGTATTAAAATTGAAATCTGAAGACAGAGATTAAAAAGATTTATACTGACAGTGAAGGAAATTATAAAAGGGTATATGAATGCAGTAATGAATCTCTAAAGAAACTCGAAGGACATAGAGTATACGGAAAGACAGATAAATGGAGCAGTGGAGCTCAAAAGAAACAGAGTATATGGAAGGGTATATAAATGCAGCAGTGAATCTCTACAGAAACTCTAAGAAGATGGAGAAGTCCAACTTATAAAGTGGCTACTTTCATGTCAGGAAAGCAATGAGGTAACAAGTATCTGCTAAGGTTATTTCTTACAAATAACACTGGAAACTACTTCTGATTGCTTCTGTGATACCCAGATGTGATGCTATATAACATTACATCATGACATACAGGGAATGCATGCAGTTACAGACAGCTGCATATAGATGATAAAATCATTTGTCTTATTGATTAAGAAGCATTATTTGGAGTATTCAATCTCTGTACAGGTGAAAAAACAATAAGTGAATAAATAGAATCTAAATTTTTATGTTTTTAAAGTAAGTAGTTAAAAGAATCAAAGTATGATGGCCCTAATATCTAGTTTTCTGTGCAAATTCTATGCTGAGAGATAAATCCTGACTTTCTACCAATGAAGGCAAAGTCAATGGTATTGGTATGAATGTTGAGAGAGAGAGAGAGAGAGAGAGAGAGAGAGAGAGAGAGAGAGAGAGAGAGAGAGAGAGAGAGAGAGAGGGGGGGGGGGGGACCATAGCAAATAGAGCAATCTGGTGACACAAGGCGTACTGACCTACAACAGGATAACCTGCTTGTTTTTTCTCCTTTTTTGATCAACAGGGAGTAGAAATCAAGGAAAATCCACATCTACTTTCCCATTTGATACAAATATTAGTTCATATGGATATAAAACAAAACTTATGTACATTATGTAACAAATACTAACCATTGTGGCACTACGGAAGATAATCGATCGATCAGCACTACAGGATACCATCTGCAAAGCACCTTGGCTTTGATAGAACCTCACTGATGTTATGGCTGATGAATGGTCATCCAAGGTTTGAACAAAGCTGTAGTCCTGTAAATGGGTGGATATACCATTAGTACAGTTCACTGGATATTGAAATGAATGCAAAAATTGCAAATGGTTTTACATAATGGAAACAGAGAAGGGGGCCAAGTGAGGGTATTCCCTCAAAGACTCAGTTCTCTGTACTTAACGCTACTTTGCTAACGTGGGAAATGGTGAACATGCATGAAAAAAGAAAAAAAAGGAGGATATTCCTCAGAATTAAAATCCGTTTAAAGCTTTGTCTCTAACAAGCATATCCTCAGCTCCAGATGATGAAAAGCATTATAGATATAAGGGTGGAAAGATGAATGATTGTTTCTGCAAGCTAAAATCCACTTAGATATCTTCTACTCATGCTAACTTACACTATGACAAAATCTTTTGGAATCCTCTAGTAAAAGCAGAATTATGTAACCAAAGCTTGAAGGTGGGTTTCACATTTCAGTCACCAAGCAACAGAAGAACCTAAACCCAGCTTAATCAGCACTGGAGACTTCCCAAAGGATGTTTTATGATCCTGTATTCCCATATTTTGACAGGTTACCATCTACAAGAACTTGAATATTAAGTGATGGATCTTTTCCAAGGTCTTTGCTATACTCTGACTACAGTTTGAATACTGGTGATGATTGGGGTTATTCTGGAGCAGCATAAAACCTGAAGGTGAGTGAAGAAAGCAAGACAACTTTTCAATCCAACTTCAATATCTCTCAGTCCAGAGGAGAGAGGAGAAAATTCAAATCACTTTACAATTCCGCTTCCACGAGAATCAACTACTTCCTAACATGCTAAAAGAAACCCTACACAGACCTCTTGTAACCCTAGAAAGGATAAGGGAAAAGTGGATATAATAAATGCTGCAATTTCTGTACTGCAATGGGAACCACTGACACCATATCAAACTATGGATGAAAGGAACAATGTGGGATCAATTGGGATATTCATCAGTGATACGAGCATAAACATGCACTAAAATATAAAGTTCTGTTTAACCCTTACAGTGTGAAAGAATATTCACATCTTGTGCGGTTTCTTTATTGGTTCTTCAGACCATTCTCTTCAAGTACCCACTGACAAACATTATGACCACTACAGCAATATTCAGATAAACTTATATATATATCTTAACACTTTATGATCATTAATGGTCCAAAGTCTTGACAATTAAAAAAGTTTGTCCCTCAGCAAAATTATTAGATTTTCTAACAATATCAGTCAGTCCTTTCACTTCTAATCATTTTTATTTTTTTTTTATAACCATCTAAGATTTAGAAAATGGCAATTCATCCCTTTACTTCCAGAATGTATTTTTCTGCTGCATATGTCTGCTGCAAATGCTTCTCAAAATGAGTATCACCAAAGTATGGATTTACACTTCTTTGTCCCACTCAATAAAATTTCTTTTTTTTCAATATCTCAAAAATTTAAGTAAAAAATATGGCTTGAGGATGGGATTTTAACTCCTTAACTCCTCTAGACAGATATTTACACATGCTGGGTGACTCCTCCCAATGGATATTTATATAATGAGTTTTGACTCCTCCCAATGGATATTCATATAATGAGTTTCATGTCTCTTTTACAAGGTTACCTGCCAAGCCAGATGGATGCTGAAGTAGCAGTGAGTAGTAATTTCTCATTACAGTCTTTACATTATACCTGACAGCTAGAGAGTGGATGTATGCAAAATAGGTCATTGATTGTCTATTCATGATACTACCTTTCTAAAGTAAGAGAAGTAATTGAGTATAAATATACAAAGTGAATAATGCTCACACTGATCAGAGAGAAAGAATATCTTAATAAAGAATAAAATCAATCTGGAACACTGTGTAATGATATGAACACAAAATTCTCACCTGGTCCACAGCAAATACATGAATCAATCTATCTCTCGACGCAGAAGCCAGGAACCTGTGACCAGTGTCTGGATGGGAGTACTCTAAACTCAATACTTCTGCATCATGTGCCTCTATCTTACACAGTTCATCTAGGAACTGCAGCTCATGCACTCTGTAATAAAAAAAGGAAGATTTTAGAACTTTAATTTCTTTTCTAAGGATCACAAAAGCTATAGAAATATCTAAGCAACCTAATGCAGACTTAGAATATTTGTTTTCCTGTGCATCAATTAACCAAGTTGGACATATATACATCAGGAATGCTAATGACAGCTCAAAACTTATCATAATAAGAAATTACAAACTTATCAGATGGATCCTAAAATTTCATAGAAATTTTCTACATTTAAAGTTTTATTTCTAATGACTTAAACAAAAATATATCAATAACAAAAGAAAAATATTATTCAGACTTGCCAAAGTATAGCAAAACATATTCTAAACTGTAATGAAAAAGTCTGCAAAACAAGAATAAACAATGGTACCTCATTACCAGAATACAAAATGAACCACAAAAAATTTATTACATATAAAATTTTTTTTTTGCATTCTTCAATATTTAACTCATAATCCTAACCTGATGTTTCCTGCTCGATCTCCAGAAGCCAAGTGCTTGCCATCAGGACTAACTCTAATGCATCGCACTCCATTACGAGAATCATATGATGTGTCATTTCTGTCCCCACCTTGGGGACTAATATCCGTGTCTTTGATGAATCCCAGTTCCGGGTCCACATACAAGATTTTGAGAAGTTCCTACAGGGAAAGAAACGCAAGCTGGCAACAGGCTTAAAGCATACTGCAACTTACAAGTTCAAAATAGGTGAGCATTACAGTATAGCAACACTATATGAAGCAAGTGTCATCATTCCATAGCGTTATTTATACTGAAATAAAACTATATATACTCTATGTGAAATTAAAAGAAAAAGTAAAACGAGTAAGAAACACATCTACCCATAAAGTATGGGTTGTTTCCCAAATCTACAAATAACACAAGAAAAAGTGTGCAAAATCCTGAGGGGTCTATTTG
The DNA here is from genome assembly GCF_036320965.1 of Panulirus ornatus. Taxonomy (NCBI): domain Eukaryota; kingdom Metazoa; phylum Arthropoda; class Malacostraca; order Decapoda; family Palinuridae; genus Panulirus; species Panulirus ornatus. The sequence continues at coordinate 72,263,933 of NC_092226.1, read as the reverse complement.
AAACATAAATATCAAATATGCTAAATCCTGAGGGGTCTATTTCAAACATAAATATCAAATATGCTAAGCCTAAATGATAAAAAAGGAAAATACCTAGTTTTTCATCATTTTCTAAAAAACAATTTCTTATTCAGTACCTGTCATCTCGCATCCTCACCAGCAACACAGGTCCCTTGCAAAGCCTGTCTTGTACTAATCAACCTACCATACATTACCTCTTCTTCATCACAATCCTGCACATCCAGTGACTCATTTTCCCTGAGCATTTTTTTCACTTTATGTACCTTGACCAATGAAGCACTGCTGTTGTTGTCAAACATGTCTGTGACCCTCTCAGTTACACCAACCAATAAGAACAGTTGCTCAACTGTTAGTGAGCTAACACCAGAAACAGAAACATCAAAGACCCTTTGCTCATATCCACTCCCCCAGCTACAGCCAAGCCCCAAAGATCACTTCATATGCTCATAGACATCATGTCACTCCAACACATCTATGCTCATAGACATCAAGTCACTCCAACACATCACCCAAAGTCCTCCATCCTATGCATGCCTCTGACCCTCCTGAATGTTCAGGCCCTGACAACACCATCAGGACTACTATATGATCAAACATACCCTTTCTTCACACTCCTTAACGTACCCAAGACCTTAACCCCTCACCCATCCTACACATTTTCACACTTTTTGCTATTTCCTGAGTACCAAGGAAGTACCTGAAAAAGAGGATGATGGCCTCATTTTCTCACATCCACTCTCTAGCTATCATGTATAATCCACCAAAGCCAGATCCCTGTATCCAGAGCCAGGCCCTATACATCCTTCCATGGTTTCCCACAACTGCTTCATATGTATGAAGATTTTTCACTCTCTCAAATATTTTCACTTTCAAATCAGCACAGTTCACACAGTTGCTACAGGAGTCTTAAGATATAAGGTCACCTATTAGACTTAAAAGCAAATTTCTTAATATTTCAACAATGTCAAGCCTTGCTCCCTCTATGCTACAGATTATATGTGTGAAACAGTACTAAAAGAGCAATGATTTCCCAGAAAAGGGGTTCTGCAGATGTGGAGTAACAACATAACTAACAGGAAATAAACTTTACTTTTGCCACTGAAAATGGCTGTACAGCTTCACTTCTTATAGGTAAACTTCAGTTATGTTCACACTGCAAACAAAATTTAGGAAATTTTCCCTGAACTGGAGATGAAACTCAACCTCCCTATCCCACTTCTTCCTACCACTCACTGTATCAGCATACACACTCCTTATATCACTCATTTTCATCTAACTAGCACTATGAAATTCACTATTTATTCTTTCTAGACACAGCCACAAAGCAGTGGAGAAATTACCACTTTTATATCCTGCAAAAAGCACAAGCAAGGCAAGCAATTGATGCACAGCTCTGGTTATCAATGTTGTATAAAAATTTGCCATTAGACCTTCGATCTTCAATATTTCTAGCAACTTATTAAACTGGATTTTACATTCTTAACACAGACTCTTTGATTAAGCAGGGCAAATGAACTCAATTATTTTCATTTCAGTTCGTAAAGAATCTGTAGTTATAAACACTAAGAAATTATTCACTCAGTATTTCAACTTTTATATACATATTCAAACTTAATACCCAAAGTAAAACAAATAAACTTAAAATAAACCCTAAAATGAACTATACAATAAACAACAAACATATTTATACTCACTGATCAAGTTTCAAGGAAAAAATCTAACATACATAAACAAAAAATAAAAATGAATAAAAAAATAAGTGATAAAATGTTCTCTACTTACATTGCTGTATATATTCCTTTTATATAAAGTATCAGAAGGCATGGTAGAATCAATATTCCAAACACGAATGGTATCATCAGAGGAGCAGGTGATGAAAGAACCAGGGGGCATCACTCCCTTGACATAATCAGCCTGAGAGGGATAAGTTTCAACTCCCCATATGCAAGCAGAGTGATAAAGGTATGAATGTGACTTTCCAACCTGCAGGAGAACAATTCAAATTTGCTAACTTTAATGATATAATTTTCATCCTATAAATAAATTAGCAGTAAGTTGTACAATACAAATATGACCAATCACATTTTACTGCACAAGCAAAGAGTTTACAAAATGAAAATCAAATAATGAGTGTAAAATCACAAAATTAAAACTAAATTCAAAAATACAACAAAAAAAAATACAAAAAAAAATTGATACAGTTGTGACTTGTCTAGGTCCAATCAGTCACCATAAATATAAGGCAGTAATATAAATATATATTCATTATAATCATACATAATCGCTGTTTCCCGCGTCAACAAGGTAGCGCCAGGAAACAGATGAAGAATGGCCCATCCACTCATACATACACACACAGACACACACATATATATATATATATATATATATATATATGGACACAAAGGAAAGAGCAATCAACAAGGAGAACCATACAGCATGTACACACACAAACACATGTCAAGAAAACAACAAAACACACACACACACACACACACACACATATATATATATATATATATATATATATATATATCTTTCCCTGGGGATAGGGGAGAAAGAATACTTCCCACGTATTCCCTGCGTGTCGTAGAAGGCGACTAAAAGGGAAGGGAGCGGGGGGCTGGAAATCCTCCCCTCTCTCTTTTTTTTTTTTTTTTTTTTTTTTTCCAAAAGAAGGAACAGAGAAGAGGTCCAGGTGAGGATATTCCCTCAAAGGCCCAGTCCTCTGTTCTTAACGCTACCTCGCTATCGCGGGAAATAGCGAATAGTATGAAAAAAAAAAAAAAAAAAAATATATATATATATATATATATATATATATATATATATATATATATATATATATATATATATATATAAAGAAAATGCACAACCACACACACAGACAAACAAAGAGAAGGCAAAAAGGGGTGCAAACCCTCTTAATAACAGATAACATTATGTTGCAAGGAAAGTGGAAGATGGCCCATTCAGACAATAAATAATGGGAAGAGTAACTGTAGGGAAGAAGAGCATAGTGGTGTAAATTTTGTATAATCCTTCAAAGAATAGAAATGATCCAGAACAAAGATAAAATGATAACAATGAAGGTACAATCAGGAAGGTACATGAAGCAATGAAACACTCACTTCTTAAGGAAGGGAAAGTACTGATATCAAATGAGGAATTTCATTTATGAAGAGACATATTGGGGAATGAAGATTCTCATGGTGACAGGGAGTAGAGAAATGAATGTATTCATGTTTTTAGAGTGTACACAGGAAAATTTCCTACACCACCATATCAGGGAATACACAAGGATGAGAAGGATCGATACTCTGTCTATTTTTGCTAAATATTATCTTCACACATTAGCATGGATATTGAAAACATTACAAATGATACACCAGTTGGAAGAAGTTTGCTCTAGTATGGTTATATGGCAAACAAGAAAAATAAAAGAACAAATGGGGGAGAGGACATAAACAGGAGATATAATCATGGAAACTATACAATCTGGCATTTACTAGCCAGGAACCACAGCTTCATGGTGAGAGGTTCCATAATATTTGCAATAAAGGAGCAGAGACATGGATATCTCATCTCAAAAATAGAGGGAACAGTAAGAGGAAGGAATGGATCAATAAAAGAAGCCATAAAGCAAATGAGCTTCTTTTGTTTAGTGCAAAGATATTACTAACCAGCCAGCATTTGCAAGGTATAAGAGGACACTCAATAAGTATAGCAGGATAAGAAAAGAGGAACAAAGAAACTTTGAAAAGAATATTTTGGACAAGGCAGGTGAAGTTCCAAAACTCTTACATACACTCATCTGGATTTAGCTGTTAGTTAAGGAATAGCTAATTGGACAATGGGATTCAAAGGGAAAAACTGTAAAGGATAATGTATTGATTTGTGAGAAACTGAATAACAAATTCAAAAGTGCTTTTACAGTGAAAGGCACTATATCCCCAACACTAATGAGATGGAATGGGGAGGAGGTTTTGAAAATCACTGAGATATCCAGAAAAGATATCAACAGAATACTACAAGGACCTGACCCATACAAGACTCATGGTCCTGATGAAATTTCACCATACATGCTAAAAACATAGGCATATACACAGGAATAATCTCTTGAATTACTACTTAAAATGTAACAGTGTAGAGGCACAGTGCCAAGGGAATAGAAAAGGATAAAAGTCTTACCTGTATATTAGAAAGGAGACCAGGAAAAGGTGATAACTACTGACCGGTCTTCAGATATATGAATGACTCATCAGAATGTATGAACTCCTACCTCAATATGTTTGCAGATGATGCAAAGGTCATGAAGAAGAAAGTAAAGAGGATTACATCAACTTGCAAAAGCTGGTTAGATATATAGTTGAAATTCAACCCTAGCAAGCATCAAGTAAAGAGGATGGGGCAAAATTGATGAAGGCTTCAATATGATTATCATCTAGAAAGAAAAGTTTCAAAATTTCATAAGTAAGAGAGAACCTGTGAGCTGACAGCTCTTACTGAGAGAATATTAAAGGAGACAGTCCCTTACTGAGAGAATATTAAAGGAGACAAATTTTCAGCTCACAAACATTAGAATAACATTGAAGTATACTGATAAGAAAATATTCATCAAGCTGTTCAAATCAAGTATATTGATAAAGAAGTATTCAGCAAGCTATTCAAATCCTACATTAGGCCAAAACAGCATTATGTTTCTCAAATCACTGCTCTCAAAAAAGAACAAAGAAATAAAAAAAAAGATCCAGTGAAAAGAAAACAAAGACTATACCGGAACTAAGAAAGCTGAGTTACAAGAAAGGCTAGTGATCATATATTTGCCCACAATGTAGAGAGAAGAGTGAGGGGGTGACCTGATCATAATTTTCATGATATTAATTTAGTCTTATCCCTGGGGATAGGGGAGAAAGAATACTTCCCACGTATTCCCTGCGTGTCGTAGAAGGCGACTAAAAGGGGAGGGAGCGGGGGGCTGGAAATCCTCCCCTCTCGTTTATTTTTTTTTTTTCCCCAAAACAAGGAACAGAGAAGGGGGCCAGGTGAGGATATTCCCTCAAAGGCCCAGTCCTCTGTTCTTAACGCTACCTCGCTAACGCGGGAAATGGCGAATAGTTTGAAAGAAAGAAAAAGAAAGATTAATTTAGTCTGGTGATGTAGAAAAAGAAAAAACAATTCTTCAAAGATGTAGTAGGGACCTAACAGCTACAAGATATACATAATTAAGAGAGAAACCTGCTGCAAAAAATGTGAAAAGTACCTTCACAGTATATTAGTGATGGATGAGTGGAACAGACTGAATGACAAGATAGCAACTGTGAACAACATGCAGAAGTTTAAAAAGTTGCATAGTAGTGAGAAAGGTTCAAGAAATGGGGTTCTAAAAGTGTAAAACTCCCTCCTTGTACAATATAAATAGACAATTATGCACACACACATACAAACACACAAAGGTACTACAATGTGCAAATAATGTATTCTGAAAAAGAATTGTGAAAGTGTGGGCAAAAACTGAGTTACATACCCTCTTGATATCCTTGACATCCCAAACATACATTGAGTGGTCATTATACACAGCCGTCACCTTGTGGTTGTTTTCATCATAGGCTATGGCAATGGTGTCGGGGTACTTGGCATTATTGGGGTGAGTGGCCATGTGACTGCATGGGAAGATTATGTCACTCATTACCAAGTCACACAACAATCCTTCTCTGTTACTACTTTTGTTATCATTTTAGTTACAGAGTTCTTTAATGTTATTTCAAATTATTATAAATAAATAATATTTTGAAAAACTAATATGCTACTACAAGGTTTGAAGTAATTCAAACTAGAAATAAACAAAATTAAAGCAGACTGAATATAGAACTGTGAGGATTTACATGACTGTCACCTCAAATTAATTCTTGATTATAAGCATCAAATCAATGCAAAATATGAATAACTACCATTAGAAATATTTTTCAGCCTAACAGTTAGATAGACCACTGAACACAGAAACTATTTTCTTTTTACTATATTACATCTAAAAGATTACTTAACACTACAAAAAATTAAACATAATGCTGGCTTCTTTATTCATACTGTGTACAAATTCATCTAAACTTCCTTAGCAAACAAAGGCCATCTTTGATTTTCTGCACTGCACTGATTGCATATACGATGAACTACACACGATATGAATAAGAACTTTTTGTTTTTTGTTAAAAGTAAACATGAAGTCTACAATCAGTGGGGATTAAATCCTACCTAATTGTCAGCCCCTTTGACACATCTACACCAAGGTAATGTGTACGAGGAAGAGTGGTGATGAACTGAAGATTGTAAGGGCTAAAGCATCGGATAATTGCCTCAGCACATCCTACAAAGATATACTCTTCCCCAGCTACCACACAATTGGCACTTATTGTCTGAAAACATAATGTAAAACATTAGGCCATGAAATAACACTTTTAAAAAGTTTTCTGCTTCTCTCAGTATACAATTATATACTTTTGCCAAGTCATCTTATTTCTGCTAATATCTAGTACAGTATACATATGCTTTCCCTTCTCATGATACTATATTGAATTTCATGCATACAGTAACAGATAAAATATACCCCTATGTACATTTCATGGTAGGTATATAGGCTAATACTTACACGAAGTTCCACCCACTTGTCCAACAATCGTCTGTTGTTAAACTCACAGAGAAGACCTGACTTAGTGATGGCAAAGGTGGAATCTCCCATGTCTCCTCGGCCACAAGCAACATCACAGAAATAGTTATTTCTTTGTTCTCCCTAAGATAGCAGAACGACCAGTAAGAGGCACTGGCTCCTTGAACTAGAAAACCATAAGATAAATATAAAAATCTGAACCTATAACACATGTCATTTTGATCTACTCATAATAAAACACAGTAAAAGTTGCAATACTTTTTATCAATATCTAGCAAAGATGGCAATTCAACTTTTATCAATATCTAGCAAAGATGGCAATTCAAACAGAAAATGCTAAATTCTTTACCTTAGAGCCCCTTGCAACTTCAAGGTACCAAAACTTCACATGGCGATTCCCAACAGTGACGAAATATGATCCATTTTCTGCAAAACTAATAGCCTTCACTTTGCTGGAGAACTTATTGGAAGCAACCTTGATCCCTCCTCGCCAATCCCAGACATTAACAATCATATCATGCTGAGATCCAACTGACACAACATACTTCTGGGTTGGAGCAAATGCCTAACAAGAAAAAACACAAAAAAGAGGTTTAAGATACTGTACTGCAGTATTAGAATTCATTTCAGATACACTATCCTGGATATAAAAAACTGATGAAAATATTTTCATAAATCATAAAAGCATCATATTACTTCACATGGGTTTATTCACTTTACAAGAGATATGAAAAATTATTGTTCATTTATCAAAGAAAGCATAGTAACAGTAAGTGTTCTTTCTATGGTAATCCAGCAAATATGTTCTACATTTATGGAGCGCAAAAAGAGAGAGATGATGGCATACAGTGCTTAAATGACAGAGGCAAAGAAATATGTATGGTTCATAGTTGCTCTTTGGGATATGTATGCTAGAAAATCATATATCTATCATCCTAATTTTCTAATTATTCCTTTGTGTGTATCTCCTGTTACAAGTGCCCCTACCTTTGCAGAACTGTAATGAAGACAAACTGTCTGCTGGCAAATACAATCGCTTTCTAGTGCATAACTTTTTCTCTCTTTAAAAACAATGATCCAACACACTATTCACATCTGGTATTGAGCCAAACTACAATATGCTTCTCATGTTTAGTCACCACAGTGAATAAACACAAAAACTTCAAGAGAAGGGCCAACGAAGGCAACAAATATGGAAACAGGACTAAGGTAGCTGTTATAGAGAACTTCTTGAGAACTTAATACCACAAGTTTCCACTTTGTGCTGTTTCCTGACAAACTTACAGATGCACTATATTCAAGTGACTTGTCAAGAAGACCAGTACCAGTGAGCAGCAACTAAGAACCACAATAAGAGATTCTGACAACCTACACATTAGTGACTGTAGATGCTTGCAGAATAGTACCTTTAGCAGCAAACAGTGAAAAACTGTAATATTTTCATTTAAGGATCCAGAAGCTTGTTAGCAAACAGTGAAAAACTGTAATATTTTCATTTAAGGATCCAGAAGCTTGTTAAGTGGACTTTTGAAAGAAAGGTTTTGAATAATTCTACTTATAGGTTCAATTGGCTACCGTTATGAAATTAAGCTTGCATAATGAAGATAATTACTGAAGCCACTATTCATGAATTTCGATATTCCCTGATTTTTCCCAGAACTGCAATATCTCATCTTTCACTGACAACAAAATTCCCTGATTTTTCCCTGATCTTGAAAAAAAATTCCCTGACCCGTGGTAAGCATACTATCAAATTCTAAGCACCAGAAATGTGTAATAAACAGATATCTGTATTTGGAGCAATTATCCCTGCTGGCATCCCAGTGGGAGGTCAGGGACCGAATGAAATAGGAGCCGTGGGTGAACATGTGGGACCCGCATAACTTGACTCTCCTCCCATCCCCAAAACCCCGTCCAGTCTAGCTTCACCATGAAATCCCTCCTGGAAATTCTGTCCTCACCAACACAAGTCCCGCCTCCTCACGTTTGCCTTCCTGGTGTGTTATCTGCACTACCGTGCATATATAATATCCGTATGAAAGAAGAGGGGACTACCATCCTGTATGTTACAGTGAATATTTCACGGTCAAAGCATCCGGCCATCCGTTACCGAACACCGGACGTAAGAGTAACCTATACTGAACACCTGCATAACAACGGCCCACAAACTCACTTCCTCAAGCCGAGCGACGAGCTCTACAACAATGCTACAGGAGTCGATCTCATTCTCTACGACACAAAAATGAACGTGAAATAATCCAACTGCACCACTATCTGCCAAACTACCTCATCTCGATTTTTTTTAATTCTATCAAATTTTTCTATTATTGAGTTACTTAACGGATTTCTTAACGTATACTTCACACCTGCAGCTAAAACAAAACCGAATTCAGACAAACTGACGATTGAAAACACACACACACACACACACACACACACACACACACACTGGCATAAGCACAGGAAACATTTAAAAAACTCATTAACGAAAGTACGGCCAAACGCACACAAGAGACACGTTGGTTTCGGGGGTTGTCTTCCAGCTCACTCAGCGACTAATCCTTCCTGGTCAGAATCTGATCTCTGGAGGATGCAAATCTCCGCACATCACATGTACAACCTTGGTTGATCTGGTTCACTTTAGAGAGGACCCATTTCAGTTCTTTCTCAGAGCAAATGTCTTCCCGTGGCGTTCTGAAGATCCGCCGGTTGTAAGTCAACCTCGCTCAACCTCCTAAGGACGAAAGGTACGACCACAGGAATGATGACTTGGCCTTTGACCTGGTCCTTGACGACAAATTCAAGACATGTCAATAGGCATATCAAAGCGTCGTACTGAAGGAGCAAACCGTCCTGTTAATGAGGTTAAACAAACGTGACCCCCTGACATTTATGTTCTCTCAATCAGTTCCTACATAAATTGTTCTACTCCGGAGTTCATTTACACATCATTCCTCCCAAGTCAGCCATTCTACCAAAGGATCTTTGTATGCAAGTTCAGTAATATAATCTACAGAACTTTTTGTGTATTACGACATATCCTTTGTGTAAGCCTTGTTATGAATACAGTCAAAAAAGCATTTCGTTTAGCCCAGTAATTCATGTTTTAAAAGAATCGACGCAGGCGTTACCCTTTGCTCTTTCAACACCATGTCGAGAAAAAGTTGTCTTTTCGCTGGCATAAAAGCAACTGTTTTAAACAGCATCATTAACTATCTAAACAAAACTCTGCCCCTGGTACCCCTGAAGGTATTGTTGTGCCAATAATTTGTATAATTCTTGAAATAATTGCAAGTTCATATCTTGGATATAAAATCATAATAACGACGATTTCATAAAAGAACACCAAGTAAATCCGACGGCAGATGCCTTAAATACATCCTAAGTCACTCCCTTCGAGAATTCTCATTGCCAAACCTAAGAGAGTGACAAAGCAACTGGTGTTTATCGAATGCAAAACTGCTCTCTCCTCGACGGGGAGACGGAGAGTGCCCCGCCCTAAACAGCAGCAAAACGGACTGCCAAGATACAAGATCCCGTGCCTGCCACAAACCTTGTTTTTCAATAAGCAAACATCATAAAACCCTGGGGGCTACCCCTAGCTGTGGTGGCGGCTTAAACAACTAATAATATCGGGAATGAAGAAGCTTCGACGCACTCAGTAGTGCTCGCAGTACGACGAAGAGCACTGGCAAGGCAGGACATGTTGTAACTTTCAAAATTCTATCAAACCTACGGACCTAAACACTTGTACAATGGCAAGATATAATAAGGTATAAAAATAGGTGTGATAAACTAAAATATAATACATATGTCTACTCTCTGCTATGTATGATATATTACTGAGTCAATTTATACATGAGGTCCTGTCTAATGGCAGTATATCCTACTTACTTGAGGGTTGACATCCATGCTAAAGGTTACGTGTTTTACTCGCTAAAGATATATACGATGTTCTACTGTATAATGTCATACTCTCTAAAGGTATGTATGATGCCCTATGGTACTGGAGGGGGGAGCAACATGCGCCACTATATCTTCACACACAATAGTAACCATGACATGATAGAAACCTCTTAAAAAAAAAAAAAAAAAAAAAAAAAAAAAAAAAAAAAAAGTTACAAAAATGTAAGGGACTCCAGTAAAGTCACTGGGTCCCAGCTTATAAACTACCCACTGTTGACGCCAGATAAAAGAGTCTTAAGTGTCCCTCCATCCTGTGGAAACATTTAATACTGTGTAGACCATCAGTGTGACGTATTGTTTGGACCTCAAGCTTGGCGTCCGTCACTAGCCACTCCGGGAGGCAGGAGGCACCATCGTCACTACCCAGGTCTGTGACTGTCGACACTCGGCTTTTATATCGCCAAGCACCATTATCCCTGACGCGGGAAGAGCAGGCTCGAGTGAGTGGTTCCGCTATCACGATCGTATTCGCCTGAGCGACATGAGGCTTTAAAACTCGCCCTGAGAGTCACTGGAGCGAGATATGTCCTGGAGAAGCAGGGCAATCTCCGGCCACACCTGTTGATATCAGGCAAGCGTGGGGGAACCTGTGGCAGGCCCGCCTCTCTCCTGGAACATTCCTACCTCCCACAGCACCCCAAAAGCACGTAATACTTCGTACCCCCCTCCCCTTGAATCACATTCTAAATGACACCCCTCACATCTTTAATGGCTAACGGGCTTTCCTCTATCTCTCTTTTCCTTGACAGTCTACTTTCCCAGAACCACGACAGATCTGTCAGGGTTTTCACACTAAGTCGAATGGTCTTGAATTTGCACTTATCAAAATCATAAGTTTGCCGATCAAGCATGATCTCTTCTCGCTGCCCAAACAGCTCTCTCTCTCTCTCTCTCTCTCTCTCTCTCTCTCTCTCTCTCTCTCTCTCTCTCTCTCTCTCTCTCTCTCTCTCTCTCTCTCTCTCTCTCTCCCTCTTCTACCATTATAGCCTAAACAACGCCTGATAACCTCCCTCGCATACGCAACTCTTCCCACAACACAACCAAAGTCACCTACACAATATCATGTAGTTCCCTGCCGCGTCCTCTATGCTCCATGTCCCCACCTGAGAATACACCACACCCAGTCCTTCCCTCTTGGACGTCACCAGACAAGGTGAGCACATCCACTTTGGGTTGAGGTCATCATCTTCCTCGTCAAATGGCGCCACCTTCTGCACTCTCCTACACACACACACACACACCAACTGCTGTGCCCATCCCCTTGCCATTCCTATCACTACTTGCAGCCATCCTAGTTAGTCACTTGTGGTCACACTATCCTCAGGTTAATCGCCACTTGTCGCCCCACCTTCGGCCACAAAATCAATCGTGTGTTGTCATCATCAGTAAGTGGGGGAGACGCCCACCCCTCCGCACCATCGCTCCGCAGGCAGGCAGGCAGGTCCCCTTAGGAGACAAGCCGAGGCTTCGCGGACGACCAGCCTTCGCCAGCCAAACATGGCAAGGACACATCCTCATAATAAACAGCTCACTCCAAGTGCAGCGTCAACATCCCTCGTTTCCCCCTCCAGACTCCCCTTTCTCCACCACATCCCCAACAACGCCACAGTTGGCATCACTGCACATCTATCCACGTAACGCCAGACACTGGTTAGCAACCCCACTCACAACCCTGGGTTAGATATCTAGGCGTGTGTCCTACAATAAGGTATTGTGACATTTCTCGCAGGGTTTGTTAAGATCTAATTTCTTTTTTTCACATTCTAAAACACAGTGTTCTAGTTTATCCTACAATATCCACTACACTTATGATTCACTTCAGCCACCACTCGCCATCAACACGATAGAAAAACCTTCGCCCAGTATCAACACCTTGCAATTCCAGAGGTACTCTCCTCGAATAACTAACTGCAAGTCATGTGGTCTCTCTCTCTCTCTCTCTCTCTCTCTCTCTCTCTCTCTCTCTCTCTCTCTCTCTCTCTCTCTCTCTCTCTCTCTCTCTCCATATTACGTTGACTCTGCTCCCTTATTCATTCGCAGCCTATTCTAACGCTGAGTTGCCCAGTACTTAACCCGGTGAGCACGAAGGTACGACCTATTACCACGACGGTCCCACTCGTAGGTATAAAAGCCCTGACTTTACATAAGATGGTCTAATCCTCAAGGGTCTTGTCAAAGGCTACTAGATCATCATAACCGAAGGTAGTAAACGGCGTGTTCAAACGTTGCGTTGTCGTGCCGCCGTGCGCAAGAGGTAAAGCAACGACACAGAAACGAATGATACAAGTGTGACGGTACGCGGGTTCTTCAGGTAAGGCAGGCATTATCATTCACCACGTTGGGTTGCAGGTGACTCTGTGATCAGGCGGGATGTGGCGGTCCCACACCAGGAGCCTGTGGCGGGAGTGTCCCGTGGTGTGCAGCCAGCCAGCCACATACACGAGACCACTACCAACAGCCTCCGCACAACAGGCATCACAACGAACGCCATCAGGGTATGCCATGGAGGTGCGCTTTATCACTAAAGACAGTACTATTATCATTACAATGCACAGAGGGTTTCAGCGTCCGTAGTGCGACTAAGGTCACGCGTGCGCAGACTGACATCCCAAATCATGTTGAGTACTATGTGCGACCACACCATGAAAATCATGATCATGATCATTATATATATATATATATATATATATATATATATATATATATATATATATATATATATATATATATATATATATTCCTTTTTTATTATCATTATACTTTGTCGCTATCTCCCTCGTTAGCGAGGTAGCACAAGGAAACACGAAAGAATGGCCCAACCCACCCACATACACATGTATATACATACACGTCCACACACGCACATATACATACCTAAACATCTCAACGTATACATATATATACCCACACAGACATATACATATATACACATGTACATACTTCATACTGTCTGCCCTTATTCATTTCCGTCGCCACCCCGCCACACATGAAATTAAAACCCCCTCCCCCCGCATGTGCGCGAGGTAGCGCTAGGAAAAGACAACAAAGGCCACATTCGCTCACACTCAGTCTCTAGCTATCATGTATAATGCAACGAAACCACAGCTCCCGTATGTCTACTTAAATTTACGAATTTTTCATCAAGTAGGGCTATTCACAATCATGAAAAAAATAACTAAATCTGTCAGTGTAAGATTAAACCATACAATGAATTTTCACACACACAAAAAAGAGATTAATTGATAGGCGTGTCAGTCGACTACGCCTTTCTCGTGTCTTTTTGTTCTACTGATGTTCCCGATCTATCTGTGGTGGTCCTGATGCTGTCCGGCAAGAGAATCCGTTTAAAGTTATTTTACAGTTCTTCATAATAATGAGGTTTTGTTACTGCTGATTATATATATATATATATATATATATATATATATATATATATATATATATATATATATATATATATATATATATATATCCGTATTTTGAGGCTGTGCTGCGGTATCTACGTGACGCAAGATAAGCATAAACAGAGAGACCCAAAACTGGAATTTTGTATTGCCTTCCGGTCCTCGCCGTCTCGTGTTGGTTAGCATCCGCTGCCGCCGTCGCAAAGCAAACGCTCCGCGTCGAATGCTCCGGAAAGTATATAGCATTTGATCTGTTCGCCACCACATGACCCATGCTAGGAGCCTGGCGCCACTCATGGAGTGTTTGACACATGAGACGACTGTGTGTCGCATTAATCATTTCCATCATAAGAAGAAAGGAGAAACTGGACCAACTTACTACTTGGGCAATCTTAGTTGATGTGAATAACTCTCGATGGGTCTTGGACATTTCCTGGCCGTCACATAGCGTGGGCTATGGATAGAGTTGTGCGCAGGAGGATGGATGTGCTGGAAATGAGATGTTTGAGGACAATGTGTGGTGTGAGGTGGTTTGATCGAGTAAGTAACGTAAGGGTGAGAGAGATGTGTGGAAATAAAAAGAGCGTGGTTAAGAGAGCAGAAGAGGGTGTTTTGAAATGGTTTGGGCACATGGAGAGAATGAGTGAGGAAAGATTGACCAAGAGGATATATGTGTTGGAGGTGGAGGGAACGAGGAGAAGAGGGAGACCAAATTGGAGGTGGAAAGATGGAGTGAAAAAGATTTTGTGTGATCGGGGCCTGAACATGCAGGAGGGTGAAAGGAGGGCAAGGAATAGAGTGAATTGGAGCGATGTGGTATACCGGGGTTGACGTGCTGTCAGTGGATTGAATCGGGGCATGTGAAGCGTCTGGGGTAAACCATGGAAAGCTGTGTAGGTATGTATATTTGCGTGTGTGGACGTATGTATATACATGTGTATGGGGGTGGGTTGGGCCATTTCTTTCGTCTGTTTCCTTGCGCTACCTCGCAAACGCGGGAGACAGCGACAAAAAAAAAAAAAAAAAAAAAAATATATATATATATATATATATATATATATATATATATATATATATATATATATATATATATATATATATATAACCAAAACGAACGAAAAATGAAACGCGATTAAATAAATATCATACAAGTCCCGAGTGCACTTTCGTGCAATCGGGACTTATGGTGTTTCACTTTTCCTCGTGGTTATGAACATATACTTATGCCACGCGCATCACTGTCATTCTATCACATATATCCACTGGTCAGAGGTCGACCCATCGTATCCAAATCCCACTTCATTCCTCAGGGTGGTAATGCAGTTTCAAATCTTAACGCTAACCCATCATAAAGAAATAAATTCTTGCATCCCGTGATGCAAATGACCTCATTTCATAGTCACATAATATATAACTTGGACAACACAACTTCAGCGCAGAAAGATCCTATACCTCTCTTGTCAGCTCTAACACGAGGACAGTAATATTAACACGAGGACAATAATATAAAGGCAATGGAGGGGTGAGAATGTGTAATACACAGAACCTTTGGACCATGGTGTTCATGACGCTACAAAATCACACACACACACACACACACAAACACAGACAGACAGACAGACAGACACACACACACACACACACACACAAACACAGACAGACAGACACACACACACACACACACACACACACACACACACACACTGTGGGTAGGTTGGTAAGTCCCACGTGCACTTTCGTGTAATCATATCGTAAGGAGAGATACAAGAGCGAGATAAAAGAGTCAAAAAATCAATATATGTATGTGTATATATATATATATATATATATATATATATATATATATATATCACAGAGGCGAAGCTAAGACGCCGTTGGTACACAAGTGCTTGTGGTTTGCGGTTTTCAGGTCTGGCACCATCGTGCCTCTCATAAAATCTATTATGTGGTCAAGAGAGGAAATCACTTACAAATAATATGTATATATATATGTATCTTTTCTTTTACACTATTCGCCATTTCCCGCGTTAGCGAGGTAGCGTTAAGAACAGAGGACTGGGCCTTTTTTGGAATATCCTCACCTGGCCCCCTCTGTTCCTTCTTTTGGAAAAAAAAAAAAAAAAAAATATATATATATATATATATATATATATATATATATATATATATATATATATATACTGGCTGTTCTGAGTCTTTTATCTCATTCTTGTATCTCCTCTGACGATGTGATCATTACACGCAAGTGCTCTTGGGACTTATCGTGCATCATTTTTCCTTGTGGTTATCAGCAAATTCTACATCATACGCATCACTGTGACCTACTGTATATATATATATATATATATATATATATATATATATATATATATATATATATATATATATATATATATATAATATATAATATATATATATATTCCTGAAGTTTGCCAATACTTTTCACCCAACAGTTATTCCCGATTTTTTCAGCCACTGCTCTCTCCTCTTGACTTCTCGTGGCATTCTCTTGAACATCTTCCAATCACTCATACTCCTTTCTTGCAATTAACACCCATACACTTCTCTCATCTCTTTCACTAGCAACTTCACTTCCTCATGCCACTGGTGACTCACTACCACTTCTCACATGCACCATCTTCCACGTTCCACATGCTGCACACTTCTCTCGCACATCATCACACCTTTCTTAATTACCTACTACTCTTCACATAGTTTGATAGCTTCATTTACATCCCAGCCTAAGGCAGGTACTAATTTATTGACCATCCCTGAGGGATGATGAAAGCTGGGTTGGCTGTTGGCCAGTTTACCAGCACAGAATTTGAACACAAATATATTATAGACCATATCGGAGCGGGGGGCTGGAAATCCTCCCCTCTCATTATTTTTTTTTTTTTTTTTTTTTTTTGATTTTCCAAAAGAGGGAACAGAGAAGGGGGCCGGGTGAGGATATTCCCTCGAGGGCCCAGTTCTCTGTTCTTAACGCTACCTCGCTAACGCGGGAAATGGCGAATAGTTTGAAAGAAAAAGAAAGATATATATATATATATGCTAACCAACAGAGCAACTGCTGTACAACCAGGCGTTTTCTAAATGACGTCTACAGAGTAAAAACTTGAAGCCCAGCTCAGAAAAGATCAACAAACAACCACACCGACACAAAGACGTAAAGGAACTTGAGGCCGCCTCTGCCATCGGTGCCACACAACTATTCAAGATATTCTCAACCTCACCCCAGAAATATCACTTTCACGCTTAAACGAATATAATTCTACTTCTTCAAAGGAAAGTCCAGGGATCTTCGCATGAATGATTTACTGCTACAGTGAGATACTAGGGCTACACTCTCCAGTCACGGTCTTACAGCTAGACAGCACCTGTCTGTGATGGTATGGGGCGAGGTTGAGGCCCACCCCCTCGGCAGAAGTCCCCCACCAGGACCTTCTTCCTTTGGCAGGGGGTGGCACCCTCTGCGCGGACCTAAACCTAACTCCTGGCGTGCCAACGAGCGTGGGCCTCACAACTGCGCCACAGATATAGGCGGGCCAATCAACCAGGCGACGCCCCTTGCCCGAAGGAGGCTTGAGGATCGGAGACTGGACCAACGGACGCTCCACCTGTCCGGCTCCCATGAGACGTCCTCACAAGCAAGACAACCGACCAATACACCACAGAGCGGTCACTCGTGCTCGTGGGCCTCAAGAACCGTCTTACAGCGGTCAGCTGAGCTTGTAGGCACTAAGCACAACCTGTACCAGTCACAGTCATGTAGACCTACAGCGCGAGGCTCGGGAGAGCGGCTGGAGGGGGTGAGAGGTATCAAGAGGGTGATGGTAAGGAGGTGTGTATGGGTAATGTAAGGGGAGCGTGTAGTGGCGACGTACGGGAGTGGGGAGTGATGTACGAGTGTAGTGATCATGTAAGGGAGGTATGTACGGCTGATGTATGGGAGGTCTTAACGAAGGTTAACACCTACGAGTGGATGAACAGTTGGTCTGACTGTAGACCGACTGCTGCAAGCACGATTCGAACTGATGCGCTCGAAACTGGGCGGCCCAAGAGTGTGTCACGGTCAGGGAAGCTAACCGCTACACCACGGAAGTCCATTTAGAGGTAATGTTAGGGAAGTATGCAGGAGTGATGTAAGGGAAGTACGTAGGGGTGACGTAAGGGAAGTGTGTAAGGGTGACGTAAGGGAGTGTAGTACAGTGGGCGTAAATACTGGCGCCGTAACATACACCCAGACCTGAGCCCGACTCAAGTTTCGCCCACCAGGTTCCCCTCACACACACACACACACACACACACACACAAACACACACACACACATACTTCACAAAAGCAGTGGGCGATATAAATAAAGTCTTTCGCACGAGGAAAGAGCAACAGTATCACGACGGACGTGAAAGGGAAGGTTGAGGAGATATGATTTCACATGAGTCAAGAAGGTGGAAGGTTTTTTGAATGCACGCCGCCTCATTAGGTAGACAGAGGGTAAGAGCCATCTCCAAGACGAGCCCTACAGTACTCTCTCTATACTGGGGCGAATTAAACCACTGTCGATAAGGAACTGTCATGAAAGCCGTACTGGTGACCTAGAAGAAGGGACCGGGATTCTAGAAGTCTTGGGAAAGTGAGAGATAAGGCAAGTTTCCAAATCTCTGGGGATGGCACAGAAGTGAAAGCGATGAGGCAATAGCTGGAGGGGATAGAACTGTCTCCTTTCCTTGAGATGGCCTGCACAAAAGCATGCTTCCAAACATGGGGAGTTTGGGTTATAGGACTGAGACAAAATACACCAGCACTAATTGGGGTCTTGCTCAAGACGCACGCTCCCTACAGCAATAGGAGGGGGTATAGCCTGCCATCCGGACCATAAGCTAACGCCCCACCAACTTGTAGCTAGGGGAGTACTTGCATGACCTTGCCCTAGGAAGACATAGGAGAGGGTACAGGTTCAGTGGGAGGAGGTGGGAGAGATGGCGCGGATACGCTACCGATTGATCAAGGTCGGAGGAGAGAGTCAAAAGGCTGAGTTAATTAAATACGGATGTTGGGGATAATTTTGACTAACGACCAGATAGATCTATCACCAGGCGTAGTGAAATCGACTCACACTCTCACTCTCTCTTTAATACGTGTTCGCCAATTCCCGCCAGAGAGAGAGAGAGAGAGAGAGAGAGAGAGAGAGAGAGAGAGAGAGAGAGAGAGAGACCGATTTCCGCCTACATGAGGTTACGCTGCGAATGAAAAGTCATCTTTGGTGAGGCTGTGTCTTTGGGAGTACAAGTCTTGTCAAATAACTCCAATGGAATTAGCAGCGTAGCCTTGAGAGGGTAACACTAGGACTCTTTCTTAGAGGTACTGGGTGTGTGTGTGTGTGTGTGTGTGTGTGTGTGTGTGTGTGTGTGTGTGTGTGTGTGTGTGTGTGTGTAATTACTCCCAGGGCCCCTTTCTGAAAGCGTCCAGGCGTTACCCAGGACCCCTTTTCCAGCGGCTCCTGTAGCCCAAGGCTGCGCTTTACTCAGCAGCAGTAAGAAGGACAGGATGGGTTCATCTGAAGCGAAAACTCTAACATGACTGTACTCTCTCTCTCTCTCTCTCTCTCTCTCTCTCTCTCTCTCTATATATATATATATATATATATATATATATATATATATATATATATATATATATATATATATATATTCTTTAAAGTGGTTGAAAACTGCTAATGAGGAATGTTCGCCCCACTATCGCACACAAGAATCTTGCGCTTGGTAAACAAACCTGGAGATAAACCCCGAGTCATGAGCCTAAGCTTGGACAGCCAACACCCAGCTACACCCCCAGAGCAACAGATCACGTGTGCAGCAGCCAACACCCAGCTACACCCCAGATACAACAAAACCTCGTGTGCAGCAGCCAACACCCAGCTACACCCCAGATACAACAAAACCTCGTGTGCAGCAGCCAACATCAACAACACCCTTGATACAACAGAAACCAGTGCCAAGAGTAGCGGCTGCACCCCAGCCGCCCACACCACCACCTACCATATATCCCGCCTACCACGTCATCCACCACGCAAACCTGTTCCCCTACGTCACCTGACGTTCATAACTTCATTCGTAACTGACAGGAGAAAACATGAAAAAAAAAAAGATCCCCAAAATCCAGGGCCATATGGCAATCACATAATCTCACGTCTCTCACTAAACTTTACAATAAAAACAACTAAACCACTTTAGCGAGGAGTATGTCCACCATCTTCAGTATCGTTTCGTTAAATTTCAAATAACAACAAACTGAAGCAAAATTCAGTTTAAAAGAACGTAAGACCGAGAGGATACCTATGTTTCATTACAAAAAAATAAATCGAGTATTTTCTTCTCGTGCGCGACATACAATATGTGACCTTTCCCGATACTTGCGTCACATTACGGCACACAGCCTCCCTCACCCTCCTTGAACGTGACGCGCCACACATAGTCGTCGGGCCTCGAGACTAGTACCGTCGTGGCTCTGGAGGCGAAAATGTTCGTTCTGTCTCAGGAGCCGCGCAAAGCGTGGGAGGTTCTCATGGGAAAAAAACAGGTCGTCCGTGCGTGTTGCTGTACGACACCTGACCAGATCGATCGAGTCGGATCCCTCGCGGCAAAGTCGTGTTTACACGGGCACCCTACGGGAGGGTCTCCCGGTGACTGGTGACCTTGACCTAGTCTTTCAAGGTCATGATGATGTTAATGAAGGAGGGAAAATAATCCTTGTCAAGCAGTATTACGAGATCGGGGTATTACCAGGTCCACGTACTTCCTACCAGAGAGGCACTGTTATGAGACACAGGACACAGCTTAAAGCCATGCTCCATCCAGGCGATGTGCCGGACCAGCCAGGAAATGGTGGTTGCATTAGCCTACGGGCCCAGACGGTCTTTAACAGCCAGGCTGAACAAAGGAGCAACGCGACAGCTTAATCCTAAACCCAGATGCAGGGGTAGAAGACCTCCACAACCACTGCCAAGTATGCTTATGGTAAGGTAAGGTCCTAGACCCAACTGCAGGGGTAAAAGACCTTTAAAACCATCGTAAGGTATATAAAAGGTAAAGTAAGGTCCCAGACTAAGCTGTGAGGGTAAAAGACATCTGAAACCATCGCAAGGAATACGGAAGGTAAGGTGAGGTCCCAAACCCAGCTGAGGGTAGAAGACATCTGAAACCATCGTAAGGAATACGGAAGGTAATGTGAGGTCCCAGACCCAGCTCTGAGGGTAGAAGCCCTCCAAAACCACAGTAAGTTATACGTAAGGCAAGGTAAGGTCCTTGACCCAGCTATGAGGATATGACATGTGAAACCAGCTTTGGCCAACGATGGTCATCGTGGCGAAAAAATATAAAGTCGATATTTCTAAAAGACACGAAACCACAACAGCCCTTATGGCCCATTACATGCAGCTGGCAGGATATGTTTTGGTTTGGTCGGTCGAGAAATCAGACAAAAGAATGGAGGATGGTGATTGTAGCCTGACATGTGTGAGTATAGGAGTGGAAGAGGAGGATTATTGTATGATCAAATCTGTTCTTCCATAATCGAAACCTCCTGATCAAGCAGGAAAGAGCCTTCGGTATAAAGTTACGACTCCAGAGCACGACGGCACAACCAGTAAGCGTGACGGCGTAACCTCTGACCCAGACAGTCTGAGGATCACGTCAAGCACCAGGTCAGACCTAAAGGTCATACCGTCATGCCTAAAGGGGGTCAATGACGTAAGAAGCCACAATAATGAGCGAGACATCATGCATTTCTTTGTTCGTGGAGACGACGGGCTCGCCCTGAGGGGAAACATTATACTAAGTATGATCGATATGGAATTCGGTCTTAAATATATCACATTCAGAGTCGTACGTGTAAACCTCCCTCCTAAAAAAAAAAAGAATCTGTAACAAAATGAGAGAGAGAGAGAGAGAGAGAGAGAGAGAGAGAGAGAGAGAGAGAGAGAGAGAGAGAGAGAGAGAGAGAGAGAGAGATTATAAATATATTTTTTGAACAGAAGCCAACACGGAGCAGGCGAAATCCTGCCCCAATCAAGGCCGTCTTGGACGAAAAGTAAGGCGACAGGTTTAAGGATAAAGAGATCATGAAGGATTAATCTGAGCCTTTCAAGGTGTTTCCAGAGCCGAGTCTTAAAGACGAAAAGGGAAGGTTCTAACAAGAGGGAGAGGCAAGTTGTGGAAGAGAATTCCACAGCTTCGCAGAGCGGGGCAAGGCGTCGTAAGACCCTCTTTACGAAGGATTCCTGGAACTATAACCCCAGGAACCCTTATCTAGGGGGCTTCTTCTGGGAGCTTCAAGGCTGCGCTACACTCAGTAGGAGGGACAAAGTGGGCTTCTTGGAAGCTACAAGTTCTTTGACAAGACTATACTTCCTTTCCAGTCACACCAGACGACGATGCAGACACGCCGAAGGTGACTTTTCACTCGCGGCGCAACCCACCAACAGGAGGAATGCCGCATACATCTTCAGGGACGATTATGGCGATCGGAAATAACAAATCACTCCAGTCTTTCCTCCACTGATTATTCCCACGATCTAGCCAATTCGACGACCACAAACACCGCTGATGAGCACTTTTAAGTTGGTGTTCCCGGAGTGATTCCTTCCTGACGCGTGACACTGGCTGGTCGTGCATCATCGAGACTCTACGTCCAGCAGAACACGGGCAGCAACTGTCTTGTCCCCCCATTGGGCACAGCGGTACGACCCTTGAGCACGACGGTACGACCCTAGGGGTATGATACGGCTTGGCCTCTGACCTTACGAGCCAAGACAACATGCCTAAAGATCATGTAGTACCCAAGGGAATAAATATCTCTTGCCTGGACTTAACAATGTCCTTCACAGTGGAATGTCTATCATATACCTCGCTACAAATCATCGTCTTTAACCATGATAAATGTACACAAAAGAGTCACACAGCTGGGTACACAAGTGTGTGTGCATGGTGTGTAGACATGGCATTATCATGTCTTGTACAAATATTTGACCTATCAGTGTGCAGGGCGTGATATAAAAACATGGTATGTACAGCCGGCCAAAAAAAGTATCAATCCTCTTGACGTGCTTTACATTGTGAAGCTCCTGACGAAGAGTTGTGATATATTCTCTTGGGGTCTCGTCATTTACTAGTATGTCTGCCCTCCTTACTTGGCAATGACCCAAAAATAAGATGGGATGGCTATCGAGTACAGGTGAAGGGGTGAGGGGAATTTCTCTTTTATGAAAGTACCATATGCTACTATGCTTCTACATTCCTACTGTCTTCAAACTGTCATACTGAACACTATCTTGTGTTGTAAGTAAAACATACGGATATATCTTTTGAAATGAAATGGACAACAGTGAAAGAATAATAGGAAAATCTGGCCGTTCTAAAATTCTCATTTCAAAACAAAAACAAGAGGATGCACTAACTTGATATTTCTCTCGACATATAATGTCCTTATAATCTATTTTCTTCAACCCGTTTAAGTTTTTCCCTCAATATAACTACCACATTTTCTAAAAACTGCAGTCTTCCTTGTCACTTTCTTACCGTGTGATGCAAATACTTATCAAAATAAGTACCACTAAATTAGTGAATCACACTTGTCTACCATTTTTCAATAAACAAATGATTTTCGATATTTCAAAAATGATTAACAAAAGAATATAGCAAGGGGAAAGGATTTTATGTAAAAAAAAAAAAATAAAAAAATAAAAATCGTCAACCATTCCGAGGCAGCTGGAGTAATACTGTTCAATTCGATTTCCTCCCACACTCAACGGTAGAGACTTTCTTTTTTTGCTGACTGTACACAGTGGACAAGTTAGTATGTTGTGGGTGTAGTGCGCTGTTCACACACGGTGAGTGAAGCACTGGTTAAACTGATGGGGGCACTTACTCGCCAAGGTGAATGGGTCAGTTTCCCATGAACTGATGAGAGGGGGGGGGGGGGACAGTTAATCACCCTAGTGAGTAAGGATGAAGGTATTCATCCTGGTGAGTCATAAGGGATTTGTATTCACGCTGGTTAGCGGGGGAAGGGCGCTCACCCCGGTGAGTGTGGAGGGGTAGTACTCACCACGGCCCTGTGAGGAGGAGCAGGCGCTCAGAAGAGTGAGGGAAGGGTTTAGGTACTCAGCCCAGTGAGTGAGTGAGGTAGGGGGAAGGAGGGGTGTCAGGTACTCACCCTAGTGAGTGAGGGAAAAAAGGTTCAGGTGATCTACCTAGTGAGTGAGTGAGGCAGGGGGAAGGAGGGGTGTCAGGTACTCACCCTCGTGAGTGAGGGAAGAAAGGTTCAGGTGCTCTTCCTAGTGAGTGAGTGAGGCAGGGGGTGAGGGAGGGGTCGTCAGGTACTCACCACACAGGAGATGCCGTACTTGTGTCCCTGAAACTCAGCCACCTGGGTCTTGTCGGCCACGTCCCACACCCTGACGGAGGGCTGGTGGCCACACTCGCCCGTCGCCAGGTACCGCCCGCACGGCGAGAACGCCACGCACGTGATGGTCTTGCGCGAGGCGTTCTGCACGTGCTGCTGCCGGTTCTTGCGGGAGTTCAGCAACACCACCGTGCATCTGAAACACAAAACACAATATGGTTTTACTTATGTCCGTACACTCAACGCGTAACACAATATAACACAATCTGTTACACACGACAATACAATCCTTGGGCTCGTGTGCACGATCCTTGAGCACGACGGTACGGCTCTTCTTCGGTGTGACCTTAAGGGTCAGACTATGATCATGCCATCATACCCAAAGGTCGTGCCTTCATACTCAAGGGTCGAGCCATCGTGTTCAAGAGTCGTACCGTCATCCTTAAGGGTCGAACTATTGTGTTCAAGGGTCGTACCGTCATTTTCAATGGTATAACGGTATCAATATACAATACATTATACTAATAACCGTATCCTAATATAGTATAACTTATTCAGTAAACCTTCACTAAAACAGAAAGCCTCTAAGCCACTACGTATCATACATACGAGTGAAGGATCTGGAGGGCTCACAAATTTAATATTCATTCTACAGAACAAAACATATGATCAAGACTCATTTCTGACTATCAGACCAGGGCACAAATTCTGTCTTGCCCACAAAACAACCAAAAAAGTAAACATCAAAATGGTCATGCATTATTCTGGGCGCAGTGAAAAATGAGTCTACTAGAACCCTTTACAAAGCTCTGCCCGACCCTCAACTCTATGGACCTCACAAGAAAATACTCAAAACACGTCTACAGACATAAAGTACAACCATATTGTTGTGAAAGTCATCCGCAAGTAAAACAACTGGCATATTCAGGCGACTGCATGACATTTGGGAGATACTTCCTTGCCAGAAAAAAAAAAAGTCTCCTTTGCCACCATCATCCACCTCAGCAGCAAGACGGCCTCACCAAAAGGGGAGGTCTTCACCAGGAGAGCCTGCGCCAACATCACAGTCACCTGGTGTGCCTGGCTCGTGTCCAAAGCAAGACGAGAGACGTAAGTGCTGGCCTGACAAATCCCCGGCACGCCACTTGGAGAAATGGAAGTTATTTTGAATGAGTAACGAGACACATACGAGATAACCCCGACGGCCTCAAGAGGTAGATAGCACTTATCGCTAACGGCGGTGGCGGCTGCTCAGGTCGACGATGTGCGACGAGCCACAGGCGCTCACATCACCACCACCCTCATCGGGTCACCATCCTCAACCTTGACAGCAATGATACCGTCGACTGGACCACGAACAGCCAGGAGAACGATCTCAGTTCACAGTGTTCTCCGAGGCAGTTTGTCTCCCTTCATGACCACCAGTGGAAGAACCAGAAGGTACGACAGATATGGAATACCTGGTGGTGCTAACCCCTGTTTCATCTGGCTCTGCGAGTGGTGATCAAAATGGTGAGACGAACTGGGGGTCATGAATATATTTTCCCCAGATATACTCAGACACCACCTATCACTGTGGCTCCCTGGTGGCTCCTGTCCCTTCCTGACTACGAATTACTGCGGGAGTATACCTCACTACCTTTACAGCTACCCTATCACATGCTCTTACTGCACTTGGACTTCACAAAATATTTCCAACTGTTGGGAAACGTAGTGGTACAACACGTGTGCCGTGGTGAAGGCAATCGCACATGGGAGGTTCGCACGTGAGACCGTGCAAATAACCTTAATGCCACCACACACTACCAGCTTTCCGACACCACCTCACACACCACCCTACATGATCCCAAGCTTCGCAACATTTATTCCCACTATGTTAGTACAAAATCTCACGAACACCTTCATACCACAAGTCATGTGTTTCTGGCCTCGTCTGTCCAGGTAGAACACTCAAATGCAGTGATGACATGTCTTAAATCTCACGCGTCGTCAAATAAACCAGTATAAAACCCTGATACCCCGCGACATCTATTCACTTTCTCCAGTGTGTTCCCGTACACCCGCTACCGTTCTCTATCATGTTCCCACAACCCTTGTACACACAAGGTGCAGCGCATCACCCACTTTCCCTTATAAGTACGGTGAACCCGAGACCCATATATGCTTACAGCGTCGTTGACTTTCCCCCGTATATTTGTATAGAACCATAACAAACCTTGGGTTAACGTATGGACTGCTTTCCCTCGTTTATTTGCAAAGAACCTTAGCCTGGCGAAGTTTTAGAGTCTTCACCCACAACAGCCTGTGCTGGGCCCTTGAACACCTAGGTGTAGCCCAGTCGCCTACAATCTCTCTCGTTTATTTTCACCCTCCACCTTTACCTCCCCTTTCTCCATAAAACCACAACAAAACCGCAATACACACGGCGAACACCAGAAACGTCAGACACTCCTCATAATCGTGAGGACCTATAAGGAGACCAGTAGCCCAGTCTTTCTACACTTGCCATCAGTATGTGTATCCAGGGAGCTACCACGTGGCTACCCTGGGGTAATGAGGCCAGTGTGACGTACGAGTCTGCTTCAGGAACATTATCCCCAACAGGATGTGCGAGGCTCCTGGCCCCGACCCCTTCCACCACAAAGCGTCGCACCCACCAACCTCATATTCCCAGCAAACCTCCTACACCACCAGTAACTTCTACTTATATATATATATATATATATATATATATATATATATATATATATATATATATATATATATATATATATATATATATATATATATATATTGCATTTCTTTCTCTCATTGGTATTATTTGACGTTTCTCGTATCTTCAGATGATCCTACCCACAATTTTCGGCTATAGATATTTACATGTGTCTTGTCTGAGCTTCTGATAATTTTGACTGACGTGGTAATACCTGACGAGACTTTCCCCTGTCCCTCATACCAACATGGATCTGGCTGCTTTTCACATCTCGCAGCGTACCAGGATTTTCCACATGTAAGTCACGTTAACGCTTCTCCTGGCCGTGGTCCACACGACTAGGGTCTGAGTGATTTCAATCGATGACAGTGGCTGTGACCGGCGAGAGAGATGCAATGCGGGCTGCTGAATAGGGATCTTTTCCAACGTCTTCTTTACTGGACAATTCTCCCTGACTTGAAGGGCGATCTCCCCACACAATAGCACTCTGTTCTGAAGATTATGAGAGGTTTAAAGAGTGTGAAATGTGGGAGTCTGCCTCGCCCGTTTTCAAGGCTGGCGAAAAACCCAGCCTCTCATTTTCTTAGAAGAGACACGATTGCACTGTCATTCTCTCTGGCGTTAAATTAACGAGTGTACCTCAGATATTGTGCACTTGCCTTCTATGATATGATCACGTTCAATATCATTCGGTACCTTGAACGAGTTTCTTTCCACTCTTTTCCCCTCTGTAAAGTAGCTAGCATTCGTCCCACTTAAAAAAAAAAAAAAAAGGACTTATTTTCCACAGTTCACAGAAGACGTGACAGCTACTTCTAGCTTCTGAATCATGATCGGCGTCTTTTACCACTACGACCTTCATAGTTACTCCACATATCCCCAATACGAAGCTGTGATGGTTTGTGTACTCATTCCACCCATGAGAATAAGGATCACCAGGTATAGCCAGTACGGTTCGCTGAAGACCAGAACGTTTCATTACGGTGGGAACGCAATTTGGGCAGACCTAACAACGATGTGTTCGGATCTGCGTATCAAGGAGGGGATTGGTCCCGCTTCCCACCGCTCCAGCCGTTGCCAATTTAAGCATTTTTTCGTGAACTGCGACACCCATGATCACACCAGTCCCCCCCAGTTTTCCAGTCTGTAACACATGCGGGTTTTGCTTCTTCACTGGTGCCTCCTCCTCTACGACCCGATCACCGGAGATAAGAACGACCTTCACTATCTCACGTACTCAATACTCTGAGATGTAAACAACGTCCGACTCTCCAGCGTCGCTGTAAATTACAAGTGGCAGGAGGAAAAGACCCACGTTTTGGGGGGAAACCTGGCCTCACCCCAAGGATACCCTGGCATAATATAGTGGGTTGCTCCCGCACCCATGGTTCACACCGCCTCACCGTCTTCAGCTTCACTCCCATGAACCTCTCCAGCCACACTGCCACCATAACCCTACCATGGCGGACGCCGTCACATTATCAACATGAACATTCTCTCTCTCTCTCTCTCTCTCTCTCTCTCTCTCTCTCTCTCTCTCTCTCTCTCTCTCTCCATCCGTACACTCCATCATTACAGCAGCTTCTCCACTTGCTGCATCCACTCCCGCTATGCAGCCCCTCTTTAACCTACCCTACAAATAATAATAATGATAATAATAATAATAATAATAATAATAATAATAATAATAATAATAGTAATAATAAATCAACGTTAATATTACCAGCTGTACTTGGGGGAAGCAGTATGGTGGCGGTGTTAGGGGGGAAGCACCACATCGTAGGAAAAATAAAAAAAATATACAAGTAAAATAAAAGCAGACCATATTTCAAAGCTTCCATATTAACGTCCACTATTTCCAGTCACGGTCAGACGTCCTGATGGAGGCCAGACTGCGGCAAAATCACGTGGGGCAGATCAACGGAGGCGGGAGGTTTTCCGGGTGAATACTTACACATAATAAACGACCATGACCATTTTACCAACAAGTGTAGTCCAGTGTGCCTGGTGACATGTGGCGGAGGGCACACACACACACACACACACACACACACACACACACACACACACACACACACGCTGCAGTTAACACAACAGATGAAGTCTTGGGAGTGATGGGTTAATTATGGTACACGCTGTCTGTGTGGCGGACGACGACGGCAATTCGCCTGGCCTGAGCGTCTGGCCACGGCACCACGGAGGTAACGCACGGCCAGCACGCACAGGAGCAGCAGCGGGAGCACGCAAGACGAAGACGTCCACGGTGATAATGGAAGAAAAGGAAAATGAACACAAGAAACAGGACAAACAAATAAATAACCCTTTAAGCACGACGGTGCGACCCTCGAGCACGACGCCTGGGTACGATGGAGTGACTAGAGACTTGGGCCTTGAGGGTCAGGTCAAAAGCCAGGCCATCATGACACGGATCATACCGTTGTGCTCAATGGTGGGGATGATGATGACTGATGATGATGATGATGATGGTGAAGGTGAGGGGATGATGATGATTGATGATGATGATGATGGTGAAGGTGAAGGTGAGGAGGGTAAGGCTGGGGAAGATGGTGTTGATGGGCAATGGCTGCAGGAGAGAGATGTAGCAGGAGCGGGTGCCAGGGATGGCTTGCCCAGTCACCGCCTTATATGACCAGCGGTAAGTGGCTGGCATACAGCCCTGCCACACTCCTTGGTCCACCCTCAACCACACCACCACCACCACCACACACCAGGCCCAACACCACCACCGCCACACGCCAGGCCTATCATCACCACCACACACCTCGCCCATCACCACAACCTGCGATAAGAACACCAACGCAAACAACCATCAATAAAAACCAACGACTAACGATCATCACACCCAATAATAACATCCAACCACCAACACCGCCCATGAGAACAACCAATCAACCACAACAGCCACTACCACTACCACAGTCGCCCCACCACTACCGCACCACCACCACCAAAACACCACAGGTCTTGGCATCATCATCATCAACACAGTTCATTACCACCGATCATCCTGACACAGTGGCATTCACCATCATCACCAAGGGCATCGATCACCAGCACAGACGCACCCAGTAATCACCAAGAGCGATCACCAGCCCAGGCGATGGGGGGAAGGTCAAAAAGCCAAGAACATTATGATGATGGAAGCGGGAGGCCACAGGACACAACCCAACAACACTGCACCTGGCGGTTCCCTTAACCCTTGGGCACGGCGGTACCACGCTCGAGGACACGACGGTACCACTCTCGAGGCCACGATGGTACCAGGCCCTCGTAACTTAATTAGGCCTGCTAGTGAGGGCCATGTCCCCCGGAGATAGACATCCCTAATGGGATCATTCGGTCTGTCAGCAAAGGCCATGTTCCCAGATATGGACATCCCTGGCAGGCTCATTAGACCTACCAGTGAAGGCCAAGTCCCTCGGACACAGACATCCCTGGTTGATTCATTTGGCCTGTCAATGAGAGCCATGTCCCTGGATGATTAGGCTTGTCAGTGAGGGCCACGTCCCCGATATAAACATCCCCGTTAAGTTCATTAAGCCTGTCAGAGGGCCATGTCCCTGGATATGAACATCCAAGGTAGGCTCATCAGGCCTGTCAGTGAGGGCCATGTCCCAGGATATGAACATTCCTGGTAAGCTCGTTAAGTCTATCAAGCGAGGGGCCATGTCCTCGGACACACACACATCCCCGGAAGGCTCATCAGGCCTGTGAATAAGGACCACATCCCCGAACACGATCACCACCTGGTCGGTCTAATCAATACGCCTGTGCATGGGTATGCATGCGACACCTCATGTAATGCACCCTCGGTATCTCCAAAGACTGCAGCAAAACTGCAGGTCTAAGATCCTGCAGCAGGGAGCGATCGACACCTCCAAGCTCTTGTAAGGCATCTCGCGTCTTCGTCGATATCATAAGACATGCAGATGAAGGCAGGGATACATCTTCATGCTCTTGTAAGGCGTCTCCAGTGTTGAAATGGGATCACAGACGTCCACAGCAGTGCGAGCTGGGGAGGGAGAGATCCAGTCTCCAGTGACCTTGTGGAGCGGGTCTAGGCTTTAAGCGAGGTCCCATAAGGGGAAGTCTGAAACTTACATCCACAGCAACAGAGATCGCCCAGGGCCTGACGACCCGGATCCTTCGGCTATGGGAGGAGGTTATCTTAAAGCCGGTGACCACCAGCGGCTTCCTGACCAGGCCCTCCATACGATAAGGAAACAGTGGTGTGGGGGAAGCCTTACGGGGCGTAAGAGGCTTCACCGGAGGAAGCCACCGACATGACAGGTGACACGCGGGACATAGTGGCCAGCCAGGAACAGCAGCCCTAGACAGGCCAGGTATGTCTCCAGTGTGACTAAAGGTCACACTATGATAAGGTCACATTATGATAAACAGCCTTGTGTGGAATATGTACATATGGACAAACACGCGGTGATGTAACACTATCAGCCACCCCACAAGGCCGTATATATTTACCAATATTTACACATAACGTCCACTGTCGATGACGTAACGCGAAACACATTCATGCATCTAAACCCCTTAAGCACGACGGTGCGACCCTAGCAGACGAAGGTACGACCATTGAGGACGAGGATACGACCCCTGAGCACGACGGTGCGACCCTTGAGCACGACGGTACAATCCTAGAGGATGGCGATGCAACCCTTGAGCACGACGGTGTAACTTTCTGGTGTAAACAGTACGCTGAAGAAGCAACAACGAGGACGGGGAGGGGGGGGTTACACTAGAGTAGGAAGATGGGACCGACAAGTGGCATGGAAAATGTTGTGGTTGAGGGTGTGCCAACCAACACCACCTCCACCACATGGTATTGATGGCAGAGTGGCTCTGTCTGTACCCTCCGGGTTCTGTCTCCTCCCGTGTGACTCATGACGCCCGCATTCCCCACCACCTGACACACACACACACACACACACACACACACACACAGAAAGATTGTGTTTCTTTACCCGTGTTCCTGCATGTTTTTGTGAGAGGCTGTGTGTTTGTTGAAGACCTGTGTACAATGTACGTCTGCGTACCTCTATGTACTGGTATACGTTTTAGTACCCTTATACACGTACGTTTGTTTATGTCTACATGTTTGTGTGAACCTTTGTACATGTCCGTCTGGTTAGGGAACGGGTTGACTGACCGTCAACAAACAGCGTGAACGGTCAAGCCTGAGAATGGGTCATGCGTGACAGGCGGCGTGCCACAGGGATGGATCAGTCCTCGGAGCGGTTCTCATTCTCCTATGACACTTTATACTGCAAGATGTCGAAGTTCACACACAACATGAAGCCGTGAAGTAAAGCTGCAGCAAATGAACGTCTACAGCTGCAAGATGACACAGAAATACTGACAGCCTGGGCTCACAGGTGGCAACCGAATTTTAATGTCGATAAGCGCAAAGTTCTACACATCGGTGGCAACAACAAGGGGACAAGCTACAGTATGAATTTTGCTGAGCTACAAAGGTAAACGAGGAAAACAACTTGATGTAATAACCTCTGAGGACCTGAAGACAAGTAAACTATTCCTAGAAGCAGTAGGAAGAGGCGAACAAAATTCTTGGACATTCTAGAGCACTGGAATTTCAGTTTAAGAAATTAATCCTCCCTCTTTTTAATCCCTGTTACGCGTCCTCAAATTGATTTTTGTGTTCAATTTTGGCCATAATGACATAAAACGGGGAAAGTACAGCGGCGAGATACCACAATGATGCCTAGACTTGAGAAATGAGTCCTGCGACAGCCGGCTAGACTTAAAATCATTTAACTTAGAAAAGAAGACTTAACGAGTACTTGGATATAGGTATGAAAAAAAAAAAAAAAAATCCAGGGCTTTAATAATCTCGATCTAAGTAGCTACATCATGCTATTATTGATATGATTACTATGTTGATATGATTACTATGGCAGTGATGGATACAAACACCTGGACAAACGTTTTAGTTCGAAGTAGGCACACTACTTTTCCTTCAACATCATCGACGACAAAAGGAATGATTCACTAAACAAAGCAACGGAAAGCAACACCACAGATACGTCTCAGTTTCAAAAAACATTTCCCTTAAAAACCACGACTTAACATTATATGCGCCTCCTCAGTTCTATATAAAGGTTACATGTATTTCTCCCCCTACGTCATCTGTTTGTTTGTCTCCACTTAACACAGTTATTCGAAAGGGTCTATTGTTCTCTTGCTGTTTGTCTTCCTTTGTCTGTGTCGTTTTGTGTACACAACTTTGTGTGTGTGTGTGTGTGTGTGTGTGTGTGTGTGTGTGTGTGTGTGTGCACGTGTTCGTACCTGTGTGTTCGTGTGCGGGATGGCGTGTGTATTTATTTGTGATTAGCTTGTATGTGTGTCACAGGGAGGGAGTCACAATCGCGTTGCCCCGTCTCTCAATCATGCACATATGGAATAAGTCTTCACTCCTCTGTGTGTATGCACATACACACACACACCCTCACTAGCCTTAGCCTTTACTTAAGTGCGTCATGAGGATGCGTAGGCCTTCGGTGGCGCAGTGACTCATTTTCATGCGTGGGGGAGTGACGCTGGTCCAGCCAGGGGTGTAGGTGTCCAGCGGGGGCAGCATTCGCTAACCTTGGGAGTGGCGACGTGCGGGCCCAGGCTCCGACGTCCTCCCGCAGGGGTTTTACTACACGCGGCTCCTCATCTCTACTGTACCGCTCATGTGGTGCAACGTCTCACAATCTTAAGAGATATGGTCTCTGCCCCCCTTGACCGCGACGGTACAACCAAGTTAGCCCAGCACGTGAGGACTATCCTTGAGCTCCTTGAGCTCGACGGTACGACCATGTTAGCGGAGAAAGCACGAAAGAACCAGCCTTGAGCACGACAACATGACCACTGATCATCACGAAACGATCCTTAAGCACCATTAGGAGTCAGATCAAACTCCAAGCTAACATACCCAAGGATTGTAAAGTCGTGTTTACCGGGTCGTACCGTCGTCCTCAAAGGCTCGATCTAAAGAACTTGTACCGTCGTGCCAAGTGGGTTAGAACTGTAGCATCACAAATAACCGACAGCAAACGGTAAGTTTAATAAGCAGGCCTACTGTACATGTGAAGCGTTGGTCATAATGATAAAAAATAGCCATAAAAACCACAACTGTTTTCCAGATCCTCTGATAGTGGCGGCGGCGGCGGTCGGTCTGACCGAGGGAATGGAATGGGTGGGAGGGAGGGAGAGGCAGTGGGCTCCCGGAACGAAACTGAATGAAGGGCAGGCCACGAAAAAATTGGCAGCCCCGCCATCAAAAAGAAAAGAGTATAGCAACACGAGAGACAAGTATTAAGTCATTCGACCATGTATAATGGCACAACAGATGAAGGAGGAGAGTGAAGGGAGGAGACCACGAGCAAGAAAGGAAGTGAAGCGAAATACAGCATGACACAGATGTGACGACGATTATCGTAAATTACCGAACCTTCAACTGGCGCCACATGGTAATGAGCACGCTTACGATTCCTCAGTGGCATCCATTCGTGTCTGACGTAAAGCTAACTTTATTCATATCTAACTGCCCTCATACCGAGGTCACGTCAGGGTATGACAAAAACCGGACTCGTTTCCAAACATCCATTCTCCAGCTGTCATATATAACTTAACGAAACCAGAGTCTTTCAGCCTAGCCTACCTAAGGACTAAGCTATGGATTACCTGGAATGTTTCTTATGCTGTGGGTTCAGCACATCACCCTCCATACACCACATCGCTCTAAATCTTTCCATCTTGCGCAGGTCTCACCCTCCTGAACTGTCTGGGCCCCGATACCCCAAAGCCTGTTTCACTGCATCCTCCCAGCCACCGACCAACGACATATCATCGTTACTACTCGCTCAGGTATCGGAAAGGTTAGTGACGACTGCGCAGCGAAACCAAGCATCTGTAGCTGTCAAGTTTCTTCCTTTGGCCCCGGTTGCTCTCCTTTCTTTCTGCCTCAGCCGCACGTGGTCTGTCGTCATTCAGTCCAAAAACATACAATCTCTCCATCTCACGCATAACGCCACAACATCGCATGCACTCGAACTCTCATTCCCTGCCAACTGTTTCTGAAGTTTCACTCATTTGAAGTCTGCCACCAGAACCGTGCCATCTGCTAAAAACACCTGATTGATCTCTCAGGGGCCCACAACCCCTTGCATACTAAAGACCAGCACCTCGCTCCAAGGCTCTCGCATTTACCTCTTTCTGCACCCAGCTCTCATACAAATATCACCTCACTATACCTAGTCCGTTTAAAACACACCCCTCACTATACATGGCATCTTTCCATTTCACCTAACTCTCGGAGAAAGGCACATACACATGACACACAAGGCAAAATATTAACCGCACCTCTCAAAGCTAATTCCTTCCTAACGAGAATGGCGCCCAAGTTAAATTGCCCCGTGTGTCTGTGAAAATAAAGTGCCACCATTTACGACATGAAACTAACCTCCTAAAGAAATTATTGAGCGATCGCTCACTTTCTCCAGTCACACTTGCGCACCACAAGTGAAAGTTAAGGACTTTAAATAAGACATATTTGCCTTCGTTGAGACCTGGAGACGGAAAGCGATGGTGTACGTGAGTGAAGCACCCGTGTTGGCACCACTGCCAGGCACGTTGTGTGCCCCAACACACGTGTACACACGTGAATACGTGCAGGCACTGCTGGCCTCGCCTACGTGTGCAGGAAACGGAAAATGTCTGTAGCGTTCAGGTCAAAAGACAGAAGCTAATGCTGAGGTGTTTAGCTCAAAAGACAGAGGCTAATGCTGAGGTGTTTAGCTCAAAAGACAGAGGCTAATGCTGAGGTGTTTAGCTCAAAAGACAGGGGCTAATACTGAGGTGTTTAGCTCAAAAGACAGAGGCTAGTGCTGAGGTGTGTAGGTCAAAAGACAGAGGCTAGTGCTGAAGTGTGTAAGTCAAAAGACAGAGGCTATTGCTGAGGTGTTTAAGTCAAAAGACAGAGGCTAATGCTGAGGTGTTTAGCTCAAAAGACAGAGGCTAATGCTGAGGTGTTTAGCTCAAAAGACAGAGGATAATGCTGAGGTGATGTTTGGATGAGGGAGGGTGACGCCAGCTGCTACACAGATGACGGGTCCACTGAATCACACCCTACAGGTCGCTTTACACCCACCACACCGCCATCACATCCCACCACAAATCACTGCAACCAACACTGAAAATAATCACGCCCACTAAATTAGTAATTCATCACTCCACCTCAAAACCACCATACGCACCCAAAAAAAGAAATCCAGCACAAACCACCAAAAATCCCCTCAGCCAGTCGCCACAGTCCACCACCAACCACTGCACGCACCAGCAAGTCACCATAACCTACCAAAAGCCAAGAGGACCACTTACCAGCTAAGACCGTCGCCTTGCAATCACGACGCGAGAGGCAGAAACTATTAACAAGAGGATATTGGAATCCAGATTTAGAATCACCACGTCAACGTTCGCAGGTCATACACGACAGTTCATGTGAAGAACTGAAATGCAAACAAGTTTTAAAAGTATCTGCATGTTCATCCACAACCATGGCTTTAGTGGCGATATACGTACAACGCCATCCCATGTATATTTTCAGAAAAGTTCCTCACACACGCACATGTGTGAGGAAGTCATACAGTCTCTATATGATCCACAGCTGGTGATAGCCATTAAGCCCAAAACACATTCACGAGATGAGGGGTCATCTAAATTTCAAACCATTACATCTAATCACAGGATTCCCATGTAATTCCGGCAAGCAGTGCATCGAGGTTATCAAATTCGTACGTTATGTAAAACCTTTTTCACTCCATACAGGTATGTACTTTGCTTCCGTATATAACAGTCAGCAGCGCTTATAAACTTTCCTCAAGCGGATCGTCTGCATTGGCATTAGCTTTGTTACTCTTTCCTGAATTTTTCCAAGCCTGACACACTGACACATGGAAGATATGACATAACATGGTCCACCCTTGTCATCTGCTTCCTTCCCTTGTTGACTGCCTCCTTCCCTTGTCATCCGTCTTCTTAAGTGTCATTACACGTCATATCACAATCAGCTTTGTTTCGTCATTCCCTTTTCTAATCCCAGATAACCGAAAAACCGAATAAGAGACTTTTAGCGGAGGTCTTATTCACATGACTCAAAATGCTAACAAGACAGAGGAATTTATGGGAAGAGGACTCTGGAGTGCAACCATCATACCAGAAGGAGGGAAGTTCAGGAGAAGGCACAGGTGCAGGGAACAGAGATGCGGAAGGAAGAGAAGCCAGTGTGAGGACAGGGAAGAGGGAGGAGGGAGCGAGCGACCACCACGGAAGGAAGCAGCTACAGGAAGCCCGCGCCAGACGCAGGGAGACGACAGTAGCAGTGCCGGGTGTGACTCACCACCGGCAGGGGACTGGCTTATCTTGCCTCGCCTCACCTCACCTTACCTTAACCCCTTGACCACCACCGTGCGACCAACCAACACGTATGTGCGGCCGTTGGGTATGATGGAAAGCTCTTTGACCTGTTACTTAAAGGTCAGGTCAAAGGCCAAGCCACCCTACCCAACGATCGGACCACAGGTTATGAGCTTTACGCCTATCTCAGTAATTCCGAATAAGCAAAAGACGAGGCTCAAGACGATGGCCCTAGCAAGGATGAACTATTCCATTCTGGTGACGAAGGGCCTCTGGACGCGATCTGCGACGGCATTAACACCGCTCTTGCGGTACACCAGGTTCTAACACGTAATTAATCATCATCGAGGCTGCGACAGGTCTTCACGTCGAGCCCGAGTGTGGATAAAGGATGGACCAGATCCTAATCAGGATGACGCGAGGGAAGGACGGGAGGCGGTACGGTGTCGCCAGGCCCATCACTCTCATCAAAGGCCCCCCACCCCGACACACAGCGGCTCCTCACGTGTCGTCAACCTAGTCCATCTGCGGTGGTCGCTCCCCGTGCACACCACTCTCCTGACTGTTGCCCTAGCACCAGCCATACATACACCACGCTCATCTACCCACACAACGCACCGCTCCATCACATTATCACACCTTCCACGTGGGCACAAGGCGGCTCTGATACGTCTCGCAGCAACAAGTAATATTTTCAAAGCATCGGAATAATATTTGGCCCCACTTGTGCGCCAGTCACAACATCAAGATAAGCCATGATAACACTGCACCAACCAACCCATAGTTAACACAAACTGACCACCCATTAAACCACACTGAAGGGTTACGACAGTTAGGCTTCTCCAGCTGTGTTCCCTCCCCAGATATTAGACGTCCCTGACTTTACCCCCCTCGACATACTAACGAAATAATGACCACTCTGTACGCGCACCCACGTCCTACCTGAGCACCAGCCCGACAAACAAACACACACTCACACACACACACACAGGTGGCTGGTGGCGAACACCAACCGACCTGTCTGGGTATCGAGAGGAGTTGGCGACGGCGGCGCCGTTGTATCAGCATTAGTAACTGTGGCTGTCAAATTCCACTCCGAAAAGGTTATTGTCTACTCCTTCTACCTCGCGGGGTTTCAGGCATTCAGTCCACAAGCACGCACACTCTGACTATACTTAACCCCACACATTTTCCAGCGGTATGCGTTACGCGCCAGCCCCTTCTATTGACAAAATCTCTCGATTCTTTTTTTCAAGAGATGTAGAACTCCCTCCCTGTACCTTACACACGGATAAATTACATAGAGGTGCTGACATCACACACACACACACACACACACACACACACACACACACATCTCATATCGACCGTATTAGGGTGAACTAAGGCTTCACACTAATATCTGGGCTTCTGGTGATTCCCACTGCACGTTACAGCGGGTCCCGACACCTTGTTGAGTCTACCGACTTCATTCCTATCAATACCCACTAAAAAAAAACGGTGTGGGGCAGTGCATCGTTGTGCACAGGGGTCGTCCAGATGTTCTCGAGGATTGACCCGCGGTGTTCTGGGAGGAAATCATTTAATGATCCCCACCAGCTTTCCTCCCCTCCCAACCGCATCGCTCATGATCATTAATCCCACACATCAGCTACTCAATGTACACTTACACCCAACCGCATCGCTCATGATCCTTAATCCCACACATCAGCTACTCAATGTACACTTACACCCAACCGCATCGCTCATGATCCTTAATCCCACACATCAGCTACTCAATGTACACTTACACCCAACCGCATCGCTCATGATCCTTAATCCCACACATCAGCTACTCAATGTACACTTACACCCAACCGCATCCCTCATGATCCTTAATCCCACACATCAGCTACTCAATGTACACTTACACCCAACCGCATCGCTCATGATCCTTAATCCCACACATCAGCTACTCAATGTACACTTACACCCAACCGCATCGCTCATGATCCTTAATCCCACACATCAGCTACTCAATGTACACTTACACCCAACCGCATCCCTCATGATCCTTAATCCCACACATCAGCTACTCAATGTACACTTACACCCAACCGGGAGTCCACAGGAAACACGCGAAGTTGCATTCACACCCTTCGAGG
This sequence comes from Panulirus ornatus, assembly GCF_036320965.1. Classification (NCBI taxonomy): domain Eukaryota; kingdom Metazoa; phylum Arthropoda; class Malacostraca; order Decapoda; family Palinuridae; genus Panulirus; species Panulirus ornatus. Next base: position 72,224,162 of record NC_092226.1, on the reverse strand, counting down.
CTGAAGAGGAAGTACACCAGAGGGGTACAGAGGGAGGGCGGGCGCCCCCGGAACGCGGCGTGGCATAAGACCCATCATCAGGGCTGGTATGGTTGACGGGGTACAAACAGCATGCGGACATGCGGCACCAGGAAGCACCGTAGTGACACAGACCACCGCAGCAGCAGACAGGCATGTATGCCGGGCACCAGAGTACGCACGAATGAGGTGCCGCACATGGTCGACGGAGGTCAACACCAACCCCTTTCAACTGGAAAAACGACCTTGCTACGTCTCCGTACGGCATGTTCGGGGCAGTTTAGTGCCCCTGAGTACGACGAGAAGACCCATAAGGCACGACGGTATGGTCTTTGGGTATGACCCCTCAAAGGTCAGGTCAAAGGTCACGTCACCATATCTAATAATGGTACCGTGGTGCTCAAGGGTCGCCAGCGGGGGAGAGTCAGTCCTGTCACCGACACCCTACAATGCCACGTATGGAAGACTTAAACTGAACATCTAAGGAAAGACTTTAGGAGAGCCATGCAGTCCTACACAACACGAGGCATCCGTCCTACGAGGCAAGGTCGAGTCTGGCGATGGTCCTGTGGGAATGAGGGAGGAAGAATTGCCTCTTTGTTCAGCTATTCTGTTTCTACGTTTATAATGAGACGACCATGTCAGGTAACCTCAAGAATTGCCTCTTTGTTCAGCTATTCTGTTTCTACGTTTATAATCAGACGACCATGTCAGGTAACCTCGCTATTCAATTAGCAGATCCTCGATTAATATCATCCTTCCTTTCCATGTATCACCATTCAAAAGTAAAGACGTGATCCTATTCCCACACACACACGAAGTCTTACTCAAAACTCACCCACGGAAATGGGATCCTATTCTTAGGGAGTCCTAATGCTTACTCAGCTGTAGTATTATGATCCTATTCTCAGACAAGTGAGGTCCTATCCTTACCCTGTTGGAGTATTCTGATCCTATTCTCAAACACATGCTGGGGTATCATGATCCTATTCTCAGACAAGTGAGGTCCTATCCTTACCCTGTTGGAGTATTCTGATCCTATTCTCAAACACATGCTGGGGTATCATGATCCTATTCTCAGACATGTGAGGTCCTATCCTTACCCTGTTGGAGTATTCTGATCCTATTCTCAAACACATGCTGGGGTATCATGATCCTATTCTCAGACAAGTGAGGTCCTATCCTTACCCTGTTGGAGTATTCTGATCCTATTCTCAAACACATGCTGGGGTATCATGATCCTATTCTCAGACATGTGAGGTCCTATCCTTACCCTGTTGGAGTATTCTGATCCTATTCTCAAACACATGCTGGGGTATCATGATCCTATTCTCAGACAAGTGAGGTCCTATCCTTACCCTGTTGGAGTATTCTGATCCTATTCTCAAACACGTGCTAGGGTATCATGATCCTATTCTCAGACATGTGAGGTCCTATCCTTTCCCTGCTGTAGGTGGTGATGCCGTTCTCAAGCATCACACGACCTGTGTGACCATTGTAATGGGGTAGACGGAGCTAGGCGTCGCTGTACTTACCCTGCAGGATAGACGACCTGGCCGGTGTGGGGGTCACAGTCGAGGGCAGCGTTGCTGGGCACCGTCAACCCCAGCACCCGCTCCAACTTGACCTGCAACAACAATAGTAATAAAGTAAAGTGTCTAGCAACTCTCTCTCTCTCTCTCTCTCTCTCTCTCTCTCTCTCTCTCTCTCTCTCTCTCTCTCTCTCTCTCTCTCTCTCTCTCTCCTTGGGTATGGTGGTGTGGCCTTCGATGCGACACTCAGGGGTAGGCCACAGGCCATGTCATAACACCCAAGGGCCTCACTACTGAGCTCAAGGATCGTACCATCATGCTGAGGGAGTCAACATGGTTAATATGGAACAATAACACACGGCATGGAACATTAACACGACAACAACACAACACTGTCCTCAAACATCGTACGAACTACATACATGACATTCAGGTGCCAGACACATGAATCAAGAGAACACCAACAAAGATATATATATATATATATATATATATATATATATATATATATATATATATATATATATATATATATAATCAACCTGAACATATGATCATAAAAATCAAATAAAAATAGGGGAGAAAATGAAGGGACTTTCAGAGATAACCAAAATCATTTCTTTAATACTGATTTACGAAAAGAAAAAAAAAATATATCGACTCTTACAGACAAAGCATTTTACCGACTCGGCATGGATGAAGGGTACATGGCTACGGGGTAGGTGGAGGCAGGTATACAGTGTACGGTGGGTACAACGTATGGCCATTGGGAGGGAGGGTGACGGGCGGGAGCCAGAGGTTACTCTTCCTGTCAGAGGAGGGAAGTTTGAGGTTACATCTAATACGTGGCATGTAATTACAAGACATATGAGGTTTACATTTACCATATGGCATGTAATTACAGGACATATGTGGTTAGATTTAATGCATGGCATGTAATTACAGGACATACGAGGTTAAATCTAATACATGGCATGTAATCACAGGACATCAAGTGATAATGATGGTAACATATAAGGAGAAAGATGACTGTGGCAATCACATCACATACACAAATAACATATACACTGAGTATCAGTGTCTATCTGGAACAGTACGTAGTGTACTGTGAAGGTGGCACACACTTGTTATCACTGAGGGTGATACAAAAGTATACAATACACACAGGACATGCAGTGACAGAACGTACTTGCGCTGGGCATGATTGCATCAGATGGCTACATAGCCTTTATCGGACGGTCTGACGCAGGGGTCTGGTCGCAAACAGGCATGTCTAGCAAGACCGAAGTGTGATATAAGGGCCTGAGAGCAAACAGGAATGTTCAGCAAGATTATCAACATGGCCACGACGCTCGTTACCGACCTGCGAAGGCATCAACAAGCTATGGTGTTCAAATGACTGCTACAGGCTCCGCCAGCAAGGTGTGGCTGATGGACGGAATAGTGTCCTGCGGAGCATATTCTTTCCAGCGTGCTTGGCGTCGGAAGGGATCCCACCAAGAACTGGACAAGGTAGGTATCTCAGCACCTTGAGAGCATGATGAGGCTCGCAGTAAGGGGGAGGTGGAACAACAACGTCCACGTTCTTTCTTGCCCAGAGTGAATGAGGTTGTTATTGTTGGAGACAGGATGAGCCGCGCCGGCGACCAGGGGGTCACTCAACACTCGCCAGAGGAACGACGAGATACAAGCCGCCTCCTGCACTCGAGAACATGCCTTGATCTGGGCCCTTACCTGGCGGGGGATTATGGCCCTCCACTTGAGCCCCTTCTCAGCCACTCGGTGGGCCAGGCGGCAGCGTCCCGTCGGACCGCATCATCAAAAACCCCCGCAGAATCACAACAGCCCACGTTATCACCAGTCCCTCGTACCTCGCTATCTATGTTATCGCCATGATACAACCCGGACACAGCCCCACACCATCAACCCTGCCCTTCATGGTAACCCTCACTCGCCACGTGTCTCCCGCGTCACATGAAGTAAACCCAACACGAGGAGGTTAATACTTCAGGAAAGGGGACGGTGGGGTGTCTACAGATAAAGTGGCCCGTGCCAGACTATGGCCTGGTGAATCCTCAACAACAACACGTTACTCCCAAGGCCATATGAAGCTACACAATCCTCCATCACATGGGAGAAACAGACCTGCGTCTACCCCTCGCGTTGGTAAGCTGACTAACCTCCCAGCAGGCTGTGTAAGGTCCAGTTCTACATCATTTCGTCCTGAAATCATTGATCCTGCTAGGGATGACGCCCTATCAACAATCTATAACGTCATTTATCACGCAAAAATATGTAGGACACCTGACACAGCTGCAGTAACCCTATCGTTCGAGGGGACGTACTGGGTCGGGAATATTGTGACGAGTCGTAATACTCCAGGCCAAACAATCAATCAACCCCAACTTCTGGCCAGGAGAAATAAAAAAACATAACCCCACAAACAAATGGTGGAGGGTTGCCGTAAATCTGCTTTCTCATCGGCTCCTTATTTAGCACGATCCGGATCATCTAAACCCGAAGACGTGTCACAGAAGGGTGTCTCGTCTGGACACCAGGGCAAACACAGACACGGATGGCTGCTGCTACGATTGATCATATGTCCCGCAAGTGGACGAGGAGGAGGAGGAGGAGGAGGAGGAAGGGGGGGATCTGCTTCAGTCCAAACCCTCCAACAACAGCCATACTAAGGAGAGAGGCAAGTCTTGCTAAGCGCTCGTCGAGGGTAACCATCTCAACCCACTCTCATGACAGGATCCACGGATCATCCCTTGCAGGTGGCTCGGCTGTCGTGCAGCGACACATGGACGACATCATGAGCGATGGAGATCTCCTATGCCATCGAGATTCAATTTCCTACCGAGACCAAAGTCATCACTATTTCTTTAACCACAGAAGAATTAACCGCTACAGTTATCACCGACAAATGAAGTTAAACATTAACCCCTTCCGCATGACGGCAAGATCCTTGAGCACGACGGGAGAACACTTACCCACGAAGGCCGTTTCGAAGTGCTCTATGAGGTAAAAAAAAAATGAGACAAATATCACCTGCTACAGCAAGTTGGATGCGCGATATACGACCCTTTAACGTACAAAAATTCCCACTATTTCATATTTCAATTTCCTCGCGGTCTCCAACTGCAGCGAAGACAAAAACCTCTAATTCCAACCCCTACAGAATTCTTTCCAACGCTGAGAATCTGGCGAAGGAGCAGGGCGAACAAAGAAGTGATCAAGGCATCCAATATTGGCCATCCTCCTTCATTAAGAGCCAAACCCACATTCCACATACATACGTGGACTTTCTACACTACCGTCCATGTGTGGGTGGCCCCGCCTGGGGGCCCAATCAGGCAGCCTACAAACATAAATTCAAATTATCTACTCTCTCTCTCTCTCTCTCTCTCTCTCTCTCTCTCTCCCCCAGCAGCCTCCGCGGCAAGCCGCGCTCGGTGGGTGCGCAGTCTGCCCTACGGAACCCTGCCGCGATCATCATCAGTCATGTTGCGACCGACTTCCTGATGTGTGGGGCACCTCTATATGGGAAGGGCAGCCTTGTCGCTAGCGGCCCCCTCTCCTCCATACGGAGGGGCACAGTACAACCACCACAACTACCCCACACGTCCGGAGTCTGGGGCGCGATGCCCGGCGATACACACAGACGACACTTGGATGGCACAAGCTCCGGGCGTGATGGCTGGCGATAGAGGGAGAGACAGTGGGGCAGAGAGAGGGAGGGAGCCTGGGGCGTGCTAGTGACTCACCTCACTACCGCGGTAATGGCTCGTGCCGCTGCCCTTTTCCAGCAGACGACTGCCTTCTCATTACAATATATCCCGCCCTAAGGGCAACTCCTGCCTGTGTGTGATTACTGTTTGTAATTAGTATTCTCTGAGAGGCTGAGTACTGGTGGTAACTGAGGCGTGTACTGTGCTGGCGGAGGCGGCGGACGTGGACGGTCAGGAATGAGAGGTGGGGAGGGGGGATATGATTAAGTGGAGGTGATGTGGTGAAGTGTAAAATATACTGGATGATCAGAGAGTTCTGGAGTGATGGAGAGAGTGGTGGGGGGACGGAAACTCGGGATGGTGGGGACAGTGTGATCTGGTGGAGAAGGGTGGAGGATGTGTTGGGTGGCGCAAGATGTCTAAGGTTTGTGGGTATATGTGCGGAGATGTGAGACGACAGTGGGGAACAGAGGTGCGTGGAGTGTTGCAGGAGGTGCAGTGTGGTGGTGGTGAAGATGGCACTATAGGTGTGTGGTGTTGGTGAAGGAGGCACTGTAGGAGGTGTGTGGTGTTGGTGAAGAAGTCACTGTAGAAGGTGTGTGGTGGTGGTGGTGAGGGAGGCACTGTAGGAGGTGTGTGGTGATGAAGAAGGCACTGTAGGAGGTGTGCGTGGTGGGGCCGCTGGCCGCGGCACCTCCCGACTCACCATATACGGTCCTCCGCCCTCAGCCAGCTCAGCCTCGCATAGTAATGGTACCACGGCCGCCCATGATCCCCATCTACCGTCACATGCACCGCCTGAGCACTGCGGTACCACCCTTAAGGTACCGTGGCCTGGTCTCCGACTTACCCCTGCACGGTCAGGTCAAAAGTCAGGTCATTATACCCAAAACTCGTACCGTGGAGTTCAAGGGCAGGTACTGTGTTGTGCTGCAGGGTCGTACCGTGGAGTTCAAGGGCCGTACTGTGTAGTGCTGCAGGGTCGTACCGTGGAGTTCAAGGGCCGTACTGTGTTGTGCTGCAGGGTCGTACCGTGGAGTTCAAGGGCCGTACCGTCGTGCTCAAGAATCCCCAAGGCTGCCACTTAACCCCGTGCCTCCTGGATTGATACCGCAGCCGCACGCTAATCTTCCTGCTGTTCATCTGCTCTCCTACTCCTGGCACAGCTGGCTGACTCGCTGCATGCATGCTTGCTGTGAATCCTGCTGCCTCCCACCTCCCCGCCGTGTGTCGAATAAACAAGGTTCCAGCGTGCCGTCTTGGCCTGACCAGCTGTTTCTACTTGCGCTCTAACTACGGCTGTTGTCTGCCTCCGTGCTTAAACATAATTACTGCAGTCTGTGCACTCTTTTAGTACTTGTATGCTCTTATGTACTACTATACAGTGTATTTAATAACGATTTATTGGATGCAGTTACCTACTTGGCTGAAAATTACACAGTTAAGGTACACAGATCTTACAGAAATGGGAGGTGTGAGTGTATGAGACAATGAGGCACTGTACTATAAAAAGGCGCTCCTGTTTGTCCGTTCGATCACCTGTCTGTACTAAACACAAAGTTGTCAGATGCACGATGACCAACCCCCACACACAACTGCCAATTGTTCATCCAATTCCTTGGCACGGTGGACACTGCTTGCTGCAGACGGAAATAGTTTTGGGAAAATATCTTAATGTTCTGCAGGAAGGCTTCCCGCTACGCCGGCAATATGGGAGGAATGGAGAGGGGAAATGGCGAGATAAGTGGTTATACCACTGAACAATGCCATCCCCCGTTCAGGGTGTGGTGGCCAGGGAAGGAGGGAATGATGTTGGTGAGGAAGAGCGTTTTCGCGGTGGTGAGGAATGGTGTCGTAGCCAGGGAAGGAGGGGGAGGTGTGATGACCGGGGTAAGGGGGGAGGTGTGATGACCGGGGTAAGGGGGGAGGCGTGATGACGATGAGGGAGGATGTGGTAGCCACTCCACAGGAGCGAACAGAAAAGAGCCCGGAATGTCCGAGTCTGCTCGTCTTTCTAAACATGTGGATACCTTCCCTCCACTGGTTACTCCCCTGCTGGTAAAAGGTGACCCATCCCTTGCAAGCCAAGCCTGCTAACCTCAATCGTTACATTTAATCACCCTGGTCCCAAATGCTTTCTGTCTCCCTATCACTATCTAGTGTCTCCCTATCATTATCTACTGTCTCCCTATCACTACTACCTAACCCGTCTGCCTCTCCACCCATGATGGTGGAAGAGCCTTACTCTCCGTCCCTTCATTCCCTGGCTCCCCATCACCACCCAATGTTTCTACCACTCCCCATCACCACCCAATGTTTCTATCACTCCCCATCACCACCCAATGTTTCTACCACTCTCCCGTTTCCAACGTGGGTATGACAGAGAACACTGCTTTAAAGCGCGAGGGTATGACAGAGATGGTAGCTTTAAAGTGCGTGGGTACGTACAGAGATGGTAGCTTTAGAGTGCGTAGGTGGCCTTTCTCGTCCATTGACTCTAGTCATGTAGGTTGTAGCTAAGGTGCGCCAAACCTTTAATCATCCACCCACGTTGACCTGTGACCCCCCCGCCCCCCGCGGCCACATGTGCTATGCCGTAGGCGGGGAGGGGCGGGGCATAGGCTGGGTCAGGCAACGGCCCAGAGAGGCATCAACACGGGTCATCATTATGGACTCTACATCAACCAAAACAAACACTGACATATACCCTGGTTAGCCAACAAACACACACATCTCTGCATTATCAGTCGAAGTCTATTGAAATATGGGCAGGGAGTAATAATAATAATAATAATAATAATAATAATAATAATAATAATAATAATAATAATAATTATGATAATAACAATAACAACAACAACAACAACAACATTAATAATGCACGTGCCCGCATGGGCTTGCTGATGAGCCTGTGATGCCGAACTACATCCCAGGGTCGAGATATCTCAGGTGGCAGGAGGTGATGGTGACGACAATGGTGTTTTATGGGGAAATGGTTCTACATTTGTGTTGCTTAGGCAGGGTGTGTGTGTGTGTGTGTGTGTGTGTGTGTGTGTGTGTGTGTGTGTGTGTGTGTGTGTGTGTGTGTGTGTTCATCCTCTAAACACTTGGGTTGGGTGTTGGGCCGACTGCCACGCGCACAATTCTTAACTCATTCGGGTTCGACTCCATGCCGGTCCGTGCTGACTCATGGTCAGTAACACTAAACCACTACACCACGGATGGCCCGAGTACTATGCCCGTCATGATCGTCCTACCTGAGGAAGGGCATCACTCCCGCTCACCCTTAGGAGGAGAGGGGGGCGGACCGCCACCTCCGACCCCAGGGGTCATATCCCCCCCTCCCTCAGACCACTCCAGGTAATTACCCCTCCCGTTCCACCCCACCAGGCGACGTGTAGCAGCGGAAGGAGGTGGTGGGTAGCTGCCAGTCCCCACTTCGCCTCACACTGGCTGGGTCACCTGGGGGGACCCCCGTACGTGGTACCGCTGCCCCGGCACGGCCAGGTACACATCACTTACCACGGTACACGGCACACAAAGAAACAAACTCATTCGAGCCCAATGAGGGGTGGAATGTTGTTTAACCCAATGGACATAATGGTACGACCCGACCTATAGCACACGCTCTCATAACCAAGGCTCGCTGCATCGTGCTCCAAGCGTCGCACCGTCGTCCCCAAGGGTCGTACCGTCGTCTTCAAGGGTCGCAACGTCGTCCTCAAGGGTCGCAACGTCGTCCTCAAGGGTCACAACGTCGTCCTCAAGGGTCGCAACGTCGTCCTCAAGGGGTTGAGGAAACCAGATGCACTGTCGCAATGTCTTGGCTGAAGGTGTACATGAATCTCATTCAGGAAGTGTGTCTCGGGGGGGGTTGGATGAACTTACACCAAGGAGGATGGAACGGGGTGGAGGAAAACCCCAGCCAGAATTGCAGGCTAAGGTTTTACAATGATAACCATGAGACATTCCCGACTGCACCTGTTGAGAGGAACAACTTCATGTTACTGTATAATTGCGGTGCGAGGGGAAGAGAGAAAGAAAGGCGACCTGAGTTATGCCCTTTCTCCAGCCATTTAACACAAATTATACCTTATTCCATTTCTAATAAGTTCATAATGTAATTTCTACTCTTTCACCCGTCAATAACGTGCACTTGGGGACCCGCTTATCTTTCCACAAAAGTCTCGTCTGAGACTTCTGTCTAGGGTCATGTCGAGGAGGGTTTCCATTTTCCCGTCCCTCCAGACGACCAGTGTTAGTCGCTCCACCCAAGTCCACGGACGCTTCCCGCCACGTTCCTCAACCACCGCACCAGCCCGCCCGAACCTATTGCTACTTCGGGTCACGTCTCTTCTTAATCCCTTGAGCAAGACGGTACAACCATTTAGCACGACGGTCCGTATGATGTCCCGTCCTTTCACCTGATCCCTGTCAGTCTGGACAAAGATCTGCCTATCTCACCACCGCTGTGGTCAAGGGATCAGCGCACCTCAGGAAAGGTCTTCATCACTCCAGCAGAAGCAGGTGCTCCATACGGTAGTGAAACACACTTTGTGGGTCAAGACCTCACGTCCTTACATATCCTTTTGAACAAGTCACTCAGTCCCCTGGAACAGGACAGACTACGAGCAGTGGTGACCACAGGCTGTGGCCCTTGTGATCGTGTATCCCGGTGGATTTTCACAATCTGGTCCTGCACACTGGGGATAATCAAATCTCTGCCACCTCGATGGGAGTGTTACCTTAACGAAAAGTACTTTCCAGGGGGTCAGATGGGAGGGTAAAAAAATCTGTCAGCACGCTCCGACATACCCTATCAGTGACGCACTAGGATCTATGTATTAATATGGCATCACGTACGCAGTATGGCCTGTCAAATATTCGAATCTTCAGTCACATAACAGACAGTCCGACGTAGAAACGCTGATCAATTCATTATCCGCCGCGTGCATCAAGTAAACAAAAACAGTCAACGTTACTGTACAAAAATAAACGATCCGAAACTCCTCGTACACCTAATTACTGGAGCCATGTCAACACAAGGCGCCTTACAACAACAAGCAAGTGCAGTTCTCTTCAAGCAGCGTGGGCGTCGTGTCGCTGGTGCAGACGAAGATAAATACGTCAGTGTTGGGGAAGCTAACCTCACACCAGATAACCAGACCCCTGACTCAACACAGCCACTGTCAAGTACACCAGCCCCAGCACAGCTCCCGACAGAGCCAGGACAAGCCGGTCGCGACACTGCTGTGTCACAGCCGTGTGACACGCCCCGGGGCCATGAATCGACACCACAAGCACCCAACATATCATCGTCCCTCACTTACATCGCCCGCTCATCGTGTCTGCTCCCCAGTTATCGCCCCTAACTGTCCAGTTATCACACCAGCCGTCCAGGTCACCACTCGAACCGTCCATTATCACCCCGGCCATGCAGTTATCACCCCTCTGGTCTCTGGCGCCGCTATCACTGCTCCTGATGCACATGTTAATTACATCAGTCCTGCTGCTCATGCTGGTGCAATTACAACCATTAAATGTCGCCACGGCTGACCTATCATGACCCTGGCTGGCTCTTACGGTGCTGGTAATGGTGGTACATCTTACGTTGCCACTGGGTCCACTCCCTCCTGCCTTAGGGAACAGCCTCTTCTCCACAACGGCGACGCCCTTAAGCACGACTCTTTAGTATAAAAGCCTATAACCTTTGACCCGAGCCTTGGGGCTAGCCCAGCACACCTAACGGTCGCACCATCGTATGCCCAAGGACCGTACCGCCGTGCTCAATGGCCGGCTGCGTCGTGCTCAAGGCGGGGTTTAACGATCCTTGTACCCGTGACTGAAGACCTACTGTGAGATGCGTGTGGCAACGGTGGCCGGTGAGGGCCAGCGGATCATTACACCACAACAGCGTTAAATTAGAAAAGTCTAACAACGAATAACCACAGAGACGAGGATAGGAAGACAAGGTCAGCTGGGTGGAAGATGCTGGTAGAAGGGAATGGAGTCGGACAGTCGTACTCTAGGATGACTGTGCTTAAAACAGTACCACACATACACACACACACACACCACACACACACACACACACACACACACACACACACACATTTAGTGCGACAAGCAATCAGTCATCACGGACTACAATTCTAAACCTGCACCTGGTGTCCCTAACAGGCAGTGTTCGGGTCAGTGTCGGCCTGCCTACTGGTGACCTTCCTACACCTTACACACTCCCAGTCATGTAAACCTCAATATAATTCACTCACTGAGGCCAGTTTCCGCGAGATCGTTGTTTTCTTCGCGTTATAACCTCAGAGGATGGTGTACGGGCGCACGGTAAAATTCGTAGTTGTTAAGGGCAAATTTCAAATCAGTCACGGACGTCTCCTCGAATGAGAATTTTCTACATATCAGAGGTTATTCTGCCCATAACCAATACTGGATAACAACCGAATGTAACTGAAAAAAAGTTTACCCTCAAGAGAAAAAAAGGTCCCCCCCCCCCTTCTACAATACGGAGTGGTGCCTGCATAATAACATTGGCAGTGTCAAATGACTATTCAGTTTTACCCTCGTGAATGATACGATCCCACATGACCTCCTAGTAATGGTGGCTGGAACAATGGTCAACAGCTGTTCTCTGGGTAACGAGGTCACATGGCATGACTCGCGACATTTCAACACAAGACTCATCAACCTATATATCAGCTCCTATGAACCATCAACCAAACTCATTTAACTCACCTACCATCAGCCTACCATCGTATCGTACCGACATAACATTCAACATAAGCATTACTCAAATATTCTTTCCTGAACCGTTTATCTTTCCACAGAACAGACCACTACATGACCCCCACACTGGACAATATACTGTTACAAAATAAATCATGTGACGTCGCCATCAGGCACCTCATAATTCTCACATCTTCTCAAATAAAAGAGAAAAAAATATACCGTTCATACCCACATTCCATCCGTCTTGTAAAAGACACCTGTGTTTATACATCTAGGTTCAACCATGCCATGAAGAACATACTCATAGATCGCTTCATGAGTGTCATGAGACGTCATGAGGGAACACTGCAGAGTTCCATCACCGGAGGAATTACTGCAGTATATAATGCCTCAACCTTACCCATATCAAATAAACCTAATCCATCTCAAGAATTCCTCCTTCAGGAAGCCTCATGGCGTAAAAGGTTGAGTGGCTTCAAACGCCTGGAGCACCTGATGCTTGCTTTCCCAGCACGTGCAAAGCCCAGGCACTACATTCCGTCCACCCGCCTCCTCCTCTCCCTCAGCACTGCCAACCTGCACCTCTTTCTATCAATGACCACGTCATCGTGGAGGCCAAATTAACAGACGCTGTCCATCAGCGAAAGTATTTCTCTCAAGAACGTCGCCTCGACCCAATGCCAGTCTTAACACCGTCCAACACAACGTGACTGAGAAATTTACCCAACTTAACGGCATGATGCAACTTGAGACGAGGACCCACCACTATCTGCCCACGACCAGGTGTGTATAAACCTTTCATTAATACAAGAATTATCATCAGAACGGGAAAAAATAACGCGACAATATCAATAATTATCAAAAAAACCCTAAGCTGGATGTTCCGCAAACGACTAAACTCATGAGCTATACACTGTAAACACACATTTATTCAACTTTGACATAGAGTAAACCACCACTGTGAAAATCAACCCAGAGCATCATGCCAAAACCCTCCTGTTTAACATGAAACGACACCTTCATTGTATATACAATACCAAACACTATTTTTTTTTCCACGTCATTTCGTTCCATGATTATTGTTGACCACGAATACGATTACGCACCGCATGCACTAACCAGGGCGCAGGACGGCTGGGTCTGGGAGTCACTGGTCGGCCAGGTAGACCCCCCGTCTCTACCAACCTAACTAACAGGTCTGGTTGCAGCAGAACACAGTCAGAGGATAGACATGTCTCGACCAACCAAACCGTAACAACAATACGAGTAAGAACTGCCTGCCTGCAGGGTGAGGAACGCCTTCCCTCTTCATAACTAAGAGCAATACACGGGCGTAGGGTAAAAGGTCTGTGGGAGGGTAACGTTCCTCCTCCTCCTCCTCCTCCTCCTCCTCACGCCACACAGACTAGCCTGCTGGCCGCCAACTGCTCCAGATGTACAGCATGAACGCTCAGGAAATACCATGGCTCCATCTCCTTCCACACGTAAACAAAGGCGAAGCTAACTTGAACTACACACGCTTGACTTGGCGTACCCCCCAAACAATGTGAAATCCTGCCTCACATCAAATATCAAATCAGGTTTGAGTTAGAATATGTCATCACGGATTACGAAGCTTGCCACTGGGGCGTGCAATGTCGATCAGGTCGACTAACTTTTGTTTAAGATGCTGAAGCGCTCACCGGGATGCATTAGTACAGGAAGGTACATGACCACGCATTAAATACCGGCCGAACCCTCGGACGCAAACCTCGACCAAAGTGTGGACGAGCACGCATACCCGGGCATCGAAGGCAGTGGAACGGGTCCTTGCTCTACTTTGGTCGTGGTGACCTAAAAAAAAAAAAAAATATAAAAATAAAGAACATTATCTTAAAAAAAGACTTTCCACAGGTAACCTATGCCTTCAGCAGAGGTTTAACTAACTAGTTCAATGGCAGAGGTCTCACCCAGCTGCTGGGGCAAGACAAGACTACACCACTGAAACTCTAATTCCTCCCTCGTCAAACCAGTTCGCTATAGCAATATCAACATATGATGCACTGTGAATCAACCGCGAGGGGGGGGTGGAAAGAAAGAGAGAGAGAGAGAGAGAAGAGAGAGAGAGAGAGAGAGAGAGAGAGAGAGAGAGAGAGAGAGAGAGAGAGAGAGAGAGAGAGAGAGAGAGAGAAGAGGAGGAGGAAGAGAAGGAGAAGGAGGAGGAGGAGGAGGAGGAGGAGGAGGAGGAGGAGGAGGAGGAGGATGGATGGATGGATGGATGGATGACGGGAGTGGTACGTGTGCTGTGCCTGGGAGGTGTCGACCTCGTCAGCAACCCTCAGGTGGGCTGCTCCATCAGTGGTGCCGCAGCAACAGTAAGTCATGCATGGTGAGCGGACTGGGAGGCTGGAACGTGGCCTCTGTGTGCGTGTGTGTGTGCCAGTGCCTACCACGGAACAAACAGGTCTGTGGACGACCATTTACCGAAGGTTCCTCTAGGCCTCATCACCTGGACCTTCTTCACTTCCTTCGGTCCTCCCTTTCCTTCCTCTTCTTCCTTCTCATCTGTTACCTTATATTCTCCTACATTTCTTTTGTCTTCCCTCCTTCACGGGGACGGCAACAGCCATCGGGACCTGCTAGGGTGATGGCGACATCTCTGAAGGACTAAGAGCATTTCATGATGAGCTTCTGACTGAGACACGCTGGCGTGTGTCGACAGCTGTATATATATACATATATGAATATAATACATACAAAAATACATGAATGTATACATATATAAATAAACACAGGTATACATGGACATATTCATTCGTGATAACGATTTACCCATGGGCCAGAAGGATTCGAAGCCAGTCCTACCAGCCTGCAGTGTGCTTGGTCTGCGTTCGAATCCTCTTAAACCCGTAGGTAATTCTCTATAATTCATCCCACGTGTCCAGTACATGTTAAAGATATACATTCATACATATTCATATACGAAAGTAATAACCCAGCCTTGCCATACGTAAAACATCCTTCCCTCCGAGTCTTGGACCTGGTGAAGTGAATTCATTCGTCTGTATCTCACTGATGGAGAGCATCTGCCAAAGTCTATGCTATCTTCCCATGTTCCTCCATCACAGCTTTAGAAGCATCGCGCCCGCCTCCTTGCCTCTGGCATCCAAAACGGGATGCCTACTTCAGCCCAGCCCCGCCCAAAGTATGTAGCGAAAGTACTACACTTAAGAACCACATAATACGCCTTGTTCTGATGCCTCGGTGACGTAAGAAGGTACACGCTACGTACACGCTCTCGGACTTTTACGTCAGTTCTGGCGGTCACCTTCATCCGGGACCAAACTTAATGTCTCGTTCCGCCTCTAGCGACACGGGACGCCAGTGTCTGCATCTCGCGTAGTGACGCATTTACTGCACCTCTGCTAATCCGATAATACGCAAGGGGAAACAAACACCCTGCGCTCTCTCAAAATGTACAGACCGGCATGTCATAGGCTATACTAGACGATTTAGATATAAACACAGACCCCTGGATGTTGATGCAGCTTTATCCATCATGGCCCCCCAGTGGTTCATCTTAATAACCCTCTAACCAGTATACCATCTTCCCATCTACTGTGTGGAAAGACTTGGGTGTAAACGTCTGAGGCTAAACCTTCCATTCTTTTTTTTTTCCTATCAGTACCATCGTACCTACCGCCTCGAGACTCCAGCGAAACCATCTGATTTTACAAGTACCCAGAAGTTTTGAACACTGGCATTCCCTTAAAAGTATCATATATACACATTCCTTTGTACGCTGTCTCTTCTGGGACCTTCTCTTATACCCTGTCTATTCTGGGATCTCCTCATGTACACTGTCTACTCTGGGATCTTCCACTGTACACTTTCTATCCTAGGATCCTCCCCAGCCTTGCAGGGTTAACGTCAGCACCCAAAGGGAAAGGCAACAGAGATCCTGTCAGCATCATCATCATCATCATCATCGGTTTTCCAGCGATGGCCTGGCAGGGGCCAGACTATCATGGGGAGTTATGGTTCTGTTGTGCTCTCAGGCGAGAGGTCATCCAATACCCCAAGCGTCTTCTTCCTCTCTCTCCCTTTTCCGTGTCAACTGCGGAGACTAACGTGTGGGTCTTGTGGTCTCTCGACTCCCTCATTCTCTCCCCGCACCAACGACGGTGATTTATTCATCTACATATCTAAGTCAGCGTTGCTTCTGGATCTCTTAGACAAGTTCTTAAATGATAACCTCTCTCTCTCTCTCTCTCTCTCTCTCTCTCTCTCTCTCTCTCTCTCTCTAACAAAAAGTACGGTCAAAGTGTGTAAAATATCACAGACTTGTGTATCTGGGGTTCGCAGAACACTAGGAGCGTGATTGGAATTTTAAGTTTAAAAGTAAAATGATCAGGTTCCAAAACAGGAACGCTACGTAGCAATCAGGATGTGGGAGCAATTACGAGAGTGAGTAATAGCAAGTGCCTACGACGAGAGAGAGAGAGAGAGAGAGAGAGAGAGAGAGAGAGAGAGAGAGAGAGAGAGAGAGAGAGAGAGAGAGAGAGAGAGAGAGAGAGAGAGAGAGACCACAGTATTTGCTGTTCAAAACAAACCTCGACTAAGTTACAAGAGGACCGGCCACGTACACACACACACACAGATCACCAACACCCTGACTTCGTAAAATAAACATACGCTTCTAAAACGATGCAGAGCACCAAAAAAGCAAAGGCTGTGCGATGGAAACAATATATATATATATATATATATATATATATATATATATATATATATATATATATATATATATATATATATATATATGCAAGTGAGTAAGCGAGGAAACATCTGAGAGACTGCGTGGTAAAAATTATAGGGTGGATACAAGACCAAAACAAGAGGGCGGGAAGTCGAGACGACAATGACCCACAGCATCATCACTCATGGAGGACAAGAGAAAAAAAATCAGAAAATCCTTCAAGACTTACTGGACAACAGAGCAAAAAGCGAACCCAGACAACTAAAAATTTTACATGGCAATAAAGCAAAGAGCGAAAAACAAGCAACAAAATGCTTTCCAGGACACTAATGCAGAAAGCAAACACTAGCAGCATAAATTTTTACAGAGCACTAGCGCATACAGCAAACAAAGGCAGCCAAAAGCATTACAGGATTTACGTACAGGACAGTAAAATAGCAAACAATGCCAACAGGACAGTAGTGCAATGGGTAAACAATGGAGAAAAAAAACTTTCTAGGACAGTGGCACAGAGAGCCAACACTGGCAGCAAAATGCTTTACAGGACACCAGTACAGAAAGCAATCACTGGAAGCAAAGGACTGTGGTACAGACTAAGAGCCCAAAGCCTTACAGTAGAGCAGGGCAGAAATAGAACACTGGAAGCTAAAACATTTACAGTACAGCAGTGCAGAAATAGAACACTGGAAGCTAAAACATTTACCGTACAGCAGTGCAGAAAGTGAACACTGGAGCTAAAACACTTACAGTACAGCAGTGCAGAAAGTGAACACTGGGAGCTAAAACATTTACAGTACAGCAGTGCAGAAATAGAACACTGGGAGCTAAAACATTTACAGTACAGCAGTGCAGAAAGTGAACGCTGGAAGCAAAAACACTTACAGTACAGCAGTGCAGAAAGTGAACGCTGGGAGCTAAAACATTTACAGTACAGCAGTGCAGAAAATGAACGCTGGGAGCTAAAACATTTACAGTACAGCAGTGCAGAAAGTGAACGCTGGAAGCTAAAACATTTACAGTACAGCAGTGCAGAAATAGAACACTGGGAGCTAAAACATTTACAGTACAGCAGTGCAGAAAGTGAACACTGGGAGCTAAAACATTTACAGTACAGCAGTGCAGAAATAGAACACTGGGAGCTAAAACATTTACAGTACAGCAGTGCAGAAATAGAACACTGGGAGCTAAAACATTTACAGTACAGCAGGGCAGAAAGTGAACACTGGGAGCTAAAACATTTACAGTACAGCAGTGCAGAAAGTGAACACTGGGAGCTAAAACATTTACAGTACAGCAGTGCAGAAAGTGAACACTGGGAGCTAAAACATTTACAGTACAGCAGTGCAGAAATAGAACACTGGGAGCTAAAACATTTACAGTACAGCAGGGCAGAAAGTGAACACTGGGAGCTAAAACATTTACAGTACAGCAGTGCAGAAAGTGAACACTGGGAGCTAAAACATTTACAGTACAGCAGTGCAGAAAATGAACACTGGGAGCTAAAACATTTACAGTACAGCAGTGCAGAAAGTGAACGCTGGCAGCAAATAGCTTTACAGGACAGTGGTGCAGAAAGCGAGCATTAGTAACATATGAAAAACACACTCCTTATACAGGTGCAGAAAGCGAACGTTAGCAACATATGAAAAACATACTCCTTATACTGAGGGTTTCAAGCAAAACTATTACCCTCCGAAAAATACCAAAAACTGCAGGTAATAGTTGAGGGGAATTTTTCTAAACCAAAAAAAAAACATTTTCTTTTAAGACTGTAACATGACATACTTCACAGGACATTAGTGCCGAAAGCGAACATAAGCAGGAAAATACTCCTGCCATCACGGCTGGCGGCGCCCTGCATGACGAGAGGCAATAAGGGCAGTCCCCCGGCACTTTCACAGAGAATAGTTCCCGATGTACGAAAGACGTTGAAGACTGAGGACTCTCTCTCTCTCTCTCTCTCTCTCATCCTGGGGGGACACAAACAGCTACGGTGGCGGGACGTGTTCAACTAACTCCACTTGCAGGAGACAGGAAGAGGTGGTGACAGGTGGAGTTATGTTCGCCAGTGCTCTGCCTGTACGTAGAATTTCTTAGAAAAAAAAAATCGCCTGTCGCCACCACTTCCCGTCTCCTACAGGTGTAGGTCACAGACAGGGAGTTGCCCGTGGATCCCATGACCCTATGTTCCTACACGCCCCCGACTCTCCACACACCTCACACAGCCGTGTCTACATACGCCTCCAACTGTCCGCAGGGCGGCTGTGCCTAATCTAAACACACCCCGACTCTCCCCACAGCCCAGCAACCCCACGTCCAGACACAAGCCCCCGACCTGTGCTTACGTCTCAGATCCCCTTCGTCCACACGTTTCTCAGAACCTCCTCGTCCACACACACCTATCCAGAGTCGCCCAGAACACTCGCCCACTCGCAGATTTATATCGATTTATGATGACCTTGGCTGTGTCCCCTTGGTCGAGGGATGGTGAGCACACTCCCTCTCTATTACATGGTGCGAGGCCAGTCAAGAAGGACAGTGATACCGTAGCTTCTCTCTGCTGCCCATCGCCAAGTACTGCCTTTACAACACACACACACACACACACACACACACACACACACACACACACGCACACAGACATACACCGTTCAACAAACATGGGTCAACACACTTCCCAACAGTCCACACCCTCAAACCTCAGCGTCATGCACTTCTCGTCCTCCCGCCTGCGACAAACAAATAAGCGATCCATCCAAACAAAACCAATTTTTCTTTTTCCTCTTGACAACGAAGGCGAGTCCCTCTGTCACGAAGTCCTGCTATCAATAGGTGAGTAGAATTTATAATGGAAAAATGACACAAAAAGAGAAAGGCGTTTTCAGCGAGAGGAAGTCACATGTCGGAAGGTGAATGACATACATGAGACAGACAGAGAGAGAGGGAGGGAGGGAGAGAAGGGCGGCAGCGTGTGACGGAGCAAGCGTCACATGATGGTCGCCTTGAGACTCACGGTCAACATCTTCAGGAGCCAAAGTACCATTTCCGCGTCCTGATGCTCAAACTGACTCGACGCCTGATAGCAGTGTTGGTGTTAGCGGCACTGATTGTCATGGCGGCGTCGCCCCTCGGTGCTGGCTGGCTGGCTGGCGAAGACCTCCTGCGGTTCCTCACCTCACCAACACTACACCTGGAGAGATGAACTTCCAGTCCTCTTTCTTTTAACCCGTGAGCCTGACGGTGAGAACCAAGAGCACGATGGTGTCATCCTTGGATATGATGGCCTGGCGATGACCTGGTCTTTAACCAGACCCTTCAAAGGAAGATTAAAAGCCAGGCCATAAGACCAATGGGTCGTACCGTCAAGTTTAACGCTCGTTCCATCGTCACGATGGTTCGTAATATCATGCTGAAGCGGTTAATTGCAAACACCTGTGGGACTTTCTAATCTCTATGACGTGAAAGAATGAACAGAGAGCCACACACCTTACTGCGCAACCCGGTGGCAACGAAATGAATGCACAGGGTGATAAAACACACACACACACACACACACACACACACACACACACACACACACACACACACACACACACACAAGAAACGAACAACCACGAATGACACGCATATCAATAGGCATGACGAAGGTATGACACGGAGAGAGAGAGTCGAGACGCACGCACGAATGGAGACAGCCTCAAGAACTTCACCTTCAAAAACCAAAGAATAACTAAGATACCTTCCTATCTGAGAGTGGAAATCTAGTTTTTTTTTCCCAGTTCTGAACACTCTGTTTAGTTTAGCGATGACCAATACACCCACACCATCGGTGCCATACACGACCACCTGACCAGTAAAACCACACGAGGCTCCCTGGCCTGCTTAGGACTAGGCCACCGGGAGGAGGAGTGTCCGTAGCAAACAGTCAGCCAAGGACGGCTCGTTGTGCTAAGGACCGAGCCTTCATCATGATTCTGCGAGCTCGACTTGATACAAAGTGGCTGCAGCCTGGACTCGGGTACTAACTAAATGGATACGTGTTCACATCCAGGCCACTGGCGCTAACACAAGATTAACGCCCCTTTCCAGAACCATGACGAAACAGTGGAACACTGGAATGGAAAAGTGCCTCTTGTGACAGGGTACAGCATACAAGAACCGCAAACATACCTTAGGCGGAGTAAGAGAGGAGAAAGGGTGCCGCCATGAACCCGGGTGATGGGAAAGAAAACCTGAGGACGAGAGAGAGAGAGAGAGAGAGAGAGAGAGAGAGAGAGAGAGAGAGAGAGAGAGAGAGAGAGAGAGAGAGAGAGAGAGAGACTAAGTTGTTAGAAGGTTATGGGATGCATAGGGGATGAGAAACAAAACCCTGGACAATATAAGAGACTTAATAATGAAGACGATATGCACATTGCCAAAAGGCAGGTAAAGACCACATTAACAAAAGGAAGAAAAGAGAGTGTGACAGTGAGAAGGACTAAGCTAAGAAACGACATGAAAATGCAGGGGAAAAAGAGCAGAAAAAAAAACAGAACAAAAAAAGAGGTAAGAATGACGACGACAGAGCGTGGACGAAACCCATGAAAACAATCATTCCAATCTGAACAAAGAAGAGACAACAGAAGTCTACGTGCATCCAGAAGACGACCACAGGCGAGGCAAAACAATATAGTCAAGTCCATGGCGAGGTAAGGGACCCCTACCAGGCCGCTCTAAATACATGCTGTGCGGAGGACCAGGCCGGAGGACACGACCCCAGCCATTCATCAATATGTATAAAAAACAGAATGGAAGACACGCCTAGCCCTTCACCCTAAACAAAAACTAGTAGACTGCTTATAATCAGAGGGACCTGTACACAAACATGGAAAAAAAAAAAGTACGCGCGTAAATCCTACCTTCTACCGCACCAGACCGGCAGACGGTCTTACGTGTAGGTAAACAAACACAGCAAGACAAATGAAAGCAAGATTACGGGTGGACAAGCTCAGGAGATCAGGTTACAGAGATAGCAAGAACTACCTGGAACACGACGGTACGATGACACCTGGAGCACAATACACAACCCCTGGGTTATTAGGACAGGTTATTATACTCTAAAGGCCGTACCGTCGTGCTCAATGGTGGTACCGTCGTTGGAATGGACGGTGCCGTCCTGCTCAAGGATGGTACCGTCGTGCACAAGGACGGTACCGTCGTGCTCAAGCGTTTCAGGCCACAAGAGGGAGAGGCGTCGTCACAGCGCTGGCGAAAGTGAAAGGCAAGATAAGTGTCTGTGAGCCGAATGTCAATTACCGCCAGCAAGACATCCACAGCTGTGGAGGCTGGAGAGAGAGAGAGAGAGAGAGAGAGAGAGAGAGAGAGAGAGAGAGAGAGAGAGAGAGAGAGAGAGAGAGAGAGAGAGAGAGAGATGGGAGAAGGGTCTGTGAAATAAAGAGGAAGAAGGAGGGGTGATGAGAGATACGGGGATAAATAGGAACAGAGAGGACGAAGGGCTCCTATACACCCTCCGAGGATCACGTTACACATCTGGCCTCCCAAGATCCTCAAGGAAAAAGTCGAGGCAAAAGTGTTCAGAATATTCTTACGGTTCCTCATCTGGAAGTAGTTTACAGAGCACCGCCATGACTCTTATCTAAAACTTCAACTGCATCACCGAAACGTCTTTTTTTTTTTTCTTTTTACCATGGAAGATATCACACTAAGCTGACGCTTTTCATCAAGATGTTAAATTATGTGTAATAGATAACTTCTTGTCACGTCCTCTTTTTTCTCTCAAAATATATATTGAGGCTGTACCATGTAACCAGCACACGACTCTCCCTGTAATCTTTCATACGAGTTACAGTGAAAGCTGCCTTCCGAGTCTTCTGTCTATCAGTAAGCCAGAAATGAAAGATATTTTCTTATTCGTGTATAAATTTACGTACGTGTATAATTTTTTCGTTATATTTGTTTACTTTGATCTGGTTAACAAAAGCAACACACGAACAAGCCTGCCAGGAAAAATCCTAGTGTGGCTCATTCTGCTCTTCTTTTTTTTTTTAACACTGATAATACAGGAGGGGAGAATCTCCAGCCCACGTTCTATGCTCTAGCCTCCACGCCCTATGCAGTAACCTTCCAGTCCCGTCACGCATACGATATCTTCATGGACAGCATCAGCACAACATGGTATGTTCCCAAATGCCCAACTGGTGGCACAGTAAAATGGTTCTCTATCCCTCCGGGTTACTGTGATGGCTGGGTTTAGGTGGCGCTGCCACGAAGGACCTTAGTGCCTCAATTTCCTGTAGGAGAGCAACGAGAGAGAGAGAGAGAGAGAGAGAGAGAGAGAGAGAGAGAGAGAGAGAGAGAGAGAGAGAGAGAGAGAGAGAGAGAGAGAGAGAGACCTACTACTTCCCTGACTGCGGGTCTAATCGGTAGTTTGCTTCCCATGTTGAGGCATTTAGGTATTTACTTTGGCGTTGTGTCTGTCTGTTATTCTGTGGTCCGTGACGCCCGCCCCGGGGCGTGTGTGTGTGTGTGTGTGTGTGTGTGTGTGTGTGTGTGTGTGTGTGTGTGTGTGTGTGTGGCGAGCCTGATGATGGTACGAGTCAGAGCTACAAGAGTTTCCCCCTGGTAATGATAAACAAATTGTGTGTGGTCCGTATGACAGTCCTCAAGATGGCATCTGCCTTCGTGATCCCTTAAGCACGAGAGTACGACCCTTGAGCACGAGAGCACTACTCTTGAGCACGAGAGCACGACCCTTGAGCACGAGGGCACGACCCCTTGAGCACGAGGGTACGACCCCTGAGCACGAGGGTACGATCCTTGAGCACGAGAGCACGACCCTTGAGCACGAGGGCACGACCCCTTGAGCACGAGGGCACGACCCCTTGAGCACGAGGGTACGATCCTCGAGTATGATGGCGGCCCGTCTTTTGACCCGAACCTTAAGCGTCAGGGTTAAATACCAGATCATAATACCCACAGGTCGTGCCCGAGTGCTGAAGCACTACATGCAAGTTCAGAGATATTTTTCCTTTTTCCCTTTTTTTTTTTTTTGGATAGCTTAACTCTTCAGTGTTCGCTATTCTCTGTGTCACACCAGCCACACCTGCATATCCCCAGTACAACACCGTGTCTACTACACACTTTATGCAGTACTTAATCCACCCCTTCTTACCATCTCTCTTCCTCCACCCCACACCTTACTTTCTCGGTAACTACACCTGTGCAGTGTCCCTCATTTCCTCTCTTTTGCTGCTTCATTTTCCGATCATTCATCTCGATGTTCACCAACCATGTTTAAACACCATCACTTAAAACAAAACAGATATTCTTCCGGCATTTCGACGTAGTGTTTTTGTTGTTATCCTTTTACTACCTCTTTCACGCCATAAAAGTTTCTAGTTGTCACACTTTAATACGTGTTGTGTGTGTGTGTGTGTGTGTGTGTGTGTGTGTGTGTGTGTGTGTGTGTGTGTGTGTGTGTGTGTGGCTCCAGTGACGGAGACACGTGCACATCTAGGCCAGGCCTTAATCAAAATATGAAAAGAGTTAACGAGAGGAAAATTGAGATGAGAAGAGGAATACATTTTACAAGTTTTGGGGATGTGGAAAATTTGCCTTTAAAAGAGGGACGAGTCAGGAAGACCTACCCACTGGGTAATCATGAGACGAGGCAGCTTGCTCAGCACTACATGGTGTAGCTATGAGTGGGGGGCACACACACACACACACACACACACACACACACACACACACACACATCCACCTCTTAGGGGCACAAACCAAAAGTAATATCTACAGAAGAGGGAAAGTGAACCAGCGTTGCGGCGTGGGGCAAGTGGGTCAGGCTGCGAGGTCAGACTGTGAGAGTCGATACGTCGAACTGATGTAGACTCCAACTCCCTCTAGTAACTGTGAAGGGCGACATACATATATGGCGATGGCATTTGCCTCAGAAAAAAAAAAAAAAAGAAAGCAGCTTCGTTGAACGTTACTGGAAGAACTGCTGTACAAGTTGACACTCAATGTATAACTATCCTAAACTGTATCACTGCACCCCTATCAGCTCACCACCTCATGTCGACTTAAATATCAAGGTGCATATCAAGAAACACTCCCTAAATGCTCTCAACACCACAAAAGAGGACACACGTCCCTCGCGATACACTTACTACCGGAGGGCATCTGATGGGCCTCGACAGCCTACACCCACTACCTGATCCATAATACACAGCGCTGGTTAAGACGTCACCAGGCGTTGCACAGCGACAGGACCCTCTCCCTCCTCCACTCTGTTAACCATATACATTTCAACGCCACGATACGTGTATTCCTTGACGATTATGGCTGGGAACCCTTCCATTCCCCCAAGTGGTTATGCATGCCCTCTGTGAAAGTGAGGGGCGTCCTCCACAACCTGGAGACCTTGGAAAGCAGGGTATTTATATATATATGGTTGGCATTACCCTTGACTTTCGTTACCTGACGGAGTTCGTATAAAGATCTCCAGTCGACAGTCATACGTCATCCTGTATCTATGTACTGTATAGTTATGTTCTACGGCTCAAATAAACATCACTGCCTTCGGAGCGACACCTAGGTCTACCACACGGAACTAAATTAAAACGCCTCCAGAAAGATAAAAAAGTATATACATTCTTTTTAACTACAACAATAAAGTCATTAGCGAAATATAATAAAACATCCACATCAATGGAGTGCGATTCAGTAGATACTAAAAGGAGAAATGAAAATGCCATATTCATGTACGACGAGCGATGACACACGCAAGAAACTTGAACGCTGCTAACCGGCCCGTAATAGGACGTACAGCGAGACTAACGGAAGAAGAGGGCTTAATGGCCTGTCTTTATGCAGATCATACAATCCTCATCATGTTAACTAGTCCTCGTCTATGGCAGCACGTCCCTCCTCCGGTGACTATGTGTCACTGCAGGTTACCGAGACGAGAGTGTCACAGTGAGAGCAAACCCTTCCCATTCCTTACAATAGATAGCGAGGCTCTTCTACCCTCCACAGCTGGGTTTGAGGCCTTCCTTTACGTACACCTTACGATGATTTCAGAGGAACTTCTGCCCCCATTGCTAAATCTGAGACCTTGCCTCACCTTACGTATGTCTTACGATGGCTCTGGAAGTATTGTTTTACATCGAAACCTGAGTCTGGAGACAAGTTGCCATGCTGCTCCTCTGCTCAATCAAACTGTTTGAAGCTGTAGCTTCTGGACCTCCGTGTTCGCCACGCAAATCGTCGATCATGCCCAAGGAATATATTCTCCTACACACCGACTTAAAGAACACATCAGATGTGAGACAATATCTTTCTTTGGACAGCGCTCCGAACGCTGATCCCCTTCAGCAACACGGTAAGACCCTTGCTTGTGATGTTCTGGCCTCCGACCTGAGGTTTAAAAGTTAGCTGAAAACCCAGACCATCACACCCAAGGGTCGTACCGTCGTAGTGAAGGGTCGTATCGTCGTGCTGAAGGGTCGTAACGTCGGTGCTCAATTGTCAAACTATATGTTGACCTCACATCACACGACGGAGGGAGAGGCGTGCCCGCTTTATGGACGCCTCAGTTCCAAGCCTGAGATCACAGAGGGCGTGGCACGGTGTGTACCACGCAACTCACAATACCCTCTCAACAATCGCTCCTCTAAATCTATGTACACCCAGTACGGTGCGGACGGTGGATATCAATACACCAACATCCATCCTCCCCCTGCAACTCGGTACGAGGACCCCGAGCATTGCTCAGGGCACGAGGAGGAGGAGGAGGAGAATGTATCAGCGCCTCGGACATGTTGAGGCCACCATTAATCTAGGTGGCGTGTGTGTGCGGCCCTATATGGCTATGATGGCTACTAGACAGATAGGCCTCCACCCGGGACGCACACCCAACACCTACTGCAAATCCCTTCTACACTGGCGCTAAAAAAAAAAAAAAAAAAAAAAAAAAAAAAGTTTCAACACCCACATACTTAAGATGTAGACATACAAACATACACATCTATCTATCTATCCTATATATATATATATGGCTGTACATCTGGCGACAAAGGCTTTCAACATTCCGTGAGGCTTGAAACAGTGTTATCACTCCAGAGTTTACAGACTGCTGACATTTCCGAACTATACACATGGGGGATCAGGACGACTCAAAAAAAAAAAAAAAAAAAAAAAAAAAAAAAAAAAAAAAAAGCTGGCCGTTTGAAATAAACTCGCAAGTCATTCGTGTTTTTAAAGGGTATGTGTGAGTGACTCTATCAACCCTCTGAGGACGAGAGCGCGACTTGAGAACACGACGATACGACCCTCTGTGCACGGTCGTCGCCCTGGTTACGGGAGCGCACATCACGGCTGCCATGGGACCATGCTGAGAGAGGGGGAGTTCCCTCGCGGTAGCTGACACGGTAGTGAGGGTGGTAGGGATGGAGGCAGTGCAGGCAATGGCGCAGCCAACGGTGTACACGTGAGGGGTAATGGCGTCGTAAACACAGAGAGAGAGAGAGAGAGAGAGAGAGAGAGAGAGAGAGAGAGAGAGAGAGAGAGAGAGAGAGAGAGAGAGAGAGAGAGAGAGAGAGAGCACTCAACAGGTGAAGGAGCAGGTAGTGCTGGTTTGAGGGATGTGCCCCCCCACACCACCCCTCCCCAGTTCTAAGTTCATAAGGCTGAAGGGGGCGCGATAAGCATGTGGGAGGGACGGCCCTACCAGCCTGCAGCGTCAAGGGCCTGATAACAGAGCCAGGGAAGGAGGGAGGGAGGGAGCGTCGCCGTGGGAGAGGGAGCAGACATGGTCTGTGTGCATGAGTGGATCAAGGGCCGCCTCACACCACCCTCACCCTATCATTCAACCTCTTGGGCGCGACGATGCGACCCCTCAGCACTTAAGTACGACCCTTATGCCCGGCGGTACGACCTCTGAACACTACAGTAAGAAGCCTGATATTCTTTAAGAGTCAGGTCTAACAAGCCATCGTACCCACGGGTCGTAACCGTCGTCCATCAACGGTCGTACTCAAGAATGGCACCCTCGTGTGGAAGGGTCGTACTCAAGAATCGCAACCTCATGCGGAAGGGTCGTACAAGTCGCGTCCAGCGGCCACAACGCCGTGTTCCAGGGGCCATACACGTCGAGCTCGACAGGTTAAAACATTTCACCACAATTACGTACGAGGGACGGAATGGGGCGTGCGCACCCGGCCTTCAGGAGGTGAAGGGCGTCGTGGACGTATGGCATTTAGGGCGTCGTGGGGGCCGGGCCGGACCGCCCTCAGTGCACAGAACACTGGGCGTAGCATCCTCGGCCATGAGAACTCGCACCTGATTAATGTTTTCACTATATCCCCCTGGGCTGCTCTGTCGCCCACCCACTAGCGAAGTTGGAGCGCAACAGTTCTACACTACCACAGCAGTTGGGCGCAGGTTTTGGGGGGAAGGGGCCACTGCTATTCCTGGTCTGAGTCAATGATTTATCCAAAGGATAAGTCTGTGGACGATGCGAATATCACGACAATTGTTCAGGACTGTATAGACCTCCGAAGGAGACACAGACAAGCTCCAACTGGAGCCGACATACGTTTGTGTAAGTATGATTACCTATTTGTGCAATATGGCGGGAGAGTTCTTTATACTCGTAAGGCCCAATCTCTTAATCTTTCTTTACCACCGGCGAGACTCTCCTGTTAACACATGCTACAGTTCACCGCAGGAACACTCGGAGTTTTGAACACAGTCGCGTGAGTAACATATTCCCGAGTTATGATATATATATATATATATATATATATATATATATATATATATATATATATATATATATATATATATATATATATATTCCTAGCAATTACGCATTCAGCTACGAAAGCATAGTCCAGAGAATGAACAGAGGAGGAAGGTCACTGATCTCGGATGGCGAATGGAATGCTTTCCTCGGAGAGGGAATATGACCGACTCCAGGTAGGCCGGGCCTACCTACTTACCTACACACATACCGACCTACCTGTCTGCCTGCCAGGCCTCTCCCTCACCTCACCATTATTGCGCCAGCTGTCTGAGGAAATGCCTGGCGCTCCCCGCATACCCACCAATGTCGCGTCCACACGCCCACCACTAGTTGCCACACACACACACACACACACACACACACACGTAGAGAATATTCCAGAGCTGGTGCCCCATGAGTGAAGCAATCCCTCCCCATCCCGTACAAATGGGTAAAAACAAACAGGCAGTAAAACACCGGCTCGCTAATCTCCCAAAACAAATATACAACACGATAGAGAAACGCCATATAAACCCACTTTCCCACCCCGAGCAAATACGGCGACAAGGCTCAAATTGCAGCTAAATCCACCAGGGCCGGAGACCGGTATACATTAACCTCCTCGGGACGACGTTTCGGATCTCATGTGCACGGCGGTACGACCCACGGCGCTCCGAACACGACGGCACGATCCTTGAACACGACGGTACGATCCTTGAACACATGACGGTACGATCCTTGAACACACGACGGTACGATCCTTGAACACACGACGGTACGATCCTTGAACACGACGGTACGATCCTTTAACACACGACGGTACGACGACCGAGCACGACAGTCAAAGGCAGAGGGGCATCATGCTCAAGAGCGGAAACGTTGTGGCCAAGGGTCGTGCGTTCTTCCCAAATGGGGTCGTACCGTCGCCCTCACGAAGTGAAACAGGAAGGGGTACGGACCGACATCCCCGAGACACCCAGTTACATAATAATATATTCAAATGAGACTCTCAACCCGCCCTTAATCAATCGGCAGGCGTGTATGTTAATCTCCCGTGTGACTCCTTGTCACTTACAACCAACGCTTGACGACCTGCACACGGGAGGTTAGTTAAGCCACAGAATCCACCCAGCAACATCCACAAGAGGACCCCTCCAACCCCGAGGGCCAATATTGACACAATCCCCCTCACACTTTCACGGAATTAACACCAATATCAGAACCAACCTGTTCACTGCACACACACACACACACACACACACACACACACCACACACACACACACACACACACACTAACCTTCCCCCCGTCCTCCAACTTGTGGACTTGGTACACAGTATGGACTTCCCACCAAACCTAATGAAAAGCCATTTTTTTTCCTCTTGCCTCGACAACCCTAGGCCCTTCACTACACCTATCCATTCCTACTCAGTATACCCAGGCCTAAATCTGTTCATCACCATTCCATACACCTCAGCCTTTACACAGACAGGTTCATTATCATTCAATATACCCAAGGTACCCAAGGCCTTTCGGTAAAAATCTCTTCATTTACCATTAAATACAATTCATACAACACAGCCTCCAATAATACAATAACAGAGAACGCCAAAGACGCCAGCACCTAACTGGGGCCTGTCAAGAACACCAGCCACCTTCTGTTACATAAGTGTAAGTGTATAAGTAAGAGTGCGAAAGGCACGGGGGAGGGGGATCGGGGAGAGCGAGAGGAGAGGAACAATGGCGTCACACAGGTGAGAGGACCTTCCGCCACCGGAGAGACCTCCCCCCTACGTCACAAGGAGCCACCAGTCTGGCTACCGCGCCGTCGGAACAAGGCATCTCCCTCACACCGCACACACGATACACGAGACGGTATTGACTCACACCAGCTGGTGACGTCAGTCAGATACCACGCGAGAGAGAGAGAGAGAGAGAGAGAGAGAGAGAGAGAGAGAGAGAGAGAGAGAGAGAGAGAGAGAGAGAGAGAGAGAGAGAGTAGTTTCATAGATACACAGACAACACAGGCCCAAGCAATGTGGTCTGGCCTTAACACTACTTCAAAAGCAAAATGCACTCCCCTTAAAAGGAACAGAAGAAAAATACAGCAAAGCAAAGGCTCCCTCCCCAACCCTTCCATTCCCTCCGGCAACACACCGGACGGAAAAATGGATATATATATATAAAAAAAAAAAAAATACCTTGCGGGTTTAATATGCATGAAGGAAATTCTTATAGGAAATTCATAAGGTACAAAGAGAGAGAGAGAGAGAGAGAGAGAGAGAGAGAGAGAGAGAGAGAGAGAGAGAGAGAGAGAGAGAGAGAGAGAGAGAGAGAGAGAGAGAGAGAGAGAGAGACTATCTACGAGTAACTACGATGAGATTTCGGTCGTGTGGCGGGGCTAGAGTGTAGTAAGTGTTCTCTGCCTTTACCGTCATTTTCTGCCGCCCGCCCCGCGCACTGCACGGCTGTCTATCCAGAGCTCAACCGGAGCAGATTCAGTCTTCCCTCACACGGGTTCACAGCTCACTCCGTAATGCAGACTTCAATGTGCACAACACTGCTGAGTCTCTTATCTTGTTGAGCTCTCGATTATTTATGATCGGCACCTTTTTTTTTTTTTTCTTCTTTGTGTATTCGGAGAAAATCCTTGTTGATTTAAAAAGTTCTTTCCACACTGTGAAACTTGTCATGTTATGACGTTATCTTAAAACTTCCTCAATCTCCTAACAAACATACGTCTCGCTCTTGCATAAAACAAAATCCAAGTCTTTACTTCTCTCGTGACAATTTGTGTTCCATTCCGTCAATTCTGATCGTAAAGCGTTTCTTAATCCCCCCCCCCCAAACATACTAATCAGGACACGGGAAGGAACGGATAGCAGAAGACCTGGTGATCTACGACGAGGTTATCTGCCGAAGGACGAGGACAGTATCCTACATTATTTATGTATACAGAGGAGGTGGACAGTACAGCAGAAGACGACCCATACACAGAACAGCAGGAGGTGGACAGTACAGCAGAAGACAAACCATACACAGGACAGTGGGTCGTCATACCCTAGGGTCGTACCGTCGGGTACACTGGAGGTCTATACCGATGTCCTACCACCCATCAACACGACTACCAACACAACCCCGGGCGGGCGTCACACGTGCAACTTTCCAAACCTGTACCACACTTACTGAACACGTGAGAGAGAAGGTGCGTGCCCACAGGGTTCCCCAGAAGAAGCCCACAGCACGTGCTGGGAATACATACGATGGGAGTGTGTGGTTACCCAGGACCCCTACGTCTAGTGCTGGTATAATGGCCACGTCAGGGACAGACAGTCCCCCATTCCCCTTCCCTCACGAGGTACACAGGAGGTCCGGTCCTCCGGCTGACGTCACGCCCCCTTCGGGAGGTGGCGGAGGAGCTCGGGTATGGTGAGGCAGCGGGGGTGGCAGAGGGAGCGGAATCCCGTAGCTTTGATGGAGGTAAGGCATAGATAAACGTGCCTGATCACACTGCTAATGATGCACTAATGATTCTCTCTCAGCTTTATCCATTTCTTATACATAAACACACACACACACACACACACACACACACACACGCGGCAATAAAACGAGAAAGATAAACTCATAAACGCACGGAATAAACATGATAAACACACAGATGTATAGAAATATATGCACATATATACGTACATATACCCCCTAGCTTAGGTGGAAGGTCATGGTATAAATATACAAGGTTAAGAAACGGGACAGCACGTGTTCACTTTCTCCCCGTGACACACAATAGATAAACACACACACACACACACACACACACCAGATATATATAGATAGATAAATAGATAATAAGAGAGAGACAGATAGATAGATATTCAGATAAACACAGATATACAAATATAATGATACAGAAAGATACTGAGAGAGATAAGACAGACAAATAGGCAGACATATAGAAAACAAAGTTACATGCCATACGTAGATAGATGAACACATCAACTGGCAAGATATACATAAACAGATACAGTAATAATATGGCTATCGCACCTCCCAGTGGATAACATAACCGATTCCGGAGTCCAAGCGGTCAAATTCATCACACACCACACATCAAGTTCAAATAAGCACGTGTTCTCAATTCCCACTCACACTGAGTCAAGAGGAGGGAAAGTAAATACGCTTCAACTGCTGTCCATCCTCCACCACCAGAGCTGCACCAGCCGGTGTTCCTGACACCCTTGCTATCCATCAGTCAGGTCCCAGACTGATGATAAATGATGTCTAAGGTGCACACCAAGCAGGTCAAACGAGCAGGGTAAGGCAAGAGCAGCCTAAAGAGAGACGAAGCAGGAGCTGAGGTCGCGAAGAACAGTAGAAGAGGGAGGAACAAAACGGAGTTGAAAAGCAGCAGAAATGAAAGGTAAGAGGCACAAGGAGTGACGATGCGAGAGGAAGGGGTAGGACGTAAGGGTCTGGAGGAGAGGTGGAATAGGAGGGGTAAGAGTGGAGGGTCTGAAGGCATAGGCAAATAGTGTAGATAAGAGGAAGGGAAGCGGGAAGGGAAGTCAGGCGAAAGTGTTTGTGTGTGTGTGTGGAATGGGCAAGTGTGAGAGAGGCAGACATCTGGGGTCAGAAGGCAAGGGGCAGGGGTAAGTTAGGGGGAAGGGTGACATCAGGGGTCGCATCCCTACCACACCAAACCACTAACACATACCCAAACATGGCCCCCACCACCACCACACTCGCCACCTGCAGACTGAAGCCTCCCACTTCACACTTCACCAGGTAACTTATACAATATACATAATCACTACAATATTAAAGAAAATTGAATAATTCAGTAACAAAATCGCAGGCTATAACTCCCCATGAAATATCACAAAAGCATCATCAAAAATTCAAACGATGCGGAGAGAGAGAGAGAGAGAGAGAGAGAGAGAGAGAGAGAGAGAGAGAGAGAGAGAGAGAGAGAGAGAGAGAGAGAGAGAGAGAGAGAGAGAGAGAGAGAGAGAGAGAGAGAGAAAATCAAATCTTTAAACTTGAGACCTCAGGAAGAATGACAGACTACCATGCTGCTCACCACGAAGTCAGTCTGCGTGTGAAGCGACTCCTTAAACCTGTGAGAGAGGGCTGGCTCAGCGGACAACAACTGTTCGGGTCTGAACCTGCCACCAGGATATACAGCCATGCAGAGTACGGGGCGGCAGACAATAACAGCATGACACAAGCGGGGTATGATGTGGTGAGCACTACGCTCTAGCCCTGACATCATGTGACTGAATCAAGAACACTGTTCCAGCCCGACACACCCGCCCAACAACCACGTCCACAGCCAATACTACCTCCCATCCGCACCAGGACTAATTGCGTGTTAATCACACGCCGGCGATGGGTGTCAGCCTCCTCCACGTACCCGGCACGCCCTAATCAGGAGCACCATCTGCGGTGAACACGCCCGCCCAAGTACATTCGCCATGGGTGATCCTCTCCAGACGACGACACCACACCACACTCCACCGCACGCCACCCATTACGGCGGATGGCTCCCTGGCAATCACGCCACGACCTGAGTAATTCCCTCACAACACTAAAGACACCGCCAAGACCTGATTAGACCACGTAAGACCAGAGCTGGGCAATCGCCTCTGGGACACATCTGCATCTCAAATAACTGCAGAGCTCCTCACCTCTCCACAACCAATGCTACAAGCCTAACCTCTTAATAATCCAAGGTCTGTCCGCCCACAGGACTTCATAAGGACCATCCCGGACATGTAATCGTCGTCTCCTCTACCATGAATAATATCATTAAACGCAGTTAATCGCGCTCCTGATACGATCGACGCGAGGGTGCGCCACACGAAGGCATTCAGATCCGGCCTTGTGGCTCCATGTTCTCTCTCACCCCGAGGAGATGATAAGTCATAAATCATAATCTGGAGTCAAATATTTGTGACTGTGTGAGCAAAGGACATCATGCACAGGTTCACAGGTACTTCTCCTGGCTATAAAACTACAAATCACTGTTCCCTTTCATTCAGTACATATTACTCTGTACTGCAGCTGTACACCAACAGGCCGAGCACACACACCGCTAGAATACGTCCTGAACAAATCTTCATGAGAAAGCCTCAACAGCAGACGACTCCGCTAAATGTATTCACACATGCGACCACCTCGCCAGCCAGGGTGGAATTTGCTTTTCCGTATATGCAGTACAGTCCTGAGCTGCCAGAGTATAAGGAGGGAAGTATAATCTCAAGAGAGCCAGGGGTCCTTCGACACGCTAGCAGTCCAAGTAATTAAAACTGTGTGTCCTAACGCCACACATACAAGCCAAGAAACGTATATGTACTTGAGTTATTTGCCATCATCCAATCATCACAATGAGCTACTATCCGGAACCAAGGATACTCATATTCCTGAGAGGTCACACAACAACAACAACAATACTGAAAGGAGCGCGTGATGTGAAGATGTGGAGTGTTGTGAGAGTGTGGCGATACTCGAGGTAGAGCCAGGAAGTTCCTGGGTCAGGACACACACACACACACACACACACACCACTCCAGCACAGTCCCTTTAAACGTGCACCCCACACGACAATCCTATGCATTAGCTTGCAGCAGGAGCGCCATCTAGATTAACTTTTCCATTGCCCCGGGGCGCAATGCCTGGTTGCTCCACACAGAAGACACCACCACAGTAATAAAAAAATACAGCCAGGTGGGCGGGGTGCCTGAACTAATCAAGACATACCTGATTAATTCTGGTGCGTTGGCAAAAACAACAGTGTGTAGAAGGTGTGGGTCATGGTAGGTAGGGAGGAGGACAACACACGGGGGCGTGGCACGCGGCTACACCTTAATCGGGTGCCCAAGGACACTGAACCATACGCCCACGACAACGTATGCTATGGAGAACGTGCGCTCACGAAAACGTGGGCTCAATGAACGTATGCTCACGACAAACGTAAGCTCAGGAGAACGTTCGCTTACGAGGACATACATAGGTTAATCAACTCGTTTGTCAACCAGCAAAGGTTAAATCAACACCAAATACAGAGATATAAACAAGGTAAAACACCGAGATGGACTTGAAGGCATTATTGTATCTAGTCAATAAAAATCAGCTGTGTATATGGGCGGTACATTAACAGAAGCACACTCAATATATAACCATTACCCGGCCCATTAACCCCCCTCCTGACCATACACATCACATGCCTGCAACGATTGCTCCTGTACCGAACTCCCCTTCAGCCAGTGTCCAGGAAGGTGACCCTCTCATTGCCTCTCCCTGTTCGCTTGTCCACCCAGGAGGAACTCTAGTGGCGACTCCTCGCGAACATCCGCTCAATCACCGAGTCCCCCCCCGCTCTATCACACCTCACACACGTCTCCGCCCGCCTCCACTGCCCACTGTCTCTGCCATATAAGCTCTCTGGATCATCATTCTTGCATCCATCATTATCTACACAACAAATCGAAACCTCAACCTTCAGTCTCTTTTTATAAAAAAGATATTTTCTTCCTAGTCTTTCATCTCACACCATCTTCAAATTTCGCCATCTTTGAAAAGCATATGTCGTGTATGTGTGTGTGTGTAATATGGGTCATACCAAGAGAATGCACGTGCCTCGGGGCAGCCAATAACTAGGCCTCTCAATCCCCACGTACAGGGCGGTGTGACCACACTGGTGACTTTCACGTGGTGATGTACACATCACGACAGCAGCAGCAGGCCCAACCCTCCTCCTGCTCGACACACCTCGCGGCGGTGGCGCAACTCTCCTGTGGTCTTCACGCCGCGTGTTTACTATTCATCTCCATCATGAGTGCCATCATGCTACCCACTCCCAGATCCAAGCCATGACAACCCTCAAACCGTCCGTCATCACACATACAAGTGTTTAGCTTCTCATATCAAACCACCACTGTGGTACATGCCGACTATCACTCTCCCATTTTCAATGATGGTATCCATACATCATCCTGTGTTGCTGCAGATTACACTCACTGATTAAATTAATCAGTCTTGCGAAACCTTACAGAATATCCACAGATCAGTAAAGAAACGTTACACTAGACGAAGCTAAAAAAGATGCTGAAGAAATAATAATAATAATAATAATAATAATAATAATAATAATAATAATAATAATAATAATAAAAATAATAATAATGATAATAGTTACGCTGACATTAACAGAGCCAAAGACCACCACAGGCCATCACACCAGAGCCTAACACACGTAAGACCCCTCCTCACCTCAGTGTGCCGACCTTACATTTGTACACACAGCCTCCTGACTTAACCCTACCACACGCAAAGCTGAAACACGATAAACTTCAAAAATCTATAAAATCTACTGCATACGAAGGAAAGCAAAACGTACTCCAGTCCGGGAGAGCTTGTGTGTTTTACCCAGCCATCCTCCCAAGATTACACGACACAAACACACAGGCACAAACACACACACACACACTTTTAGGACTCTCAAACCACAGTATAAACTAAAACTTTCGGCGACTGACAGTCAACACTAACGGCCCCACATACTACCGCATGTGAGAGTCTTCAGTCTGTCTCTTACTGTCCACACTGCACCAGAGACAGACGGAAGCAGCAAACATCAACAAAAGTAAAGAAAAAACTTTTGCGCGAGGTAAGATTTCATTTACACATCTTTATTCTGGAACTAAAGCTAACACTATAATATATATATATATATATATATATATATATATATATATATATATATATATATATATATATATATATATATGAGCACGAGGAAGAGATGACAAATGAAACACGATAAGTCCCATGTGCACTTTCGTATAATCAATACATCGTCAGTGGGGGATACAAGAATATGATCCCCCTGACAATACATTAATCACACGAAAGTGCTATTTGGGACTTATCGTGTTTCATTTTTCCTCGTGGTTATCAGCAAATACCAGATCACGCGCTTCAATGTGACCTACTGCAATATATATATATATATATAATATATATATATATATATATATATATATATATATATATATATATATATATATATATATATATATATAATATATATATATATATATATATATATATATATATATATATATATATATATATATATATATATATATATATATATATATATATATATATATATATATATATATATATATATATCACCATAATGGAAGAGGCAATGTTTAGTTCAAACAATTGTGAAAACCTTTTATTTCTCTTTGTTTGGGGCCGAAATACCTAACACAGCCCTAAGTCCTTTATACTATCCACATTTACACGAACAATGGCCACACATGAACAATACGATGAGCAACAAGTTACCCGAATAATGAACAGATTGTTAATACGAGTGCCGAGTGTAGAGCAGAGCTGAGCGTACTAGCCCTGACGGCAACACACGTCTCTCCCATAGCCCATATAGTAACCTTTGGAAAACACTGTGAGGCCAGGAACCACATGGCCCTCATGAGCATGCGAGCCACATGATTACAATCATGAGAACACTCACACCCATCTGTAATATTCTAGTGCAGCTGTACACCACTGCAACCCATAATAAACGAACGCCTGATAACAATGAGCACAAAACATTAAAAAAAATGATTGTATTAACATTTTCCAACTTTTAAGTGTAATTTCCTTTTTATATGAAGCAGTGATTCTTGATCGTTCATCTTAAGGGGGGAAAAATAGTAGGAAAACGTAATTGCCTCAGGTAAATATAAAATGGAAAGTCGATTCTTGAGGCATTTGATACAAACGAGCGTAAAGATCACACATTTTCCGATGTGTGGTCGGCGTCACCTTGGCAGCCAGTCATCATCCCACCCAACCAGCAGAACCTGCGTTACGGTGCGCCCCACACCAGGATTACCATCTCCCGACTGCGCCTGTGGCAATGACCTCAACACTCTCACCGCCAATAAAGACTCGCGCCTGGCTTTCCAGGGCAGTGACAAACGTGGCAGGTCTCTATAGAAATCCGTCCAGCTCAATGTAACAACGAGATCACCGTCAATTGTGGCCATTGGCCCTGACCTTAAACCTCCCGATCTCAAAATCAGCCATGTCCTGTCCTACCCCCACCCCACCCACCCCTAGCCCACCCACCCATCCCAGTAGTGGAACAAGCGTACCACATCTTGATGAAATCCATTAAGTAGAACTGGGGCTATTGTGAAGACGGATAGCATAATAATCAAACATATACAGACGGAAATCAACCCTGACCTTTTGGACCTGAAATTCACTATGGGTCTTTCCCATCCTGCAGGGTGGAACATGACGC